>NC_133465.1:25266356-25589689 GCF_048565385.1 Saimiri boliviensis | reverse complement strand
AGACCAATTAAGCTGTTATGTGCCCTACCTACAGCTGCAGTAATGAGGATCTCGGCTGACCAACAGCCCAGATCTGTCTTCCACAGATACACTTGCTTATTCATGCAGGTAAGACCCAGAGTGGATCACTGCCCTCAACTGCCAGACTACTGTGCTGCAAACTTTGAATCAGACCAATGAGCTTCAGCCAGGGATATCATGGCTCCTGAAAAGGATTTTGAGAGCAAGATTCTGTGCCTCCCTCATCCCGCTGCAGCCTCTCAGTGCATCTAGGTGTTTCTGCTTCCATTGTACATATCTATCTAAATAAAATTGTTATAATTAAACAAGCAAATAGATAGATAAATAGATCTGGTTGCAAGTGACCAGCAACTCCTCCCCATTTCCAACAAAAGTTAAAGTTTGAGTTTCAGCAAACAAACGTAGGATCAGAAAACAAATGTTTATTATGTTCTATTGCATTAGAGAGGTACAGGTTGTCAAGTCCTTAGAAACCACCTAATTCCACACCTTCATTTTACAAATAAGCAAACCGAGGCCCATTGAGGCTTATTACCTCCCCCGAAGGTTGTGCAACTAAATTAACAGAGGTCAATAAATTCAGGCAAATACACTGCTTCTCTGTTACATGCTTAATTTCTTCTGAGCATAAATTTCAATGGCTACTGAGGCAATCAATAGAGAATATATCTAAATCAGGAGAAAACAAGTACTGGGAGATGGAAAGATGCTTCAGCATCCAAATAATGATACTTTGGGGAATGTTGTGCTCAAATAAAGCCCAACCTGATAAACAGGTTTTTATCAGAGAATTTCGATTTATCAAATAATAACCATGTAGTCTATCTGAGTGTTGGAGGCAGCCACTATGCAGTAACCACTAAGCCCAGTCTGTATGGTTTTAAGGCAAATGCATGAGTGAAATATGATATATGGAGTTTCCAACTTGCAGGGGCGATATAGGCTTGGTCTTAGGTTGTAATAGATCATGCATCAAATGGCCTTGCTGGTCAAGTTAGATATTTTAACCCTGCTCCATCAAATATAAGCATCCTGCAGAAAAGCAGAAGCACACAGCAAACTTTCAGGTCTCTCTAGACTCAGGTGATATTGTTTTAGTCTCATGGAAGGAATGGGAAGCTTGGGACTTTGACATATGGGCTGCTCTATGGAGCACCATCTATAATGGCAAACTTAGTGCTAAATGCTACCAATTTAGTCTTTGAGGGTTTTTTTTTTTTTCTTTTTTAAGACAGACTCTCGCTCTGTTGCCCAGGCGGGGGTGCAGTGGCACAATCTCGGCTCACTGCAACCTCCGCCTCCTGGATTCAAGCAATTCTCCTGCCTCAGCCTCCTGAGTAGCTGAGATTACAGGTTTGCACCACGATGCCCGGCCACTTTTTGTATTTTTGGTAGAGACGGGGTTTTACCATGTTGGCCAGGCTGGTCTCAGTCTCCCGACCTCGCTATCTGCCCACCTGGCCCTCCCAAAGTCCTGGGACTATAGGTGTTGGATTTTTTAATAGATCACATTTTAGCTCTTACAAAAGAAATCGGTAGCAAACTTGGATTCACTTTACCAATTTTTTTTTAATTCAACTCTTCACTAATGGAAGAACTTTCTGTAGAGGAGAAAAGAGAATTACAATAGAGAGGAAGAAAGAAAGCAATACCCCAGTCAATAAGCTTACAGGTAGCTTTCTAAGCAGTTCTAGAGGTCTAAGATCTTCCAGAGGAAGAGGCACAGACATACAGATTCACCCAACAATCAACTAGACATTATCTACTAACTTGTGCAGTAACTTCAGTTTTTTTCTTTGCAAGTAAATGTGGGTCATCAAAATAGTCAGCTCTCAGTCATTGTCTTACCCCTTCATTACATCAGAAAGAATTTGATATATCCCTGAAAGCATGACTTTCAGAGCGCTTACAGCTTAAAGTCCTGCAAAGTGGAAGATCCCAAACAGAGGCTGGCATCATGGAAAACTTGCTTAGCTTGACAAAGGTTGCCCCTCAAGGGCATGTCAAATGCTCACAAGACTTCAGGGCATCCTAAGGAATATGAGAAATTACCTGTTTTGCATTTGTTACAATTTAGGCCATTTTGACATAGAACCTAGGAACTTTAGATATAGGGGAGTCAGGATCTACATCTGTGTGCTGAGGCTTGCAGTGTGGATGGTCTTGCAAGAAGAACTAGAGTTGACTCAACGTTGGTACTCCTCAAGAAGCAGAGTTGGGCCTGTCAGGACATGTGACTTGGTATAAAGGAGCACATCTCTAGTGCACCTTAGCAAACATTCAAAAAACAGTGGGATCAAAATGGCATCAGATAAACAAGCAGCCATACTATTAATAAAGTGCCAAAGGAGAGTAACTGGTGCCCAGTTTTGAGCCTAAAAGGAAGGAATCTCCTAACGACCTCAAGACTACCCAGGGGACTCAAGAAGAGAGCAAGCTAACAGTGATTGGGTGTGTACTGGAGAGCTGACGTGACACAGATGTGCAGAAAATGCGGTCCCAGGCCTAGTAATACACACACATGCACACACTGCATGGCTATATAGGAGTACTCCCAAAATGCTAAAATCATATATGTAAGTATATCTGGGATGTGATTAAGGGTAATTTTTCTTTTCTTTTCTTTTCTTTTTTTTTTTGACAGGGTCTCACCCTGTTGCCCAGGCTGGACTTCAGTGACGTGATCACGGCTCACTGCAGCTTCAATTTTCCAGTCTTAAGCTAACCTCAGCCTCCCAAGTAGCTGGGACCAGTCGTGTGCCACTATGCCTGGCTCGTCTTTGTATTTCTTTGTAGAGATGGGGTTTCACCGTATTGCCCAGGCTTCTCCATTTTTTATTATTTCCCACACTTCCCAAATTTCCTCCAATAAGCAAGGATTACTTCTATAATCAGAAAGTGTATTACTAAGCAATAACAATAATGGGACAAGTCATCTCAATGCAAGTGGAATCCTGGCTACCCATGATAAAAAAGGAAGTTGGAAAACAATTTCACCATATATCAGCTAGAGTTACCTTATATTAAAAAAAACTTCAAACCCACTTTTCCCAAACTCTGAAGAAACAGTTTGACAACTATGTGCTAAGCAATTCTAGGTGCCAAGAATACAAGGATGAGTGAAGACATCAGGTCTCATGAGGAGGGGAGAAAAAAGAAATACGTGATTTGTAAAAAGTATCACTGGTTAGCAATGCAATATTACCTTACACTTGTTAGAATTGCTGTTGTCAAAAATACAAAAAATAACAAACATCGGAAAGGAGCAAGGTGAGCCATTGTACACCATGGGTGGTAATGTAAATTAGTGCAGCCGTTATGGAAAACATGGAGGTTCCTCAAAAAATTAAAAATAGAACTACCGTATGATCCGGCAATCCCACTACTGGGTATATATCCAAAGGAAATAAAATCAGTATGTCAAAGAGATTCTGCCCTCCCTTGTTTATTCCAGCACTAATCACAAAAACCAAGATATGGAATCAACCTAAGTATCCACTGACAGGTGAATAAATAAAGATTTGTGATATATATATATACACAATGGAATACTATTCGGCCTTTAAAAAAGAAGTAAATCCTGTCATTTGTGACAACATAGATGAACCTGGGGGACATTATGTAAAGTGAAATAAGCCGGGCACAGAAAGACAAATACTGCATTATCTCACTTACATGTGGAATCTAAAAAGGTCAAACTTATAGAAACAGAGACTAGAATGGTGATTATCAGGGACTGAGGAATGGGGGCTGGATAGGTGAAATACGGGTCAAAGAACATAAAATTTTACTTTGGCAGGAGAGACAAGCCCAAGAAATCTATTGTACGTCATAATGCCTACAGTTGATAACAATATATTGTTAAATGGAAAATTGCTAAGGGGGTATATTTTAAGTGTTTTTACCATCCCCCTAAAGAAAATGATAAGCATATGACATAATGCATATGTTAAATCTTTATGTTTAGCCACTCCACATTGTATACGTACATCAAACCACAAGGTTGTACATCATAAATATATGGACCTTTTACAAATAAACTTTTTAAAATTAAAAATCATAAGTGGTTAAAAAACTCAGGTATTAAATTAAATCATTTCTAAGGTCCCTTTTGGCCCAAGCACTTCATGATTCTAATGCAAGAAAAAGCACAATGACTATTCTAACAGAGGAATAAACCAAAATGCTGTTTAGAAGACAGAAGAGAAAGAGAGCAATTTAGATTATGGGAATGGGAAGGGGACGGGCAATGGTTTCCTGGAGAAGGCTACAGTGATGGTAAAGCTGGATTTTGAAGGATGACTAGGATTTAGATAAATAGACATGAAGAAAGAGGTATAAAAAGTAAAGACGTAGAGTAGGAAAGGTCCATGAGCAAAGGGTTCTGGGTTCATTCCAGGAACAGCAAGTTAACTATTCAACCAACAAGCCACGCCTGTGTCATGGTATTTCCTGGGGGCAGGCCCTGCATTTAGCATGATGTATGCAGATTCTGGGTTTAATAAGACTGCATTCTTGCACTCAGCTATCACCTCGTCTGGAGGGGGTGGGAAATGGGCTGGGAGCTCTAGATGGCAAGGCTCTAGTCTATTTTTATCACACTGCACAATAGGTGCTCTATTTGATTGACAAAGGAATAACCGTGTGTGAAGCACTATGACACAGTGCCATAAAAGCTATGCACAGGGTGGGCAGGTCACCCATGCCCACGGTGGGGGCAGGGGGTGGCTGGCACAGGACAAGCGAGCTTCCTAGAGTTGAGTTAGGCAGCATGAGATTCAATGTGGAAGCCAAAATGGTGGGTAAGGAGAGGACGCTGGAGCAGCAGAATTAATATGAAGAGCACAGAGGAAAGAGAATGCTTAACATATAATGAGAATATCACCACACAGCAGTTGCCTGTGCTCCAAAGCCATAGTATGGATTAGTGGGCAAAGCACCGGACTGAGAGTCGAGTGAGTTCCTGTGGGACAGTAAGCGAAGAGCGGGGCCTACCCCACTCTAAGCACTTGCAGGGGCCTACCCCGCTCTAAGCACCTGCGGGGGGCGTACCCCGCTCTAAGCACCTGCGGGGGGCGTACCCCGCTCTAAGCACCTGCGGGGGGCATACCCTGCTCTAAGCACCTGCAGCATACTAGGCCTTCACATACTTTATGTCACTGAATCAGCACAATAGCTCTGAGTGGTAGGTTCTATTGTTCCTTATTTAGAGATGAGACAACCAAGGTTAAGAAACTTGTGCAAAAATATACAGCAAATTGGTGGCAGAGTTGGTTCCAACACAGAGTTTTTCCCCAAAACTCACATTCTTCTCCTACATGTTCCTAGTGTAATAATAATTTTTTTTAAAGGTAGTTAGACTAGATGAGCTGTAGACCCGTTTGGCCTTATGCAAGAATCCCAGAGATGTGGTCTGCCTAAACCTTTACCTCCACCATCTCTATAATGTTAGGTGATGTCAGTTAACAAGATCCATAAAGTGCTTCTAACAAGATCTCAGAGTGGAGAGACCTTTCTTTTGTTAAGGAAAGAAAGAAATCTAAGTCCTAAGAAATCTCACATTTAAAATATAAACACACACAACTATGAAAGTGGGTTAAACGTGCAAACTGAAGTGTCATTTGTATTCCTGTACTTGGAGTCAGAGGAACCCCAATGTGATGAGCAGAGAAACAACATAAAACAGTCATGTCGTGGTCACAAACAGTGGGGTCACCACCTGTCAGCAAGAGTCAACTACTGAACCCAACTGTGACCTCCATTCTAAGAAATTCCGTCTCTATCGGGTTGGATTTAAACCCACTGCCCCAAACAGAGAAAGAAGTAGCTACCTCTACCTCCCTGGTTTCATTTTCTATAGCATTAGTCATCAAGTCTGACTCCTGCAAACAGGGCAGTTTGGCTGGGCAACAATAGCCCGACTGCTAATATGGAAACCAACCCTGCCTTCCATCTTTGTAGCTGGCACACTGTACAAAAGGACTTTCCCATAAATCGCCTCCCAACAACGCTGGGGTCTGAAAGTCACATATTACTATCACATGTGAGATGACCAAGTCAAGACCTAGAGAGGATGTGAGATACAACCAGGGAACAGGAAAGACACTGCCATCGCTGGGCTTCCAGTCTTTATCTTTCCACTTTTAATTTTGAACTCAGATTATCCAGCATCATGGCCAGAGACACAATCCTCCCTGCTTCCTTCCACTCTAGGCCAAGGGGGCAACCTCCTCTAAGCAGACAGTCTGGAATCAAAGCCATCTTCTGCTTTGCCAGGAAGGAAAAAATAGGTACCTGAAGTCAAATTGTCCTAGGTGAGGGCTAAGAGTGTACCTGCATGAGCATGAACACACCTGTTTACACAGTAGTCAGCATCCCACACCTGGCTTTTCTGAGATTTTTAGCCTCCACACAGCCTTCTCTCACTCTGCCAGAATCACGGCTCATTCACTAATTAAAGGGTATTATGCACTTCACTGCACATCAGCTAAGAACTTGGAATAAGGAAGCTTATGCTACAGTATTAGCACTGGAGATGCCGCTAGGTATGCTTTATAGAAAAACAAAAAACAAAAAACAGAAAAGCCATCCACTTGTGACAGCTCTTCCCCCATACCCAACTTCTCTAATAAGTCAGCTGCACTTAGAGAAAGAAGTCACCTAGCATGGTACAACCCCAGACAGAGCCTCATAAATAAGCCAAATGGAGAGGGTTGCACAGCAGAGAATGAATAAGAGATGGCCAGCCAGGTGGCTTCTCCAACAGCCACCTGTCCAAGCTCTCTGCTGTCTTCTGGTATAGCAGCCCAAAAATAATGATGCTTATATCCCAGGCCAAAAAAAAAAAAAAAGCAGAAGGACAAAGGGTGAGATGGGAGGAGGACTCCTCACTGTAAGGTTTGAGCAAACTCAGCATCATGTTCCCTCTAGCAAAGGCTCAGCACTGCTGCCCACTGTGCCCAGCTGGGGGCAAAGACCACATGCTGGTGCCTCCTTGGGCTGTTCTGGAGCAGATGCTTTTTCTGACACACCCTGAATAACATGAGCAGCAGCCCTGAGGCTCACCCCCTTTTCGGTGCTGGGGAAGGTCGTACATAGAGTGTCAGCCCAAGCAATGAGCACTCAAATAGGTTAGTCTTGAACTTGGTGAGGACAGCAGATAATGACACCTCACTGACAGAGCAGTAAACCTTCTCCATAGGCAATTACTATTTGGGAAACATTACAAAGAGGTCAAAAGCTCAGGAGACCTGTAAAACCTGACCTTAAAGGCCTCTTGGGACCCCAGCAAGTCAAATGATTAGCCAAGTATAAAACAGGAGCCTGGGGGTCCAAAAAACATTTACTTCTAAATGGAACTTAGACACGGATTCAGAAGCCACCAGTTGGACATGCAGTCAGGAGGAAGCTAGAAAACTCAACCCAGAGTCTGCTACCTATTACAGTTTCTGTGTCACCCTGTGTCGTCTGTGTATTCCATGTGTGTTCAGGCAGACAGAGGAACAGCTGAGTGCATTTCCAAGCTGCTCGGCGCAGTGGTGAAGCTGAGCGTTGCCAGGAGCTAGAAAGAACAGGGTGGAATATAGTGATGGCTTCAGCCTCCAAAAATAAGGCATTTTCTCTATCTCTCCTCAAGTCACCTAAGACATCATTTGTGCATGACACGTTTTAGGATCCTGCTTGCTCCATTTAGAAGGGTTTCCAATATTACTGGTCCCTTCCCCCAGCTCAGACTGGCTTTCTCTTTAGCATACACTACTGCTGATCTTGCTGTGCTCTCCTTACCAGGTTGAAAAGGGATAATACAAAACAGCTCCTACAAGAAACGGAGTTCTAGCACACAGACGGCGAGAGGCAATGCTCCCAGCACTCCGGGCTTTTCCAGAATCAGAGATAGCCAACGGCAATCACCAGAGGCTGCAGGCAGAGACTGGTTATAGCATTAAAAGAACCTCAGAGCAAGAGGCTGGCGAATCCAAGAGGGGGTGAGGAATGGACGAACCACAGGAAAGGTAAGAAGTCTCTTTATTAAGCAGAGGACCCCACACAAGTGCTGATATCACAGGTCAGTCCCTTCCCAACTGCTATACCTGCCGTTCCCAACTTGCAATTGCATTTTGGCTCAAGGTTCTGAGACTCAAAAGCTCTCAATCCTCCCTAAGGCAGCTATGGGGAAGCAGCCACACGGCACTTCTGGAGGGTCCTACGGCCCCTGATGCCCAGACTTGCCTGGCATCAAGGAGAAGTCACAGCAGCTGCTGTCTGACCTATCACACCAAGTTATGCCTTGCAGCCCGCTAATTGAGCAGAGAACCCCGACAGCAATACTTCTCTCAACCTTTCCTCTCTGGCCCTCCAGAAAGCCCCATGCTGAACGTAAGCCACATCCCCCTCCGCTTTTCCTCTTTACTCAGCTCCACACTCCTCCTCCAGGCTTTCCATTCCCACAGCTGTTCGCCCCCTCCCTGCACCCCTCCTCCTGCATCCACATCGTTAAGCAATTATCCATAGAGAAAACCAAGCCTTTGAGTTTCAAGCCAAAGCTCCCAGACAAGGCAGCCGGGACTGGTTCATTCTCACAGGCATCTTCCTGACCGCCCTGCACACGTGCCTCCTTCCAGACCCTCCTCTCTGCCCAAACACTCTGAACATCTCTTGGCTTCAACCTGCCAACAGATCAGATGGATCTTTGGGGTCCCTGGCCTCTCCTCTCCCCACATGGAGCTCAGAATTCACACAAGAAAAGGAAGCAAGGAGACTTCCACACCTCTGCAGCATCACCTGCTCCAGCAAGCTCCCAAAGCCACTGGAGCCAGGCAGGCTGCCTGGGCCCCACACCCCCTTCTCTGACGGCTTTAGCTCCAGCCCAGCCCACAGGATGCAGTGCCTGATGCCACTTCCGAGCAGAGAGGGAGACACACACACACACACACACACACACACACACACACAGAATGCCACCTCATCAATGACAAGCTGTTCCAATTACACAGCTTGGACACCAAGCGCACCGGACAACAGACAGCCCAGTCCTCCTCTGACTGGGAGGAAGCCAATTCAGCACATCTGAAGAAGTGATCCCCCACCGCAAGCCTCCCCCCAAGCCCCGCTCACCCTCCATATTTGAACTGACAGCAGTGTTCCATCCCAGCCAGTAGCCTTCACTGCAACCAGCTCCCACAATTCTGACCAACTACCCTCGTGGCCATCGGCTGAGGCACTCCTCTCTCTCCTGTCCCAAAGCACAAGGAGACCCCAAACCAAGCAGGAGACCACCGGCGCACCACGTCTCCAGACGACCAGACAAAGTAAGCTGAAAACCAAGTACTCACTGTTGTGAAGTCTTGGTGGCCGCACTCCTGCCCTTTGAACTTGCAGTAGAGCATCATATCCTTCAGGTCATGGCCCACGCGGTGCAGGAACTCCAGCATGCTGAACTGCTTGGGTTTGTAGTGCTTGAAGTTGGCCTTCTGCCGCAGGGCCTCCAGCACGGAGGGGTCAGCCAGATGGGGGTCTGGGATCTGCAGGTTGACATCCAGCAGGGCCAGCAGCTCCCCAGCGTGGTACAGGTCATTGGTGGTGAGCCTGGAAAACCGGAAGCCATTGAGGTTACAGAGGGTCACAGCTGGGAAGACCAGGCTTTGAGCCACCACTTCGTCCACCTTGGTGACATGCTGGTAGGAGAAGTAGTAGGACACCCTCTCCGAGCTCTCCACCAGCAGCAGGCCCAGAGAGCCCACGAAGGCCACTGCCCAAAGCACACGCCGGATGGTCAGCGGCCCATAGACGAAGATGTGGCGGATGCCGTGGAGGGTGGAGGTGTTGGCAAAGATCTGGATGCTAGAAGGTTGCAGGCTGCCCTCACTGGGGCTCTCCTTGAGGTCCATTGGGACCCTGTGCAGTTCCGCAACTGGCTTCAGGTCGATCGAATTTCAGAGAAGAGTTCCCAGTCCTCGGGCTCTGCTTAAACCTTGATGTTCAGGGGAAGAGAACGCAAGGCAAGCATCAGGCCAGACGCTGTGAGTTTATCCTGAGATCCCAGCCGCACGCTGACAGGGGTGAGTGTTTATGTAAAACCCATTCAAACTCTAGCTCCTGATTTTTTCCAGGCGATAAGGAGGGCTGGTTTTATTTAGGGAGACACCAAGGTGATGTGGAAGAGCTGTGGGTGGGAAGGGAGAGCTTAGCCAATGGAAATAAAGTCCTCCCCCCTACACACGCCACTAGAGACAAGATTAAAAGCGAGAGCGAGGGAGAAAATGCTTAAAACAAGTCTCTGAGCAGCTCGGAGCCTGTTAACCAGCGCATAATGCCCCAGGTTCACCATCCTGGGGGATGTCAGGGCGGCCACGCTGATGCACTGCGGTCGGCGCAGCGGCGCAGCCTTCACAGCCGCCGCCGCTCGCTTCCCTTCCCCATGATGTTTTGGACTCCGGTTGCCGTTTCTCGCCGCCGGCCTCCGTCCCTCCTCTCCTCCTCCAGGTCCCCTTTTGTGGGCAGAATTCCAAATAGCAGCGGCCGCGGCCAGTACCGGGGAGAGGCGGCAGCGCGCGGCGCGGAGAGGCGAGGATCGGTATCCTGAGACTGGGGACGGAGGCAGGGAGCTCAGAGTGGGGCTCCATTCTCCGCCCCCCCCAACCCCCCGCCTTCCGGGAAAAAGGGACAACCCCCAGGTCGCAGAGTCTGCCGGCTTCCTTCGCCCCAGCTCCCTGTCCCTGCTAGGCTGGCTGCCTTGCGGGGGAAGGGCAGGGCGGGGGAGAAGGGCTGGTGGGGGCTGGGGACTTTCTCCAAGTTTTCTCTTTAGCCTTTTCTGGAGAGAGCTAGTTGGGGTTTCTTGGAGGCTGACCTGACAGCCTGGCCCCCGGGTTGAAGGAAGGCAGTGCTAAACTCCCAGGAGCCAAGTGTGAGGTTGGAGGCGGCATTCCTTTGCTTCAATATCTGGGATCCCAGGTGAAACCCAGCCTGGGATCTCCAGAGGGGAGAATGCTAAAAATGCAGAAGGAAGGGGGCGATCTCAACCCACAGTGCCTCTGCTTTAGGCAGCGAGGGGGCATTCTAGGAGAGCAGCCAGGAGACCCTCCTGAGACAGAAAAGCCAGGTTGCCCCCGGAGACCCAGAGAAAGAGCAACAAGTAGTCCCCTCCCCCACCTCCACAGAGTCTGTATTTGAAAGAGAAAGACAACTGGGGTGTGTGTGTGTGTGTGTGTGTGTCTGTGTGTATTCTGACCCTGGATTTGTCAGATGGAAGTAGAGCTGGAACTAAAAGTGGGAGCAAAGAATTAGACTTTCAGCCGCCTACCTTTTTTCCTGAAATTCCAATGGCAGTCAGCTCCTCCTAGCAAGTGAGTGTGGCTTGCCCTCTTGCCCCACGCCAGAGCTCAAATGGCTAGAACCTACTGAATTAATGGTGCTAAATCCCTATCAGGAGGAAGGGAGCAGAAAGTCTTAGTCGCCATCCCAAGCCACACTGCCAAGCTGGGGCAGAGCCACATGGAGTCACCTTGATGAGGCAAACTCTCATCTTCAGGGCTTTCCAGGCTTAAATCATACTCCTTGGACGATGTTGGAGAAGAAGGCAGCTGAGGGCACGTCCCTCTAGGTTTAGCTCTACTCTGAAATATGTTCTTATCCCGTCTGGACCCCTGCTAAACCAGATCCCCTGATAATAACACCCAGGTGCACTCTGAGGCAACCTGTAGCATTAAATTGGCAATTTATTGACCCTGGGAGCTCAGCTAGCAGAAGCCTCACAATCAAGCACAAATGGCAAAGGCTGGTAAACCTCACAGATTTGTTAACTCAGAGGTCCTGGGTTCCTGGGATACAATACAGGTTTTTAAAGCAGAAAGACCAAAATTAACAAAGGTCTACCATGTGTCAGGACCTGTGTGAGGGTGTCATATCATCTTATCCCTCTTAACTATCTTGACAGGTACATGTTCTTGTTATTACCCCTATTGCACAGGTGAGAAACCTGGGACTCACAAAATAAAGTGCTGGGCCCAGGTTACAGTTTGTGGTGTCAGAGGTAGGACTTAAACTCAGGCATATTTGTCTCCAAAATGCAGGTTGATAAAGCAAATCCAGAACACCTTCTCAAATTTAGGAAGGGAGCAAGCCTTTCTATGCTTTGCCCCTGATGACACACATACAGATTCACATACACAAACATGAGTTCCTCACTTGTACAGAACAGCTCTATGCCTTTTTTTCTACCACATCACATCTCTATTGTCTTTTTTTTTTTTTTTTTTTTTTTTTTTTTTTTTTTTTTTTGCCCTAGCTCTAGGACCTCTCCTACAGGAAGACCTCCTGAATTTAATCTGCTAATCTTCAGCTCATCTACCTCTTTAATAGGTATGTTGGCCTCTAACTCTGTAGCAGGCATTGTATGGTTTTGGGAAAACAAGCATAAATGAGATACATATACTGCCTCCTGCCTTTGATAACTCAAGGATCAGTGGGGAAGTAAGCAGAAATAGGTACGCACACAAGTCCCCGCTCCACGGCGTGGACAGCGAGAGAAGCAACATGGCTTGTGGATTCCTGGTATTAGCACTGGCCAGCTGGAAATCATGTTGCTCCAAATCCCCTGTTGCTCCTCCCACTTCCAGCCCTCTCCCAAGCCATGTTCCATACTCCTCCCCACCAGCCCAGGTCTGTTTTCTCCATGAAGGCTCTTCTTTTCACAGAATCATATTTTCTCTCAGTTCACGTCCCAGGCATGTTTTCTCATGTGTGCAGAGATGGGACTTGGAGTTGCTCTAATTGTTTCTTTCCCATTTAGACCCTTTGACTGCTTACCTCTACGCCTCCCCATTTTTTGTTTTGAGGGTTACAAACATATAACATGGTGGGATAAGGTGGTAGAGTCACCCAGGCCTGAATTTGCATCTCTAATCTGCTCTGCCTCCTATTGCTCTGTGACCTTGGGGGAAGTGACTAAACTTCTCTGAACTTCAATTTCTCCACCTCCAAAATGATGGAGCTTAGAATGCCTGCCTCATAGAACTTTTGTGCAAATGAAATGAGATATAGATTATAAAGTATCTGGTACAATTTAGACACTTAGCAATTGACACTATCTTGATGACTATGAAGAGAACATTCTTTTTTGATGTTGGCATTCTCTTACAGGTGATTGGAGAACCATTTAAAGCTCTAGAAGATATCATTTGCCCAGAGCAGTGTTTACCTGTTAGTGTCACCATCCCTTCCCATAGACTAGGGTCAAACACACTCCTCATGCTGTTCTGCTTCCTGTCCATGGCCTTAAGGTCTTCTGAAGTAGCTCTTGACAAGAGCTTTCCAAAAGGCTGAGGAAATTTAGGTGGGAGGCAGGGACTAGAGGAGAAGAGCCCTAATGATGGATTTCACAGTTGGGCACTTGGCTCTGTGCTTGACATTTGGTGGACGTTATCAGTAACTCTGAGAGGAGAGTACTGCCAAGCCCATTTTCCAGATGAGAAAACTGAGTACAAAGAGCAACTTGTCCAAGGTCCCTCAGCTGAAAAGTGGCAGAGGGTTTAAATGTCAAACACAGGTATGTCTGAGTCTGAAGGGTGTGGACCACAAACTACAAATGCTTCAACAAGACCTCAATAGCACAGACCATCACAGCAACAGTCTTGAACAGGAACTGAATTATAGAACATTCTTCAAGAAATACTGCCGTAATATTTTCTAGTATATGTAGCAATTCAACCTGATGGCTAATAAAATGTTTCTATATATCTGTTCTTAAAAGCTCTCTTTAATTGATAATACTCATTTGCAATTAGCAGTATGGTTTACATAAAGACATCAGATATCCTATGATTCTTAAAAATGTTTTTGTGTTACTTAGTTGGTTAAACATTCCCCTCTTCGATTAGGTTACAATACCTATTTGCTTGGCACTAGAGGTAACAGATTGGTTTTAGAGTGGGTCAATTTGGTCCAGATTTTTAAGCACGGACCTAATTGTGTATAATTATGGTCTTTTTGGTGAAGTATATGACAAAACATTAAAGAATTTTTCAGACAAACTCATTTGCAAATCAGGCAATTTAAACCCCTTATTAGACCACATGCCCAGATTTCTGCTGTGGCAAGTTTATTCACTTATGAATAAATAAATGAAGTCAGGAATTAATTTACTTTCTATGACCCTAAGATTGCTACTCTGAGATGCAAGGAGGGGGACCCTCTTCTAACCTTGGGGAACCTAAGGCCAGCCCTGAGCCTGGTTTCTGGGGAGGGTCAAAAGCTCAGAGTGCAGCCTCCTGCCTCTGCAAAGAGTAACAGGCAGGAGAGTTAAGGAAGATGAGCTCTACCATCAGCTCAGCTTGAATGCTAATTTTCTACTTAACACGTGCTAGGTACAGGCCACTGCCACCCCTCCCCCCAATAATTAGGGAAAAAAACATTCTTTTCTAATAAACAAATGACATTATAATTGGAAACTCGGTGATCTTAAAATACAACTTTTCCCTGTGGTTGTCACTGCCATAAAGAAGAGTTAAAGATCAACTATTGTAAAACCAAAGCATCTCTTTGCTGTTGGTTGGTTTATAAATGAACACCTCATACAACACATATTCCCGTTTAGTTACCTGGTGAACACTTAGCAAGTAATTTGTCATCAGGAGTATACGAGGGAAGGGTGTTAAGCAAAGCCAGACATTTAATAGGTAGTTTACTGAGATTTTATTTATAGCTGGTTTTCTTTTTTCTTTCCAGGCAAAAACTACAAAACCAGTCCACACTGAGTGGACCTCTGGGGCTCCCAGCTGCCAGCTGACCTGAACCCCAGAGGTGAACCTGTGTTACTTTGTGGCTTCAGGAATCCTGGTAACATCACTGTGCTTTTTATTTTTTCTTAATTTGTGCTAAATCATTCCTGAGGCCCCCTCCTCCTGCTGCAATTTGACAAGACTTGACCAAATCATAAACTCCCAGTTAATGGGATAAAAATGAGTTTGAATCTAGGATTCTGTTCATTAACCCCATGTCACCATCTGCTCGAGCAGCCTGATGGCAGGGCCAGGTGAATTCTAATCACCCAGCACTTGTTAAACTTCAGATTCCTTCTGCCTCACCCCTGCTGACTCAGCATCTCTGGGGTGGGGCCTTCAAAGACTCTTTTCCTTGACAGTGTTACTGCAGGCAGCTGTAGGAACCCACCCAGGACCAGACCTGATGAGGAGTTCCTCCTATGCATCAGACATGCCGGGTCGGTTTGTGGAGTTTCGTACTTGCATTTTCCTCTGCCTGCAAAGCTCCTTGGAGCTGGCTGCTTCTGTGTCACAGTCCCCAGAGGGGTCTTGTCTCCTTGTCTCCACCCTCCACACTGTTCACTATTCCATTACAAGTTTCCTTTTCTACCCAGTACTAATCATTTTCTGCAATTCATCTCATCTTTTTGTGAACTATCTGTTGGCCCTACTGGAATATAAGTCTCCACATGGGGGCAAAGACCCTGCATGGCTTGTTAGAAGCTGTATCCCCAGCATTGAAGCATATGAGGGATGCTCAGAAATATAAGAATTGATGAACAAATGAACACGTGAGTGAATTCATTCAGCTCTGATGCTGAGGCTGCCTCTTTGAGTAGAAAGAATGGGGGATGCTCTTCTAATCCTGGGGAGCCTAGTGCCTGCCTTGAGCCTGGTTCCTGAGGCAGATGAGAGGTACCTCCTACCTCTCAACCCTGTCTATTGTTACCCCCAGCACCCAGAAAAGACTTCACTGGAGCCAGAGTCAGTGCAAGGGTCAAGAGGAGTCTCTGCACCCAGAGAATCTCAGCTGAGGTTACCTGATTTTAAAAAGCCTGGACTTAAGGAGCTATTGACTCCTTAGCTTCATTGCCTACAAAACCACAGGTGCAGGTAAAAGTTGAGGTTAGGTATGAACTGAATGTTGTTTAGCTACCCTATTTAAAAAATTGTTTTTATTTCTTGAGACAGGGTCTCACTCTGTTACTCAGGCTGGAGTACAGTGATGTGGTCATAGCTCACTGTGGCCTTAAACTCCTGGACTCAAGCTCTCCTCCTGCCTCAGCCTCCTGAGAAGCTGAGACTATAAGGTGCCATCACATCCAGCTAATTTTTGAATTTTTTTTTTAGAGATGAGGGGGTCTCCCTATGTTGCCCAGGTGGGTCTTGAACTCCTGGCCTCAAGGAATCCTTCCGCCTCAGCCTCCCAAAGCACCGGCCACAGGTATGGGCACTGCACCCAACCTAAAGAGTTATTTTGTCTTCACTTCTAGCTTGCAATGGATTGCTTATCTTGGCACTTCTCATGCCGGCTTCTCTCCACTTTCCAATCTAACAGGATAATGATGTCATACAGAAATAACTTACAGTAGGTATTTAGTAAATGCTTGCTGGCATGCAATATGGAATAAAACTCACAAGAGGAATTCCAAACTGTTTCTTATCCTCAATTCATTTTTTAATAACCAAAAATTAGTGTGAAATTTGAGTCCTCACCCTTCAGTATAAAATCAGTAGCTTTTCATTTTCCCTTATTTTGTTTGCTTTAAAGAGACACACCTGGCCAGGTAGGGTGGCTTACACCTGTAATCCCAGCACTTTGGGAGACCAAGGCGGGTGGATCATTAGGTCAAGAGTTCAAGTCTGGGCAAGATGGTGAAACCCTGTCTGCACTAAAACTACAAAAATTAGCAGGGCATGGTGATGCGCTCCTGTAATCCCAGCTACTTGAGAAGCTGAGGCAGGAGAATCATTTGAACCTGGGCAGCAGACATTGCAGTGAGCTGAGATTGTGCCACAGCACTTCAGCCTGGGTGACAGGGTGAGACTTGGTCAAAAAAAAAAAAAAAAAGAGAGAGAGACCCCTGTACAGTCCCTTAGTCATGTAAGGGCTTACCCTCCTCCATTGGTCTAAAGGGGGGCTTCTGGACCATGCCTGACCACAGCCATCTGATCCTGAAGAGCCTTTAACCCAGTACCTCTGTTTAAAGAAGCAAAAGTCCCCTCCTAAATAAACAAAGCAGGCCTGGCTCAAATCCCTCCAATAGGTAAAAGAAAGTACTATTCCCAGGAGCAAGAGACTTGGATTTCTGATTTTATTTCATGTTGTTTCCCTTCCTTGAAGGTGTGAAACTCTACCCCACCCCACTCCTTTCCCATTCATCCTCCATTGGATGTTTTTTTCTCTAAATAATTTTTATTTTCTATTTTTGTCTGTATGTGTTCTCTTCTGGCAGTCTACTTCTGCCCCTCTTTCCCCTGGGAAGGAAAAATAGAAGAAAGAAGCCATCTCTGTTTGCTTTCTCTCTGTCACTCAATGTCTGGAGCCAACTGCTTCACAAATAAAGAAAAGTGCACAAAGAGTCCCTGAAGCCCACCATCAACAGACAGGCTTTCAACAAAACTGCATCAGCACCACCTTGGCTATGGCTGCACTCTACAGAAAACGGGCAGAAAGGAACAGTGCTAACAGAAGTTCGTCCTTGCCTGGTTCCTGGGTGGAACTTCCTCTCCCCCTTGTGTTCTACACGTGTGGTTACAGCTGCCTCTGATCTTTGGTGACCAGCGGTTGGCAGCGGTGGTATTTTAGCATACCTTCATCATCGTGCTTATTACACAGCCTCCTTTACTCATCAACCCCACCTACCTTCTCCTAGCCATGCCCCCCACCTCCTCCCATTTCTATCCACCTCTCTGCTGTTTTAAAAAGTATTCAAGTGTGTACAGATCACAGTGCACTGTTTGTGTGCCCATTCACATTCGATGACTTTCATATCCCCTGTACAACTAGTTGTATATTCGTTTTAATTCACCTTATTTATTTTCTAGCTCTTTCATAAAATAAAATGAAATAAAAGTAATAAAATGGGAATAAGAGAAAAATAGAATTGAGGGGGAAAGGAGAAATGCATCTATGTTTTTAATCGCATTCATCTTTCTCCATGCATCAATATGCATACTATTATGAACTCATTACACGTATTTTAACATGCAGGCACTACATGGGGGTGTGATGTCTACATACCACCTATATAGTGGTAGGCACTGCAAAAGGACATGGAAAAGTAAAAAGCATTGTCTCTACGCTCATGAGACTTTTCATCTCATGGAAGAGGCACGCATAATGTCTTTTATCTGTGTCCACTTGATGTGAAACTCTTAGTAGTCGTGATCCTATTTGATTTCCATAAGCAGAAGAGGGGTCACTGTTTCCATGTTATGAGAGAGGAAACTGAGGTTCAGAGAGTGGAAGGACGCTGATGAGATAATAAATAGAACTGGTGCTCAAATCCTGGTTTCCTGACTCAACATTTCACATTCTTTCCACTGTGTCATTATTCATTAAGCAAGTTTCTCCACAGACATCTCACAGAGACACAACGTATGAAGCAGCATGGTGATATCACTAGACTGGTCATCATCAGAAGACGTGGCCCGAGGGAAGAGAAAGCAAGAGAGCTGGAGAGAGCAGAGAACGCATGAGGGAAGGGCTTGGCCATGCAGTTCTAACAGGGAGGTCCTTCCTTTCAGCCCCCGAATGTCCCAGTGTGTCTCATCTAAAAAGCGAAAACGGAGGAGAACTAGAGCTTATGGTTGAAGGCGTGAGAATGAGGTGTCTTTTCCCTCTATCTCTGTAATATACAAGTATAAATACTATATATACATATGTATATGTGTTCCTTTTTTCTGTGTCTGATTATGCATGCAATTTAGCAAGGATTTATTGCCTAATTTTGGTCTGGGCAATTTGCTAACGCAATGTAGGAGGATACCAAGAAGTAAGGGACACAACCTCATTGTTCCCAGAGACTCCTGGGGGTGGGCAAGGCAGGGTGTCTGTGCATACTGCTGGCAGAGCTCTGGATTAGGGGACATCAGGAGACATGACATTGAAATGTTCTACTCAGCTCTCAGTACAGACTGGATTTCCATGGAAGAAAGAAAATCAGCATGCATTGGGAATCAAAGTCTCATTCAGTCCTGTGAGTTTACTCTGCCTATTTTTCAGCAAGGAGAGTAAGGTTTCAAGAGGGTAAGTAAATCGCCCACACTGTCACTGCTGATGTGGGAATGAGCATCAGGGTCATTGAATCATGCTGCTTCCCAGGTTTCTTGTAAGGGCTTCAAGTATTGTGGGTAAGGGTTTGGGTGCTGCCGTCAGATGACTGTGAGTTTAAAGCCTGAGCCCACCCACACCAGCTGTGTTACTTGAAACATGCTATTAAACTTGCCTAAACTTCAGTTTGCTCATCTGTAAGATGGGCAGTGCCCACCTCATAGGACTGACAAGCTAAAGTGTATAAAGTACCAAAAGTATCTAACAAAGTTTAGTAACTATGTCACTATTAATACTACTGTTATAATTACTACTGTTGTCTAAGGAGGCCCAGGTGACATGAAGCTATTATGCCCTTTGGACTTGAGATCTTGAATTAGGGTTTGATTATAAGACCAGACAAATGGTGAGATTTAAATACTCATAGACCAGGGTCTATCTAGGCCTCATGGGACAAGGAAGGGACCCTCACAATTGATTTCCCTGAGATGGGAGGGGAAAACTCTGCTAGAGGCATTTGCACCTTGCTAAGCATCTCTGGTGTATCAAGCTCTCTGCCAGCTTGTAAGGATGTAATGTTTATTAAGACATGTTCCCATGAGCTCTGGTCCAGCTTCTCCCAGTATATAGCTGGACCACTGGTTTCTCCTAAGACAAACACAGGAGCCAGATGACTTCTGTAATCCCTTGTAGACCTAGTCTAGCCCTTGGTGGTTCTGTGAACAGTCACAGACCCAGGGTCTGTCCCATAGAAGTGCCAGCAGTCTTCCCAGGGGAGAGATTAGGAGACTCTTGCTCCTTCATCCTCTGTGAGGGTTGAGAGCCTGAACAGCCTCCAGCCTGGGCCAAGTGTTCTTGGAGGATGCAATTCCTTACCCCAGTCCCTCATCAGTGCCTCCTGTAAGAGCTCCAATGCTTTCTGAGCAATTGACTCCTATATCCATATATCTCTACCACTCCTCAAACCAAACTGCCAACTACCTCTAAGGCAGCTAGCTATTGATTTTACTGACCATAATGGAGTGTGTTCTGTGTGTAGTAACAGCACTAAACATCAGAAGGGATTCAAAGAGGAATCAGGCTAATGCCTTTCATCCAAGGAACTGGCAGATGGATGAGCCAGATTGGCACGCACACAGTCAGCACAAGGGTATAGGCTGTGATGGAGCTGGGTGTGCAGGGAATGGAGAGAGGAATTAGCATCTAGTTTCCAATCCTAGTGCTATAGCTGACATTAAGGTATTCTATTACTCTCTCCAGACACAGCCAACTTTATTCCTCAAGGTAAACACTCTATGCCAATAACTATGCCAAGGATGCTTATGCATTATATTAATTAATGAGAGTTTCTCAACCTCAACACTGTGGACACTTTGGGCTGGATAATTCTTTGTTGTGGAAGCTGCCCTGTGCATTTCAGGATGTTTAGCAGCACCCCTGGCCTCTGTCCACTAGACACCAGCAGCACCACCCCCCTTCCACAGTTGCAACAACCAAAAATATTTGCAGACATTGTCAAATGTCCCCTGGGGGCAAAGTCACCCTCAGTTGGGAACCACTAAGGGAATCCTAATATAGACTAATGACAAAGGTACAATTATCATTTCTACTTCACAGTAAACTGAGGCATAACAAGGTTAAACCATATGTTCAAGTCACGTAGAAACAGCTAGGAGCAGAGCCCATCTGTTTCCACAGCCCTTACACTTACTGTCCTTCCTGCTTTGCCTATCTCTGCACGCGTGGTGCTGAGGACTCTACAATACTCAATAAACCCATGCAAAAGTGGACCGTTTCTTACGGTAATCCCTACTGTTGATGCTGCATTTACTACCTTACCTTCTGTAAACCACACTACAACTCTGCAGTGTAGCTCCTGCTCCCATTTTATAAAGGAGCACACTGAGACCTGGATTGACAGGAGGGGATTGCCCCAAGTCACAGAGCAGAGCAGCCACCAGAGGCTGGCTTTGGGCCCACATCTTGTAATTCTACACTCTCTAATACTCAGAGAGTTGAGTAAACACTGATTAAACTATGGGAGGATGGCAGGCTGGCAGGCAACTTAATTTAAAAAAAAAAAAAAAAAAAAGCAAATCCATCATGAAGGATATATTTAGCAGATAAATTATTATGTGATGGTATAAAAATAGATCAAGGGAGAGCACATGAGATTGCAAGCCTGACTGTGTGAGAGACAAGGAAGGCACGTGGAGAGTGTCAGGTACATTTAATTAACTTTGCTGGGAAAACAGTCAGAGGCTGCCACCTGAAACCAAAACATTCATGGGCTTCACTTAAAGTCACAATATATGTAGTCCTATTGGGAAGTCATAATCCGATAAAGCTTGAAGTCATTGATTAAAATAATGTCAATGCTCAAATGCTTTGGTGGGTAAACCCAATTCTCACCTGTATATGGGATAACCAGGAATGCATTTGTGGGCTGTGTGACCCACAAGCTCGCTGACATTAAAATGCCCCACTCAGTTTTCTGTTCAGATGGATTTCCAAGAGAGAAGGAAATCAACATGTATTGAGAGTCAACATCTCATTCATTGCTATGAGTTTATTCTGCCTATTTTAGACAAAGAGACTCAGGCTTCAAGAGGGCAAGTAAATTGCCCATACTGCCACTGCTGGTACAGGAATAAGCTTCTGGGAAGAGTCAGGTTCATTGAGTCCTGCTACCACCAGGTACCTTGTGAGGCCATCCAGTCTTGTGGCTAAGGGTTTAGGTGCTGCCGTCCAGCTGACTGTGAGTTTAAATCCTGGGCCCACCCACACCAGCTCTGTTACTTGAAGCATGCTATTGAACTTGCCTAAACTTCAGTTTGCTCATCTGCAAAACGGGAGCTATAATACTGCCAGCCTCATAAGACTGTTGGGAGAATGTAATGAGCTAAAGTGTGTAAAGCACTGATAAATATCTAATAAAAGTTTGGCAATGATAAGATGCCATTATTATTACGGTTACTATAGTGCTAATGTCTAGAGGGACCCCATGTGGCGTGGAGCTATATATACCCTGTGGACTTATGATCTCTCTTTATTCCATGCAAAATGGAAAGTGTACAGTCATGAATCAGGGTTTGAGTGTGAGAGCAGACAAGTAGTGATATTTAAATATTCATTAGCCAGGGTTCATCTAGGTCCCTGGGGACAGGCGAGGATCCTCAGGATTAATTTCAGGGGCCTTTTCCCTGAAATGGGTGCGGAAACTCTGCTATGGTCATGTACATTTTATTAAGCACTGTTTGACATCCTCCCTACCACAAAAGTGCTGTGATTTCAAGATTTCCCTCTTTTACGGGAAAACCATAGCACAAGAATCTACACTGCAAACCTTACATCTACTTAAGCCCAGAAGGGTCCTGTTACTTCATAGAAGAATCTTATTTTGCCTTCAGAAGAAGCAGTTATCAAGTGCTTGCTGGACTTCAGCTGTTTTCACATCCATTTTATTTTGAAACTCAATTGCCCTGCAGACCTTGTGATCCTTGAGTGACAGGCAGGGCACCTGAGAACATGGGAGTGAATGCAAATGCTCATGGCTTTCCTGGAATTTGCGGCATTGGAAAATGGAAGGTAGGTATTTCTGGGTCTCAGAAATTTGCACATCAGGACCCCTCCTAAGGGGCGTCACATGCGGGAAGATGGAGACAGTTCAAGGGGCCTGTTTGTCTAAATAGGATATGGGAGAAACATGGGAAAGAAGCATTCTCTTCTCCATCTCAGTAAAATCTAAAGCTCTTTCAATGCTCCAAATCCACACTCTGATAGAACCTTCACACATTTATCCAATTTATTCCTCACAACCTGGTAAATATTGTTATCTTCATTCTACACGTGAGCCATTGAAGGGCCCATCTCTGGTAGCAAGTGACAGAAACACTATTTGAGCCCAGAGCTGATTCCTGAACCCTCACTGGCCCCACTCTGTTGTCTCCTTGGTGCACCTGTCACAATGCAATATCCCAGATATTTCTTGTATTACTGATTTCTCTCATGGATCAGCTGCGTTCCCATCTAGAATAGGAGCATTCAGAAGATAGAGACCTGGGGCTTTCGTCTTCATGCCAGTTTCCTAGTATCAATAACAGCTCTTAACACACAATAAAGGCTCAACCAATATTTGTTGAATTAATGAATGAGCCTTATAGCAAACTATTGTGCTTCCTGATTTTTCAGAAGTGTATCTGAGTCTTTTATATAGAGATATCCAAGCAGGAGTGGAAGAATTTTTTTTTTAAAGTAACAAAGTCAGGCCTAGTCGATAGTCTGAATGCCTCATTGTAACATAACATTTTCCCCCTCTCTCTCAAAACAGGAGAATTAGCTCACTAACTATTATATAAGCTCTTTAAGGACAGGGAACAAGTCTAATTGAGCATTACATCCTCAAAGACTGGTAGAAATCTCAGTACATCAGAGATGCTCAGAACTATGGAAAGAAAAAGATGTCCTCAAAGAAACAAAACGTCAGTGCATATTCTGCTTTTCATGCAACTAGCCACTGATTTACTTTCATGGGCCAGGCTCTTGGGTACAATGTACATGAGGCAGTTCAGGTCCCCACCCTCCTAGGGTTTGGTCTAACTAGTGCTTCGGCACCAAGAGCTTCCAACAGTTACAGTCTCTGATCTTGCAAGATGAACCACCGGCCGTTAAAGAAGAAAAGAAAAAACGAAGAAAAAGAGTACTTAACAATTGCATTCTTCCTGTTTCTTGCCAGAATGGACGAGAAACTACTAGCAATTATGTTGAAGCCATTAGCGCAAAGCCGATTTGCTTCTAGAGTTACAGTTGCACGCTAGGAACTTGAGCTACACTCCAGAGAGATCATTAGTTGCTGTAGACATGTTATTGAGGGCAGTGGTATCATTTCCAGTCTGGAATGCCCTCAGTCGAGTGTGAGTGCAGAAAAGTGGGGGGTCAAAATAATTAACCTCACATGATTTTGGCAGGACATCTTGCAAAATCGCCCATATGCACTTAACATTTCTTTCAGTTGAATAATCTCAATGTATCAGTTTTATCAAAATATTTCTCTTTTATTTTCCCCCCTGGCTGCCCCTCCCTTTTTCTTCTGGCTGTCAATTCGTACACCTTTAACTTACTTTCTTTTATTCTCTTCTCCCTTCCCATCCTCAGTAGTAGATGGTTGTGACTAATGGGACAAGTATTGTGGTTGATGGCTTTGCTAGGCCTTTCAGTACCATAATCCTTCACCAGATCATAACTCTCAAGAGAAAACACCTAATTTGTCACTTTGTAAAAACTTTTCTTGACTTTGTTTCAATTAAGTCACTTTTACTGACCCCAGGCCTCCATTAACTATATATCCTTCCAAATCATTTGTTTCACCACTCAGTGCCTGAGGCTGCGGCAGACATCCCAGCAGCATCTCACCTGACAGAGGAGATGAGAGGGGGGCTGGCGAGGGTTCAGGAATCAGCTCTGGGTTCCAATACTGTTTCCACCAGTCGCTACTGGAGATGGGCCCTTCCACAGCTCATCGGTAGAGTTAGTATAACAACATTTACCAGCTTGTAAGAAATAAAATGGATAAGTATGTGAAGTTTCTAACAGAGTATGGATTTTGATGAGCCTGAATTCCATCCTCTTCATTCAACAAACGTGTCTGAAATCCACCTATGTGCAAAGCGTTATATACTACACAAGTTTTACAGCTGGGTGAGTTGGCTTATGTCTGTAATCCCAGCACTTTGGGAGGCTGAGGCAGGAGGATCACCTGAACCCAGGAGTTTGAGACCAGGCTGGGCAACATGGCAAGATCCTGTCTCTAAAAAAAAATTTTAAATTTAATGAAGAATGGTGGCACGTGCCTATGGTCTCAGCTGCTCAGGAGGCTGAAGTAGGAGGATTGCTTGAGCCCAGGAGTTTGAGGCTGCAGTGAATTGTGATTATGCTGTGACACTCCAGCCTGGGTGATAGAGCAAGACCCTGTCTCAAAAAATAATAAATTAAATAAATAAATAAAAAGTTTTGAAAATGGTATGAATATTTCAATAATTGGGAGTATAATTATGGTGACATATTTTTGTTGTTATCAAATGAATCACTCAAGCCATTTCTCCTAATCAGCATGAAGTCCAGAATCTCTCTCCTTGCTTCTCGATATTATTTTATTTTCCCTGTATTTATTCTCACCACTTATCCAAGAGCTCCAGGGCTTTATCAGTCACTCTTGCTTTACAGGGATGCCCAATCATTTGGCTTCCTTGGGCCACATTGGAATAAGAAGAGTTGTCTTGGGCCACATATAAAATACACTATAGCTGAAGAGCAAGAGCAAAAAATGTTTATAATGTTTTGAGAAAGTTTACAAATTTGTGTCGGGCCACATTCAAAGCTGTCCTGAGCGGCAGGTTGGACAAGCTCGCTTTAGAATATCAATCAATGCATGGAAAAACCCTGTCTCTACTGAAAATGCAAAATTAGCCAGGCATAGTGGCACACACCTGTAATCCCAGCTACTCAGGAGGCTGAGGCAGAATTGCTTGAACCCGAGAGGTGGAGACTGCGGTAAGCCGAGATCATGTCATTGCACTCCAGCCCAGCGTAGGCAAGAGGGAAACTCCATCTCGAAAAAAAAAAAAAAACCATCAATGCAGTCTCCTCCAAGGGCAAGTGCAATTGCCCCCAATTACCACCAGAGGTCACTATGGAAGAATGATCTCACACAGCTCCAGAGACTTCTTACCCCAGCCAAGACATGCTGGTGCTGTCCTAGATCATTGCACAGTGGGGAGCTGCAGTGATATTTCCCTTGTTCACAAGCACACATGTTCAACTGTCATTACTCAGGTCCATACACCGTGCCAGGGGAACCAGGTGCTGAGACCCTTCCAGACTCATTTACACACTGAGCTTCAACCAGGTCCCCCGACCAGTCTACCTGGTCCCTTCTCTCCAGCCCATGAACCTTGGTGTGTGCCACCACTCTCTGTCCTGCTGATTTCCCTCACCGAATGTTTCTAGGATCAGGGTTAATATCTTGTTCCCTTTCTGCCTTGTGGATCTCCAGGATCCCTTTCCCAATTGGTCTATGCTTTCCCAGGCCCCTACATAACAAAGAGAGACAGCTTCTGCTATTTCTCAAAAAGGATCTCCAGCAACATCCATCCCCCTTCCCGACAACACACACACAAAGTCCTTGTTACGACCTCAGGAAAATGAGTGCCTCTCATAAAAGAAAATGTGGTTGTCCTTCACAGAGAAGGACTGCAAGCTTTTTTTTCTTTCCCCCCTCCCCCCAAATGATTGCTGTTGTATCAGTCTGGCCAGATGCTCAGTCTTAGGTACTAAAAACAAAACAATACAAGCAAACAAAACATCGCCCTGGAGAATCTTAAAATCCATCAAAGTCAAGTAACTCCCAGACCACTCCAGGCAGGAAGGAACTGCCCTGTTTGTTTAATTCTCATCCCATCAGACATGCCTCCATGGAGACCAAGAAATCCTAGGTACCAAGGACCATGAAAAGGTGACTGAGGAGGCATATGAACAAAGGAAACCTTGAACAAGCAGACCTCTGTCTTTGCCCTATGGGCTCTTTCTACCTGCTGCACAGACAAACCAATTCACTGAGAGCATGGTATTTCAGTAGAGAAAGAGTTTAATTAATGCAGAGCTCGCTAAGTAGAACGGGAGTTATACCTCAAATCAGTCTCCCCAGGAACTCAGAAGCTAGAATTTTTATGGATAATTAGGTGGACAGGTGTCTAGGGAATGGATGCTGCTGATTGGTTGGGGATGAACTCATAAAGATTCAGTCCTTTTGTGCTAAGTCTGCCTCTGGGTGGGGCCATGAGACCAGTTGAGTCATGAGTCCCAGATATGGGTGGAGTCATTTGGCTGTCACAGGCAATAATCTTTAAAAACGTTTCAAAAGAGCAATTGAGATTCTACAATGGTGATGTTATCTGTAGAAGCAACTGAGGAAGTCACAGATCTGGTGACCTTTGGCCACATGACTCCTGAACAACAAGGGATTATAGAAAGGCAAGATAGAAGACAATGGCTGGTTATCCTTTAGCTGCATCTACATCTTAGCAGAATTCAGGCCCCTCCCATAATCCTACTCTTATAGCCTTTCATTAATCTTACAAAGGAAGTTGCAGTAACTGAGCAACCAATGGGTTCGTTTTAGGGAGGAACTATAATCATTCATGCTTCAGAGTTAAATATGAACTAAAATTTCTCCCATGGTTAGCTTGGTCTATGCCCAGCCTGTGATGCTAGAAGAAAGATGGAGTCAGCTATGTTAGACTTCTTCACTCGTGTAATCTCTGCAAAGGCAGTTTCAACCCCACCCCAGCCACCCTCACCAGGAGATACAGCCCTTCATGGAGTTTTAGGGAGGAATGAGGCTCATGAGTTAGTCGTGGGTAGGCCAGGAGAAGAGCCAATTTCAAAATCCACCTCCCTTTTCCATCCCTTGCACATTGTGAGTAAATGCAGAACTAAGGAAGTAAAGTGAGTGATGTCAAGGACAAATATTTCCTCACCTTCTGGTTAATTCCTTTTGACAACACAAAGCCTGAGGCACTTCAGTCTTAAACTGTGTTCAATGCCTTTGCTTTCTTTCCAGGGAAATGCAGCAAGGATGCTGCCATGATGTGCATACTCAGGATATGGGAAAATGCAAGGAGTAGGGGTTTGAAGGCTTTGCATAAAAAAATCAAATGAGGTTGAGCAACTGTTGAAATATGAGGAAATTGCTTCCAGCACTTTAAAAGTCTTGGCTTGACTCATAATTTAACCTTGAATATAGTTTTCAAAAATCATTAAATCCCCAAAGCCTTCATCTCAAGCAGTGATTAGCCATGATGCAGTAAGCAGGAAGTTAATGTATTTATTTATGAGAAGGTATGTAATGCATGAAAAATCTATTCATTCAGTACTCATGCCGTGAATACTTACTGATGGCTTGCTCAGTTACAAGCACTATGCTAAGTGCTGGGAAGTAGGACAGTGAGCGAACACAGCCTCCTTTCCCACAAGGCGCTTACAATCTAATAGCAGGAGGGACAAGGAGTCAACATTTATGGAATACTACTGCATGCCAGACATTGTGCTAGGAATTTTTCACACATTAACCCCTACAAGAACCACACAATTTTCCCTGTATTACATATTAGTCAAGTGGTGTAGCTGTTTGGGGTAAATGCCCAGGGTTCATTATCTCACACCAAGAAGATTAAGGACACAGGCACACACAGGAGTGAGTTTAGGAGTGGAGGTTTAATAGGCAAAAGAAAGAGAAAAGAGAACAGCTCTCTCTCTTGCAAGAGAGTGGAGTACCCGAATGGGACTTCTGGGCCATGGTGGAATGCACCAGATTTTATAGACAGACTTGAGGACTCGGTGTCTGATTTACATAGGGCCTACAGATTGGTTGGACCAGGTGTGATGTTTACATAGCATGTGGGGAAGACTGGCCACCCCACCCTAATGGTATCACGCAAATGGACTTTCCACTTGGCCAGCACCATGTTGTCTGCCCCTTACTGTACACATGGCTGGCAAAGAGAAGGGAACATGGAGTCACCATTTTGAACATTCCAAGTCCAAGGTAGCCTTCACCCATGCAAGGTTTCAGCTTGCTTGCCTATGTCTGCTGCTCAATTTTACAGGTTGCTCTTTGTTAGAAAAGAAAATGATTTGGGGGATACTTTTCATTATAAAAGGAAAACCTTACCAAGGACTTCCACATCCTCACTACCTGCCTAAATAATTTCTTCATAAGTCCTGTATCATTAGTAAACTCGGGCTCTGAGAGGTCATATAATTTACCCAATGCCACCTGGTTACAATTGGAAGATCCAGAATTCAAACCATGGTCAGTTTAATTCCAAAATCTGTGCACTTCTTATCACTTTCTTCAAGAACAAAGCCAAACAGGCACAGAGGCTGCCCAACTCCCTTCTGTACTGTGCTCTGTTTTCCTGGTTTGCCCATCTGTGTAACAAAATGCTGAGTGCAAATGTTAGTCGGGCCTAAGCCAATCACCATCCTCTTCCTAACAAAGTGAAAGAGTTTAATTTTAATTCAGAGTTACATTAAGAAAACCAAAGAGATGGGATGAGAAGGTAAGAACTCCCTCTTAAAAATAATAGGAAGGAAATAATGTGTTATCAACAGCAATAGTTACTACAGTGCTCACTGTGCACCAAGCACATGCTACAAGTAGGACACGAAGGGAGTGAAATTCTCAAACCAACCCAAGAAGTCGATACGATGATCATCCTCACTTTACAGAAGAGAAACCCGAGATGTGGAGAGGATAAGGAACTTGCTCAGGGTTACACAGCTGGTTAGTGAAGAGTTGGATTTGACTCCAGGGTCTAGGGTGTTACATGAGAAGCAGTCATTGTATTGATGGCAAGATAGATGGATGGATGGATAGATAGACAGACAGATAGATGGACAGATAGACAGAGAGATAGATGATAGATAGATAGATAGATAGATAGATAGGATGGATAGATAGATAGATAGACAGATAGATGGATAGATAGATAAATAGGATGGATGGATGGATGGATAGATAGATAGATAGATAGATAGATAGATAGATAGATAGATAGACAGACAGACAGACAGACAGACAGGATGCATAGATAGGAAGGTAGGTAGGTAGGTAGGTAGATAGATAGACTGAGAGAGAATCTGAAGTACACAAGGACCTACCTTCCAGTCAAGCTTTGAGCCTGCTACTAATGTTCTGCGAAGATTGGCCCCAGCCTTTCTCCCAGGGAAGAAAGTGGTATCTGTGGTCATCTCTAGATGGTTACTGAGTACCTGGGAACTCACGGCTCTGCTGCTGCTTTGGTGACCCAGCACCCTGATCCTACTTATCTGACCTACAGCAGAGAAGAAAGCAGCTCCCATGCAGGGCTCCCGACACTTGCCTTCTGAATGTGCATCACTGAATGGGACCCTGGTGGGGCTGTCCCCTTACTGGTTCTTGGTACATTTTACCAAGAATTAGGAGCGGGTAGGGAAGGGCAAAACGTCAGTGTTACAGGGTTTTCTTTCTCTTCCAAGATAAGAGCAGCTAAAACCAGAATGGGTTGATTGCAGGTGCTCTGAAGCCAATCTCTTGCTTGCCTCACTTCGTGGCTTGTGTCAGTTCACCCTGTAAGTCTTAAATACTGGATCACTACCCATAGTAAAACAGCTAACATTATTTACAGGGCAATAGCATAATTAGCATCCAAACCTTAGATACTTTGGAGATGTAAAGGGAGCCATTCTACAATCACACTGGAAAAAAATCGGACTATCCTAGAAACATCTGGATGTAAAGTCACTCTGCTTCTATAGGACCATCTACATGACAGGCACGAAGTGTCACACATATATGAGCCCATTTAATTCTCACAGCAGCCTCATTTATGTAGGAGGCATCATCATCATTTCTACTTTACTGAAGAAGAAACTGACAGTCGCAAGCCCACAGCCAGAAAGCAACCTCTGTATTATAGTTTGCATCTCCCAGAAACCAGCCAGCCCCCAGCAAAAGAAAGGTATACCTTTTCCCTGACTCTGGTCCTAAGCTTGTCCTCTGCCAGAGGCTTAGAGAAGAAGGTAACGGAAGAAAAGTGTGGGTAGAGAAGAGGGTAGCCAAGCCTACGATAGGAAGAGGGGCTACAGGATCTGTCTAGTGCCAATCTCTAGTTGCATTACACATCTTTATGAATTCAGATGGGCATCTGGGGCCTTGAGGTCACAAAACGAATAATGATCCTTACATTCCTGCATCTGCTTTTAGGGCTAGCTCTGTTAAAACCACAGGTAAGGATAAAATGGGAAGGTTTACAGTTCTCAGCCTCTGTACCTACCTGCCCCACCTGATTGCCCGCCCATATCTCCTCAAGCAGTGGTTCAATGACACCCATACAGCTTCCCTGTTGTCATGGAAATGGCAAGGATTCATCTAACAGGAAGTAAGGATGGAAGAAGCTGATTGTGCAGATTCCTCAAGCAATTCCTCAGCAAGCTCTCCAATTACCCTTTGCATCCAGAGTCAAGGATTTCTCTGGGTTACAGGAATAGCACTGAGGTGTTCAACATCCTCGCCCTGGCAAGTTGGTTGCCTCTTTTTGCCCAGCAATGCCACAACTCTACTGTGCACAGCAACTCAGCTCCCTTCTTACAGCTGGATTCCTTTTGTGAGATCGTAATTCTGAAACACCCAGCAAAACTGGAATAGGAGAGAAAAAGAAAGAGAGAGAAAGAAAGAAAAAAAGAAAGTTTCTTCTGTGATTACCCAAAAAGATTTCTTCTGTGATTACCCAAAAAGATTTCTTCTGTGATTACCCAAAAAGATTTCTTCTCTGATGCACCCACGTCAGCTTGTTGTCTGTAGCAAGTTTACATGGGTGCATTCACAACAGGGCATGAACAGAGTTCACAGAAGAGCTTGATCCTCTCATCTTCCCAGTGATCTAAAGAGCAGGTGTGGTGAGGACCAGCACTGAGGTCAATCAGAAATACCTGCCTGCTCCCACCCTTATGAGGGATGGTCTCATTTAGCCACACGTGGCTCATAAGGGCGGGAGCAGGCAGGTATTTTCTTCCGAGGCCTATCAACCTAATAGGAAATTGAGGCTCTGAAGACTAGTTTTGCAAGGGGGTAAAGGAAAGTCTAGGAGGAAAATGGGGAGGAGAGTGGATAAGCTGGGCACCAAGAGAGCAGGAGCACTGAAAATGCTTGGAACAAGATAGGAAAGACAGCCAAGGTGGGAAGTGGGGGTGGGGCAGATGTGAGAAGAGGATACGGAGCAACTGGGCATCTGAAGGTGTGACCAGCCCCGGGACGTCCACTCTGTGTCCTCAAACAGCTCGTTCCCTTTCTCAGACCTTGGATTTTGCCTCCATGAAGATCTCTTCCATCTCTGACATTTAATTTCCTAGAGACAGTGAAAAGATACAGGAAGCTGAAGCAGCATCAGAAAAGTTTCAGAACTGCCTGCACAGCATCAGGGGCTTGGCTTCCAAAAGACACACTGCAGGGACACTTCTTCCCACGATTTTCTAAAGACCAGACGTGCCTCTTTCTATACTGCGTGTTAATCCCAAACTCCCTAATCATACATTTAAACTGTTTGCCTAACTGTCCGACTCTTAATCAGGTGTATGTGCAACCCTTGGGGAGTCAGATACAATGTACAAATGAGCAAACAATCCCCAAACTTTATTTCTGTTGTTGCTTACAACTTCCTGCCACAGACATTAAGTAGTCAAGCTGAAGTTTCTGCCCTACTGTCATTTCCTTTCCCACCTCATTTCCTAGTACGAACTTTTCAGGGTCAAACGCTTGGGGCCTTATTTAAACCACCAGCTGGAAAACAGTCCTCAGCAAAACAGAGGCATGAATAAGAAACAAACACACATGTAGACAGACAACTATTCTTGTGTGAGATTCGACTTTGATTTCAATTTAAGAATTGAGTTTAGAGTTCAACGCTGTGTCTTCATCGGTATCTGCTGAGAAACCAGAGGGTTTCTGGCTTCTCGACATGGTTCAAAAACCCAAGCCCCTCACCCCACAGGTGATTGTTAAGCCTTTGTTCCCTTTGCTGCCACTGAAGCAAGACTGGGGCATCTGACTAGATTTCTGGGCTCTCTCCTACCTCTGTGAAGTAATTCTAGGCTCACTGAGAAGTGACTCCTCCCACTACAGTTCACCCCTACAATGTGCCAGGCCCACAACTGACCAGAAAAGACTTCCTTTCTCCATTCTGTCTGCTCCCCATGGAGCAGTGGAAAAGGTTCATGTGCATACATCTTCATTTATTGTCCTTCCAAAGCCTTTCATATGGAGCATGTTAAGATGGGTATCCTCATTTTACAAAGATCAAGGCAGAGAGAACTAGCCTAGGATCACACAATTGACTCGTCATAGCTGTGAGTATTTTAAATGCAGCTTTGACTCCCAAACCTATGCTCTCCTGCACTCTGCTTCCAGGTTTTCGGGTCCTGATTGTTGAAGAAGAGAGGGCAAGTGGTGGAGTTGGAGGTAGGCGGAAGTGGGTCAGAAATAAAAAAATATACTAGAGAAAAAGATGTTGCTTATTCTATGCTGCAATTTTTCCTTGGGTCTTCTCTCCCTTCTTGGCTGAGAGCATGCATTATTTATCCCTCACACACAGAAGTTTTGCAGTCATAATAAAGGTCAGAAGGGGAGGAGAGAGTTATCTAAATCCACGCTATACCCAGGTGCATTTAGAATAACATATTGAGTCTAATGGAATCTTTTGGGAAACAAAACAAAGGCATGAACCTCAATGTTTCTTGTTTCATTTTTTTTCCTTTCTTCTTCTTTGCTCCCTTTTTCCTTTTTTTCCCTAAAAGAAAAAAAAAAATTGCAAGCAATTTGGTACCCCTTCCAGACCCGCTGCCATTCTTTCCTCCCTGAACTGTCCTTTGAGATAACCTCAGTGCTCTTCTCATGCCTAAACCAGGAAGACTGGGATGAGCTATGTCACACTAATGCTTTCTGGTGTAAGCTTTCCCTTCTCTGATTTTGGAACCCCTTTGGATAGCTTCAAAGTTCTCTTTTAAAATCCTCAAACCTATTCACTTTAATTAAAACAATAAATATGTGCTCTGTAGCATTTGGTAAGAGTGACTTTGGGGATATTAAGGCATAAAAGCAAACAGATGGGATGTTGCAGTTCCAGAAAAGATGCCCCCCACCCCCACCCCACCCCAGGCCGGGACTTGCCAGTTCTGTGATGCACCTCCATCTACAACCAACAGGAACATTTTCCTTACTGCTTACCGACCTTTTTGTTCTCCTCGGGTGACAATCGTGACCTGATTTTCAGTCATGTTCAGCCACAGTGAGCTGTCAAGCTGGTCTGTCTGCATTACAGCCAGGAGACCTGTCGCTTTTACAAAAGATCCCTGAGAATAGGGCTATTTAGGTCTTTTTTTTTTTTTTTTTTTTTTTGTAATAGTAGCTGAAGAAAATGAGCCTGGATCAGTAAAAGGGGCTCAGAAGAGTTTCATTCTACTCTCATTCCTAGGACCCCACCAAAAACAACAACCAGAAAGATAAAATATTGTTTTAATTGCTAAAGCAAGGGAACTAGCAAATGTCTCCAAACAAGAAATTATTAATTATATCTGCCAAATGCTGCCTGGGTGGAGATGTGAGAACCAGGGGGAGACCACACTTACTGTCTCCAGTTTCTGAAGGGTGAGGATTTCCCTGGGGCAACTGTCCTTGTCTGGAAGTTGATACCCAGGGATTCTCTGAGTGGAGTGGCAGTGTCTGGCATCATCTACAAGCTACAGGACAGGTGGGCATACATTATAGAGAGCAAATTCATGTGGAATGGAGAAGAGTAGCTTTAGGAGTAATGATAGTAATACATATTTCTAGATTTTCAGATAATGAATAAATAACAGTATAGCATAAAGATAAAAAATAAGGTTGTACAATACTGAAGGAGAACAAGGTTGGAGACTACTACCCGATTTTAAGACTTACCATCAAGCTACAATAATCAAGACTGCCTGGTACTAGGGAAGAAATAGACAAATGGATCCATAGAACAGAATAGAGAGCCCAGAAATAGACTGACAAAAATGTAGCCTGCTGATCTTTGACAATGGAGCAAAAGCAATAAAATGAAGGAAAAAAAAAAGTGTTTCCAACAAATAGGGCTGGAACAACTGAAAATGCACATGCAGAAAAGAAAAAAAAAAAAACACGAATGTAGACACAGACCTGACACCTTTACCCAAAATTAAGTGGATCACAGATCTAAGTGTAAAATGCAGAATGACAAAATTCCTAGAAGATAACAGGAGAAAATCTAGGTGACCTTGAGTTTGGAGATAATTTTAGATACAACACCCAAGGGATAATCCAGAAAACCAAGAATGGTTAAGTTGGACCATTAAAATTAAAAATGTTTGCTGAGCAAAAGACACTGTCAAGAGAACATTGTGATGTTCCTGGTCACATCCTGGAAGAAGATAATTGCAAAAGGTCTACCTATTTGATAAAGGACTCTTATCCAAAATATACAAAGAACACTTAAAACTCAACAAAAAGAAAACAAATCTGATTCTTAAAAAATGGGACAAAGACTTTAACAGAAACCCCACCAAAGCTATTCAGATGGCAAATAATTACATAAAATGATGTGCCACATCATATGCCATCAGAGAAATACAAATCAAAACAACAGTACCATATACTGCACACTTAATAGAACGACCAAACTGTAGAACACCACATATGCTGAGTAGAATGTGAAGCAACAGGAACTGCCATTCATTGTCGGTGTTGATGCAAAATGGTACAGCCACTTTGGAGACAGTTTGGTGGGTTGTTTTTTTTTTTTTTTTTAACAAAGCTAAATATACTCTTCTCATAAGATACAGCAATCATGCTCCTTGGTATTTACCCAAAGGAGTTGAAAACTTACATCTACCAAAAAAAAAAAAAAAAAAAAACCTGCACACTTTTATTTATAGTGGCTTTATTCATAATTGCCAAAACTTGGAAGCAACCAAGATGTCCTTTAGTCAGTGAATGAATAAATAAAGTACCATACGTGAGACAATGGAATATTATTCAGCACTAAAAATAAATGAGCCATGAAGAAGCTTGGAGAAAATTTAAATGCACATGACTAAGTAAAAGAAGCCAGTCTGAAAAGGCTACATCCTGTATGATTCTGACTATATGACATTCTGGAAAAGGCAAACCCATGGAGACAGTAAGAAGATCAGTGGTTGCCAAAGATTAGTAGGAGGGAGAGATGAATTGGCAGAGCACAGAAGAGTTGTAGGCCAGTGAAACTATTCTGCATGATACTAGAATCATAGATTCATGTCATTATATATTTGTCTAAACACATAGAATGTATAACACCAAGAGTGAACCCTCACATAAGCTTTGAGTGATAATGATGTGTCAACGTAGGTTCCTCAGTTGTAACAAATGTGCCCCTTTTGGTGGGGGATGTTGATAATGCAAGAGGCTGTGCAGGTGGGGCAGGTTATATGAGAAGTCTGTATTCCACTCAATTTTGCTGTGAAACCAAAACTGCTCTAAGAAATAAAGTGTATTAATAAAAATAATTTTATTTAAAAAGGATGAAGGAGAAGAGGAGAGAGAAAGGGAAGGAGAAGAAGGAGATGAAAAAGAAGTCTGGATTCAGGCATGGAAAGTAAATTTTAATTGACTGTTTTCTTTCTGCCAGGCACTGTGCTAGATACTTTAAATATACATCTTATTTTGCTTTATTCTCAAAATAGTCCAAGATCAAGATTCTTATCTCTATGTTATGTATAACTCAATTGATAGTTATGGAAGTTAGATCATTCTAACAAGGTCAAACAACTAGTAAGAGCCATTTTAACTCAGCTTTACTGATGGCAAAGCTCGGGTTCCTTCAGTTACATCCTCCTCCTCCTCAACATCTTATCATCACTCACAGTGACTTCATCTTCATCATAACCGACGCACATTGAGCTCTCACATGCATCATCCCTGTGAACACACAATCTTTTCATTTAATTCTTGCAACAACTCCATTTTGTAGTCAAGTATGCTGGTGTTCAGATAAACTTAAATAACACCCTCCAGATTGCACATCTGGTAAGCGGCAGAGCCCAGAGCTGTCTGATTCCTTACTTTTAACCATGCTGATCTACTGTTTCTCACTATTTTCAGATAGAGCCCATGGTTCCACTTACTGGATAACAAATCATCTTTCCTCTCTTGGACGTAGCCTCCTCATCTACAAAATGAGCAGTTTGTACTAAATGATTTAAGATTCCTTTCCAATCTAATCTGACAAACTAATCTAATTTCAGAGCAGCCGCGTGGAGGGAATGTTTTTACTTTGGGTTTGTTTTTCTGAAATAACCTGTCTTCTCTCTCCCCGGGAGACCAGCAGTAAATATACAGATGGATAAGGTGCAAAAGAACCTACAAATCCTGTACAATGAAATAATGTGGCAAGAATTGGTTATTCTGAGAAGGAGAATAAAGCAGCATTTTGCTATGCCTTTTCGCACAGCTGCCAATCAATGATACACACTGGCATACTTTCAGAATAGCTGCTCTATTCAACCCAATGGCCCAGAGGTGGCAATTTGGAGCTTAGCAAGTGACATCTCATGACATCCAGGATGCCTTCTCCACCTACATGCACCCAGCCAGTCACCAAGTCACACAGATATTCACCTCTGGAATAATTTCCAATCACCACCCTCATTCTCAATGGCTTTGCCCAGGCTCTTATCTCTTAGCTGGACCATAGCAGTAACCTCCTAGCTGCCTCGGCACACTGTGGTTCTTCCTCCTCTGGGCTATTAGAGTCATATTTTTAAAATACAAATCTGATCATGACACTCTCTTAAACTAACTACTTTAAATAGTAAAATAAAAAAAAATCACCAGCTCATATTAAAAAGCCATTCATAATCTGAATCTGACCTTTACCTATCCGTTCAGCTTCACCTGTCTCTCATTCCACCTCTTATCTCTGAGCTTTACTGAACTTACATCCATACTTCTCAGAGATGAATGAATTTCCATGCTTTTAAGTCTTTTTTTCTTCTCACCCAGAATGCCCCCTATTTCCTCCAAGTTGTGGACTCTATGCCTGCTCATGTGTCAAGACACAGCCCAAACGCCAACTTGACTAAAATTATCAACCTCACGGTGGGTTCTCGGCTAGAGTTAAGCCCTCCGGTGGTTCTAAATCTCTAACACTTAAGAGACAACAGGTTTGCCATTCATTCTCTTCATTGGACTGAAAGCTTTCTCAAGAAAAGGAAGATACCTAACTATTTAACAGGTGGTACAATGCATATAGTATGTATCAATACCTATCTAAAACTAGACTATACATACTAATGTCTCTCCTGGGTGAATTAATAAATACTCAAATACTTGAATGAAAGGAAGAGCCAAGGAGCACCCATGACAGAATATTAGAGAAAAATATTTGATAAGATCATTTTGCAAGAGTTTATGAGGTATATCCAGGAAATATATAAGTGCTATTTGACCAGAGGTTCCATAAAAATATGCACAAAACAAAATAATTACATGACTGAGAACTTTTTCAACAGTTTCTGATGGTCTGGTAAAAAAAATCAATGTCCATAGTCATTAAATAATAAAAAAGAATTCAATATACCACAAATTAAATTATGGAATTAATAAAATCTGAATATAAAATCCAAGAGGATTTTTAAAATTAATTCTTGACAGAATGAAGTTAATTTGGAAGATCAAAAACAGACTATCACAATCTCAGTAAAAATCACAGCAGGGATTTGTGTGTTAATTAATAATCTTGTATTAAAATTCATATAAAAATCCAAGACCCAGGAATAGCCAAGGCAATCTTGAAGAAGAATAAAGCTACAGGACTTATATTACCAGTGAGTACGATCTATTTTAAGGTTTTGGTAATTAAGACATTGCAGTATTTGCACAAGAACAGGTAAACTCATAAATGAGACAGAATAGAGACTGGACATGGTGGCTCATGCCTATAATCCCAGCACTTTGAGAGGTGGAGGTGGGTGGATCACTTGAGCCCCAGGAGTTCCAGACCAGCCTGAGAAACATATCAAGACTCTATCTATACAAGAAACACAAAAATAAGCTCAGGCATGGTGTAGGCAACTGGAATTCTTATATACTGCTAATGGGATTGTAAATTACTACAACCACTCTGGAAAGCTATCTGTGAATGTCTGCTATAAAGAACACATACATACTCTGTGACTCAGTAATTCTACTCCCAGGAATAGACTAAGCAGAAGTGCATACATATGCTCACCAATGAATTGCATGCATATGTTCACATACGGTACCAGCACATTCATAGCAGCATTATTTATAGCAGTTCCAAGCCTGGAAACTACCCAAATATGAATCAGTAGTAGAATGAATGAATAAATCATGGCATACCTACACAAAGAAATATTATACAGCAATAGGCATGAACAATTTAAAACTATACTCAACAATGTGGATGACTCTCAAAAATCTAAAGTTGAATGGAAGAAGACAAACACAAAAGGAGAAGCCATATGGTTCTTATTACATGAAGTCCAACAATAGGCAAAGCCAATCTTGATCAAAGTCAAGACAGTGCTCACCCTTGGAGTGGGCAGCAGCTGGAAGAGAGCCTAACGGTGGGATTGGATGGTGCTTCGGGGTTCTGGTAACGTTCTGTTTCACGGTTTGGTTGTTCGTCAGGCAGACACAGTCAGTTTGTGAAAATTTATTGGGCCATTCACTTATGAATGTGGACTCTTCCTATGTATATTACACTTCAAAAAACATTTAAAACATTTTTTAAAATTTTTATATGAAGAAACAAATATTAAAACACATAAAACTGCAATAATGTAAAAAGTATGGTGTTGGCACAAGACTAGGAATATAGATCCATGGAACACAATGGAAAACCAAGAAAAATACCTTGGTAGATTTAAGAATTAAGGATATGAATTAAGATGAAATTTGGGGCTGGGCGCGGTGGCTCAAGCCTGTAATCCCAGCACTTTGGGAGGCCGAGGCGGGTAGATCACGAGGTCGAGAGATCAAGACCATCCTGGTCAACATGGTGAAACCTCATCTCTACTAAAAATACAAAACATGAGCTGGGCATGGTGGCACGTACCTGTAATCCCAGCTACTCAGGAGGCTGAGGCAGGAGAATTGCTTGATCCCAGGAGGCAGAGGTTGCAGTGAGCCGAGATAGCGCCATTGCATTCCAGCCTGGGTAACAAGAGCGAAACTCCGTCTCAAAAAAAAAAAAAAATGATGAAATTTGGGATCATCAAGAAAAAAGAGACTTTGTCAACAACAGTTTTAGGACAAATTTAGTAATTAGAAGGAAAAAAAAATACCTTCCTTAAACCATATGCTTAAATAATGTCCAGGCCAGGGGTGGTGGCTTATGCCTGTAATTCCAGCACGTTGGGAGGCTGAGGCAGGTGGATCACTTGGGGTCAGGAGTTTGAGACCAGCATAGGCAACATGGAGAAAGCCCCATCTCTACTAAAAATACAAAAATTAGTGGGGCATAGTGGCATGTGCCTATAGTCCCAGCTACTTCAGAGGCTGAGGCAGGAGAATCACATGAACCCAGGAGGAAGTTGCAGTAAGCTCAGATAGCACCACTGCACTCCAGCCTAGGTGAGATTCTGTCTCAAAAAAAAGAAAGAAAAGAAAAAAAAGTCCAAGTGAATTTGACTTAGATGTACATTGTCTGTCTTTAAACATCTGTTTGTTTATATTAAAATGTTTATATAAACATGAAACCATAAAGCAGTAAGAGGAAAATGCAGGTAATCTATTGATGATATTAGAAGGTGGCCATTTGGTGATCTCAGAAATGAGAGATGAGGAATGGCTTTCTTGACATAGAAAGATATTTTTAAAAACTACAAAGATGGCCAGGCATGGTGGCTCACGCCTGTAACCCTAGCGATTTGGGAGGCAGAGACAGGCAGATTGCCTGAGCGCAGGAGTTAGAGACCAGCCTGAGCAACACGGTGAAACCCCGTCTTTACTAGAACATAAAATAAATTAGTCGGGTGTGGTGGCGTGCACCTGTAATCCCAGCTACTTGGGAGGCTAAGGCAGGAGAATTGCTTGAACCCAGCAGGCGAAGGTTGCAGTAAGCCGAGATCATGCCACTGCATTCCAGTCTGGCAACAGAGCAAGACTCTGTCAAAAAAAAAAAAAAAAAAAAAAAAAAAAAAAAAAAAAAAAAAAACTACAAAGATAAAGTGTTATAAGTGGAAATAAAATGTAAATTAAAGGTTGGAAAGAAAGATCACTTACGACAAAAGATTGCTGCCCTTTAAGCATAAAGTGCTCTTGCTTGCTTGTTTGCTTTCAGGTGGAGTTTTGATCTTCTTGCCCAGGCTGAAGTGCAATGGTGTGATCTCAGCTCACTGCAACCTCCACCTCCCGGGTTCAAATGATTCTCCTGCCTCAGCCTCCCAAGTAGCTGGGATTACAGGCATGCATCACCACGCCTGGCTAATTTTGTATTTTCAGTAGAAACTGGGTTTCACCGTGTTGGTCAGGTTGGTCTCGAATTCCTGACCTCAGGTGATCTGCCCACCTCAGCCTCCCAAAGTGCTGGAATTACAGCCCTGAGCCACTGTGCCCAGCCATAAAGAGATCTTTCTAAACAATATTATTAATATTAATAATAAAATAAATGCCCTCCAAATAGAAATATGTACAAAGTATAAAAGCATACATCCTACAAAGTAAGACACAAAAATGTCTAACAAACTCAAGAAATTCTTTCATCTCAGTTAGTAAAGAAATATTAATAAGGATGGTAATGAGATAGTATTTTTCATACATCAATGGCATTTTTTACGATGCCATCCAGTATTGGTGAGGGTGAGATAAAATAATGAGATTATTGATTAGTACTTTCTTTCTGAAAGGTAATTTGGCATATATTTTTAAAAGCCAAAAAAATATCTATATAGCTGGCCTGATAATTTCACATCTAGAATGTATCTCTAAGGAAATAACTGGAGATACAAATAATTATGTTAAAAAAAGATGCGTTCCAGTGCTGCTTATGGTAATAAAAAAAGAATTGAAACTAACTAATTGTATGAGAAAAAGACATGAGTTAAATAGTTATGGAATGAAAAAATTAAATTTAAAGACAAACAAAAAATGTCAAAGACCATTAGGGTGTAGAATAGGCCACCAGAATGTCCTCCAGACCTTTGGGGATTCAGGTTCACACCCTCCTTTGCCATTAGGGACATTTCAGTGGAAAAGTTGAGAAGCCCTTCTGGGCATGACAATTTGCCACCCTGGGACTTTTAAAACCTGGAAGAGGCCAGGCATAGTGGCTTATGCCTGTGATCCCAGCACTTTGGAAAGCCAAGGTGGGAGGATCACCTGAGGTCAGAAGTTCACGACCAGCCTGGCCAACATGCAAAATCCCATCTCTACTAAAAATACAAAAATTAGCTGGTGTGGTGGCAGGTGCCTGTAATCCCAACTACTCGAGAGGCTGAGGCAGGATAATCACTTAAACCCAGGAGTCAGAGGTTGCAGTTAGCCAAGATCATGCCACTGCACTCCAGCCTGGAGACAAGAACGAAACTCCATCTCAAAAATAAATAAATAAAACCTGGGGGAGTTGTTTATATGCAGAATGTTCAATTTGCAATGTTTACATGAATATTCAATGTATTAAAGTTACACATTTTAGAAAAGAAAACCCAATTATCCTTAAACTTTAAGCTTGACTTGTATTTTTTTCTATTAACAGGCTTAATAGTAACACAAATAGTAAACCATCAAGAGCCATATTTTAAAAGTCAACTAATGACATGGGAAAATGGGCTGTGTTAAGGAAAAAAGGGAGGAAATGATACATGTACAGTATGTTTTGATACATGCAAACACTCCAAAATGTCTGAGGAGTAAAGAGATTAATGTGTGACTTTCAATGTTTTGTTCTATTTTTTTGTATTATTTGAATCTTAAAAAATGTGTAGCTGTTACTTTTACAAGTATAAAACAATATAGCTATTTTTATTTTGAAAAGAAATTAAGTAGAAATGAGAATAATGTTACAGGTTTTGATTTCCTTTTTTATTTTATTTTTGGGGATGGAATTCCTTTTTAAATGACATGTGACATGATAACTGAATCTTTGAACAAATAAAAGGAGCTCTATTGAGTAAGAGTGACAGATACCCCAACTGCCTGCCCTCTTTCTGCCTTTCACCTGACCTCCATATTCTCCCCTACTCTGGTCCACAACACCTGAGGCACCTCCCAAGAACCCCAAGGCATCATGGAACTCAATTTTAAAACTCTTATTCTAATAGATGACCATTCATTGATTGGTATAGTAAGCCTTTCATGGTATATTACAATATTCCATAACTGTTAAAAGTAGATTATAAAAGAATTGGTGGGATAAGAGACATTTTAAAACTCCCCATTTGCTATACAATTATACATGTGTGTGTATGTGCGTGTGTGTATGTGTCTAGACACACACATGCACACATACACATATATATGCATGGTGTGTGTATATATAGATGTATATACACATCTAAATAAACAAAAAATTGTTTAAAAAATAGTAAAAAGAAATACACCAAAGTGTAAAGTGTATCAGAGACATGGTCATATTTTTATTTTTTTTATTTTTTTTTATTTTATTTTTTTTTTTGAGACGGAGTTCCGCTCTTGTTACCCAGGCTGGAGTGCAATGGCGCGATCTCGGCTCACCGCAACCTCCGCCTCCTGGGTTCAGGCAATTCTCCTGCCTCAGCCTCCTGAGTAGCTGGGATTACAGGTACGCGCCACCATGCCCAGCTAATTTTTTGTATTTTTAGTAGAGACGGGGTTTCACCGTGTTGACCAGAATGGTCTCAATCTCTCGACATCGTGATCCACCCGCCTTGGCCTCCCAAAGTGCTGGGATTACAGGCTTGAGCCACCGCGCCCGGCCATATTTTTATATTTTTGATTTTATATTTATTTTTATATTTTATAAACATATTTATATTTTATATATGTGGAACACACTCATTTACATGTGTGATATGTGTATATATACAGATGAATATATTTACATGTATATATACATCTAAATATAAACATCTATTTACTAAAAAGTAGTAAAAACAAATACACCAAAGTCTAAAATGTTGTATCAGAGATGTGGCTGTATTTTTTAAATATTTTTGCTCATCCATATTTTCTAATTTTCCTGCAATGAACATTCGTTGCTTTTTTAATAAGAAAAAATGCATTTTAGGGCTGAGCAGGAATTGAGAGAATGATTTACTTTTGATGCAGTGTAGTGTGATTTTTCTGCCAATAAGAGATCCAGGTGACATTTGAGAATTATGAGTTTAGGTCTAATTACTTTTTCTGTGTGTTTTTTTGAGTAGTAGTTTATTCAGGCATATTTTACTTGCATTAAAATTCTCAAACCCTAAATGTACAACTGGATGATTTTTAGTACACATATAGTCACATGAATATAATTACTGTTGTTCCTCTCTTTAGCTTTTATATCTGATTCTGGATGATGCTTTAAAATAAAAAACAGCTTTATCAAGGCATGACTGACTTACAATCAACTGCATATATTTAACAATTTGATCAGTTTTAACACAGAAAGAAGAGTCAGTTATTCCTGGGTTTCAATCTTGGATATGAATCTTTCTTGACCTTAGAGAAATTATTTAATCTCCGTGAGCCTCACTTTCTCACCTGTAGCTAGTATACTTACCTTGCAGGATTGTTGGGAAGACTAAATAAATTATGTGTGTGACTCTTCAGTACAGCCCCTGCCATACAACAATCACCCAATAAATAATGGCTGTTGTAGATCTCATCTATTTCCAGACAGGAAACCTAAGATTCAATGAGGTTAGAATCTTGTTTACATTCCCGAGGCTGGGCTGAGAAAGCAGCTGACTGCATGACCTGAATTTTCTTGTTGGAAACTCTTAAAGGTGTCTTCTCCTGAGGGGCTCCCCCAACCAGTGTAAGAATGGTCTTTTAGTGGCTATGAAACTGGGAGAACAGGTACCTCCTCAGTTTGCTCTCTTGCCTGTAACTCTGGCTTCACAATTAATGATAGCAACCAATGCACCATGTTGCCTCTGGCAAATTGCCCAACTCATCAACCTCAGTTTCCTCATCTGTTAAAGAAAGAAATTAGATCAATGCTGGCACTCTCTGGAGGCTACTGAGGGATTACATAAGATAACAGTGAAAATCAATTCTTAAATCTCTGCAATTGTTCAATAGTAAGCTCTTTGAAAAAAAAAATGTATTGGAATGTTGTAGCAGAAAGGACCTTGAGAATCATCTTGTGCTAGATTTCTAGTCCCCTTAGTGATGTAGTATTAATCATGCTAATTATCAAACACTTCCCATATGTCAAGGGCCTACTAAGAGCACTGCTAGGCAGTTTTTCAGATATTACTTAATTTATTCTTCACTACATCATGCTGGGTAGGCAATAGCAACCATACTTAACAGGTAAGAAATCAAAACCCTAAAGTTTAATTGTCTGAAGTTCTAAGGTTAAGAATCTTCCTAGTCCACGGCTTGCCCTTCTATAACAGTATATCTCAAATTCTTTCAGAAAAGGAAGAACAAGGAAACATTTCCTAACTCATGTCATAAGTACAGCAAGGCCTTCATAACAAAGGCTGCCAAGAAGACTACAAGCAGTGAAAATTATAGATCAATATTATTTATAAATATAGACACAAGAATTCTTGAAAAATAAAAGCAAATTGAATCAGCAACATATGAAAATGATAATATATCACAACTAAGTAAGGTTTATCCTAGAAATGTAAAAATGTTTTGACATTTAAAAGTAAATTAATATAATTCCCCACATGAAGCAAGAGAAGGAGAAAAACCATGTAATAATTATCTCAAAAGATACAGAAAAGATAATTTGATGAATTCAATATTAATCCATGATTGAAAATGAATGTACCAGTAAACGAAGAACAAAAAGGAGTGTTCTCAATCTGATAAAAGTCAATAATAATTTTTAAAAATGTAGGCAACAAAATATGAAATAGTAATACAGTAAATACTTTCTATCAAAGACTGGCACCAAAACAGGTTATCTACTCTAAATACTTCCATAATATAGTGCACTGGCTATCCTAAGCAGCACAATATATTAGGCAAGATAAATAAATAAAAGGTATACAGACTGTACAGGAAGAAATAAAGCTGTCCTTGCTCATAAATAACATAATATTTAATGTATAAAATCCTAAAGGAATCTCTTTTTAAATACTAGAATTCATAAGGGAATTTAGCAAGGATTCAGCATATAAGATCAATATACAAAAATCTATTGCAATTATGTTTACTAGTGACTAAAATGAAAAATGATTAAAAAAAAAAGGACTATCATTTACAATAGCATCCAAAGGCATAAAATTCTTAAGGATGAATTTTACAAAACATGTGCAAGACATTTACATGGAAAACTTTAGGGTAAATTAAAGAAAAGGTAAGTAAATGGAAAGTTAAACCATGTTCATGGAATACAAGCTTAAATATCAATTCTGTCAAAATTATTTACCAGTTCAAAGCAACACAGTGAAAATACCAGCTGATTTCTTACAGAAACTGACAAGCTATATAATTCATTTGAAAATGTAAAGGGCCTATGATAGTCAAAATAATTATGAAAGAAGAATGAAGTTAGAACTTTCAACCTGATTCAAGGATTACTATAAAATTACAGAAATCAAGACACAATGTGGCACTGACATAGTCAAATATATCAATGACATAGAACAGAGTTCAGAAATAGACTCATAGACCGGGCGTGGTGGCTCACGCCTGTAATCCCAGCACTTTGGGAGGCCGAGGCGGGTGGATCACGAGGTCAAGAGATCGTGAAACCCCGTCTCTACTAAAAACACAAAAAATTAGCTGGGCATAGTGGCGCATGCCTGTAATCCCAGCTACTCAGGAGGCTGAGGCAGGAGAATTGCCTGAACCCAGGAGGCGGAGGTTGCGGTGAGCCGAGATAGCGCCATTGCACTCCAGCCTGGGTAACAAGAGCGAAACTCTGTCTCAAAAAAAAAAAAAGAAAGAAAGAAAGAAATAGACCCATATATGTATCCTCAGTTGGCTCTGCTGAAGGTAACTCAATGAAAAAGAAAGAGTCTTTTCAGTAAATGGGGCTAGTCTAACGGATATTCATTTGAAAACAAAACCAAAAAAAGCCTCATATCCTACGTTACACTGTACATCATTAAGTAAAAATTTTAATCACAATTACAGTCATGCATTCAATATATAACAATTGTCCCATAAAATTATAATATTGTATTTTTAATTTACTTTTTTATGTTTAGATATGCTTATATACACAAATACTTACCATTGTGTTACAACTGCCTACAGTATTCAGCACAGTAACAAGCTGTATGGTTTGTAGTCTAGGAGCAATAGGGTATAGTAGTAGGCTACACCATCTATGTTTGTGTAAATACACTCTATGATGTTTGAACAATGATGAAATTGCCTAAAAATACATTCCTCAGAATGTATTTCTGTCATTAAGTGATACATGACCATATAAAGTTTTTAAAGGAAGATACAGAAGAGTATCTTTGCAATCTTAGTTAGATGAATATTTCCTGAAGCGGACACAAAAAACAGAGGGGAGGAGGGGAAGAGAGGGAGGGGAGGGGAGGGGAGGAGAGAGGGAAAGAAAGAGAGAAAGAGAGGAAGGAAGGAAGGAAGGAGAGAGAGAGAGGAAGATAGAAGGAAAGAAAGAAAGAGAAAGAAAGGAAGGAGGGAGGGAGGGAGGGAAGGGGGGAGGGAGAAAGAAGGAAGAAAGGAAGGAAAGAAAGAAGAAGGAGGGGGAGGAGGGATGGAAGGAAAGAAGGAAGGAAGGGAGGGAGGGGAACGAAAGGCAGAAAAAGGAAAGAAAGGGAGGGAGGGAAAATAAAAAGAAAAGACAAGAAAAAGAAGTTTCAGTATTGGACCTTAACGATACCGAAAACTGCCCTTTGAAGACACTAATAAGAAACTGGAAAGATAATGGAGAAAAGACATATATCTGACAAATGACTTATATTCAAAATATAAAAGGAATTTTTTTTTTTTTTTTTTTTTTTTTGAGACGGAGTTTCGCTCTTGTTACCCAGGCTGGAGTGCAATGGCACGATCTCGGCTCACCGCAACCTCCACCTCCTGGGTTCAGGCAATTCTCCTGCCTCAGCCTCCTGAGTAGCTGGGATTACAGGCACGTGCCACCACGCCCAGCTAATTTTTTGTATTTTTAGTAGAGATGGGGTTTCACCATGTTGACCAGGATGGTCTCGATCTCTTGACCTTGTGATCCACCCACCTTGGCCTCCCAAAGTGCTGGGATTACAGGCTTGAGCCACCACGCCCGGCCCATAAAAGGAATTCTTACAAGTGAATAGTAGAGATGGTGAAATAACTAATAGCCACTTCTCAGAAAGACATACAGATGATCAAAAAGCACCCGAAAAAAATGTTCAGCATTGCTAATCATCAAGGAATTGCAAATTCAAACCACGATGTGATATAACTTCATGCATTAAAATAGCTAAAGGTTAAACAAAGAAAACTAGCAAGCTCTGGTGAGCATGTAGACAATGGGAATTCTTGTAGTGGGTGTGCAAATGACAATAATTACTTTGGAAAAAAGTTTGTCAGTTCCTTACACAGTTAAACATACGTTTACCCTGTGGCCCATCAATTTTACTTCTAGAAATCTGCCCAAGATAAATAAAAAACACACAAAGGACTCACAAAGTTCACCCAAAGGCTTATACACAAATGTTCCTGCAGTTTTTTTGCACCATAGTAGAAATCTAGAAACAGTCCAAAAGCCTATCAAGAGAATAGATAAATAAATTATGTATTTATTCATTTGAATATCACAACAATAAAAGCAAACAAATTGCCAATACCTATAAAAGCGTGGTTAAATCTCAAAAACAGTTTGTTGTGCCAGAGAAGCCAGACATAAAAGAGTGTATACTGTAACATTCTGTTTATATAAAGTCCTTGAAAGGGCGAAACAAACTATGGCAAGAGAAGTCAGATCAAGGATTGCCTGGGGTAGGAAGTGGTGGAGATTGACTATCAAGGGCCACGAGAAAACTTTCTGGGATAACAGAAAGGTTCAATATTTTAATTGGGGCAGTGGTTCCATGTGTGTATACAGTTGTCAAAACATTTAAAGAGCATGCATTTTGTTGTATGAAAATAAACTGTATGCTAATAAATGTGATTTTAAAAAATAATAAGGTTCCCTGCATATTTCTTAGGTCCCGTAAAGAGTGAGCACTGCTTGTCAATGCCAGCGCCTCTGCCTCATAAATCTTTTAATTGCAGTCTGTACAATATCTGGCACTTGGTAAGTGCTCCCCAGGTAGAGTTTGAGAGAAGGTAGGGTGGGAGAGCACGCATTGTCGGAGGAACAGAACACAAGCAGGACCAAACATGCTTGTCTGTCAGAAACCTCTTTCGCCATAAGGTGACAGCAGAGAGCACCTGGAAATGTCTTACCTACTCAATCCAGCAGGTGACAGCAGACCCACACCAACCTCTACACCAAGCTGCATTTTTCTCCTCTCTTTCCTACAGTTGCCACGATCTCAGCCCAGCCACTCTGCCAGGCACAAAAGGGAGACTTAAATGGAAGAGAAGGAGAACATACCCATGATCCCCATATATGACGGGCACTGTTCTCCGTGCTTAATAGGCAATATTTAATTATACTTAATGTGATATCCATGTTTACAAGCATATCTCATTTCCACCCCCATCCTTTATCATGGCATGATTTTCTTGGTTGTAAAGACAAGTAAACAAAGCTTCAGAGAAGGAGAAGGTGTTTGTAATCATGGATCTGGAAGGAATAGCGGTGGAGTTTGAGCCTGATTTTTCTTTCCATGTCATCCTGTCCAAACCTATAGGGCAAAATGATCCACACAGAGGTTACGTATTGGGGTTCACTGCAGCAGTGTTCCACCTGTTCATCTGCAGCTCATTTAGTCTTTACAACTAGATAAGGTAGGAACAGTTGTTATCTCTATTTATTTTATTTTTGTTGTGTTTATTTATTTATTGTGTTTTTGAAACATTGTGTAACCCTGTCACCCAGTCTGAAGTGCAGTGGTGTGACCATAGGTCACTGCAGCCTCACACTTCCAGGCTCAAGCAATCATCCCATCTCAGCCTCCAGAGTAGCTAGGGCTACAGATGTGAGCCATTGCACCTAGCCTGATTATCCCCATTTTAAAGGTAGGCAGTAACACTCAGCTGGTGAGAGGTTAATGAACTTGTAAAGGTCACATCATTAGTAAAAGCTGGAGCTGCCACTGGAAGTTCAGCGTCTGACACTGAACCTTGATCCTTCACTGCAAAACTAGCTACCAAGTGACTGCTTTGACGAGCCTAGAGGGAAAGGTGGAGGAGGCTTTGGCACACACTCAGTTAAAGAAAGTGTGCTGGTCCATTTCCCACAGTTCCATGCAAACTCCCAGGGGTAGTAAAGAATAGCTTCTCCCTCCTCTGTGTCCCTGAGAGGTCCCAGGGGCATTCAGAGATTTATTGTCATCCCTGTCCAGCTCTTAGGAGTCTTCTAAGACCCGTGACTCTTCATCTCGCCAGCCAGCCTTTATTGAGTACCTCTGAATACTAAACATTAATTATGAAAACACAAAGTCTTTCCTCAAAGAGCTCCCATACAGAGAGGAAGATCGCATGCAAAAGCAAGCAAAAGCAAAACCACAGAGAGACAATTCTGCTGGTGACTAATTACCGTGTGGATGGCACAGAATTTCTGCCTAGTCAAGGAGGACTTCCTGCAGGAGGGGAGGTCTTCCACTGAGACTTAAAGGGTGAGTAAGGCTTGAAGAGATGGAGAAAGAGGTCAGGTTACAGTCTTGGCCTGAGCGGAGAGGTTCAGAGAGCAGAGAGGCGAGTTAGACCAGAGGGAGGGTCTTCGGAAGAATAGCTGAAAATACTTCTGGAGGGGTTGGTTGGGGCCATATTGTGGGAGGCCTTGAGGGCTCAGATGAGAGCCTTTAAATCTATCTTATAAACTGATGGCTTACGACGGCTCAAAGCCATTTAAAGTGCATAGAAAGAGAGTGGCAAGAAGAAGTCATTTCCTAGGAAATTAACATAGGCAAGGCTGTGCCAAAAGGAACAGAACTGGGGAGCCTGCAGGGACAAGAAGAAGGAATCTAGTCCATGTGGAAAATATCCCATGTGGCAGTTACTTAGTATTTAGCCTACATTATGACAGCTCCGTAGGGCCGTGAAGGATCTGTGCAATTACCATCTCTGGTTTATACATGACTAAAATAATACACAGTGAGGTTAAAGATGTTTCTCAAGGTTACCTTGAACCAACAAAGCTAGGGTTCAAATTCCCACAACCTAACACGAAAGCTCACTTTCTAAACCACTATGCTCTACTGCCTTTATATCACAGGTTAAGCAAAATCCAAGCTAAGTCTAAGACATATTTAACTGCATCTGAGATATTTATCAGGTTGGAAAACATTTAGGGCTCTTCCCTGAAAGATAACCCTGTGCTCAAAATAGCCAATGTCTCTAAACAAATAGAGAGGCATTCTCAGTTTTAGAAGTATGGAAAGCTGGGGACCATGCCTGGCTTGTGAATTCAGAGGCTATAGTAATAGATACTTGATAGTGTTTATTCTTCTAAGAAGTTGATGGGGCTGGGCGCAGTGGCTCACACCTGTAATCCCAGCACTTTGGGAGGCCGAGGGGGGCGGATCACAAGGTCAAGAGATTGAGACCATTCTGGCCAACATGGTGAAACTCCATCTCTACTAAAAACAAATGAAAATTAGCTGGGTGTGGTGGTGCATGCCTATAGTCCCAGCTACTTGGGAGGCTGAGGCAGGAGAGTTGCTTGAACCTGGGAGGTGGAGGTTGCAGTGAGCTGAGATTGCGCCACTGCACTACAGCCTGGTGCCTGGTGACAGAGCAAGACTCTGTCTCAAAAAAAAAAAAAAAAAAAAAAAAAATGTTGATGGGAATCACGGTGGCCCTCAGGAGACAGGAGCCATCAGAGAAGGGCAGCAGTGGTGCCAATGCTAAACACCTCCATCATCTCTTCCTTGAAAGGCAGTGAGGGCATGAACACCTTGCTGCCACACTGAAGGCACTCAGAAAGACCTGGAATAGATGGAGAGAAAGCACTCTTAAAAGCAAGTGGAAACTGCCTGCAGCTCTTTCCTCAAAGAGCAGATTTTTCCTAGGTTGCAGATTTATCGGACTTATCTTGTCAGGCACAGGATAATTGCTATCCAGCAGGCCAGACCAAGCCCCAAAGAGATTCCCCAGGAGCAAGCAAAGTCCTGTCTAAAGCAGCGTGGCAAAGCAGCAACACCCTGCAGAGTTAGCCAGTGACGTCATGCATGTTGGAACTACTGCAGAAAGAGGTGGCAGCATGGGGAAAAGGATGGGAGATATCAGGTCTATGTGTGAGAAGACTGGAAACAAAGCCAGCGGCTCATGAGAATTTAGGGGAAACTTCCACATTCATAGTTCTGTACTCTTCAGCTTTCAGAGTTCCAGAAGGTCAGAGTCCAGGATGGAATCTGTTATTGAGAGAAGAGGTTTTGGACTCAGGGGCTGCAGGGAGGAGAGTGATAGCACTATAGTGATGGAGAGCTTAGCCTTTGTCTGACTGAGGCTCTGACAGGTGTGGTTCCCTGTGACAAACGCATGGAGAATGTATACCAGAAGGCCGGTAGCTGTGGCACTGAGCCATCTTCTAAAAAGACCACATTTAAAGTGAAGAAGAAACCTGGCTCAGTGAAATTAGTTAAGCACGGACATCTTGGTTAGGGGAGGCAGATTGTTTTGATGCATTGGTCAGGATAGGCTAGGTTGTACTGCAGTAACAGGCTATCCCCAAACTTCAGCAGTTTTTAACATACACGTTCCTTTCTCACTCATCCAAAGTATGTTGCTGAGCAAGGACTCTGTTTCTCATATTCCATCAGGGACCCAGCATCTGGGATGTCACCAGTTGCAGAATCAAGGCAAGAAAGAACTAAGTCTCCTGGGCTTTAACAGGAAGTGACATCATTTCCAGCCATGGACTGAAACCAGTCACATGGCCTCAACTAATGCAAGGCCAGCTGGGAGGTGTCAAGGAGCAGGGTGAGGTCTGGTAAGCACCACCTTCTCTGGCACAGTTAGCAGAGTCTAGTGTCTATCATTCCGAGAAATCTCTGACTGAACTCTTAAGGGTCTACAAATTATGAGCCCCTGGGGGATTCCAAATAAAAACTAAAAGAATCGTTTTGCTAAGAATTCTGTGAATCATTGAGGTAGAACCACACTGCCTAGACACTGCTTCTCTGGACAGGCCTCAGAGACAGCTGCCTACCATGGCATTCAGCACACAGGAGGCAGTGGTACCAGTGGCCCCCAACAGAATGCCACCAGGCTTCTCAGAGCGGAGGCAGAGCCTGGCATAAATGGATGTGTCTGTTTGAATGTTGGCAGCACATGAGAGCCCCACTGGGTCTGACTGTGCCTGGGAACTGTTTCAGAAAGCTAAAGTCTTTGTTGTACATGTGGAGGACAAGATCTAGAGATGGGGACCTCCCATCAAGTCTAATAGGGCTGGAAACAGTCTGCATTATGTCTATTCCAGATGAGGACCCTGAGGTTTGGGAAAGTTAATGGCCTTTTCAAAGTCACCTAGTTAATGCATGGCAGAGCCACAGCCTGTTGGTCCTATTGAATGATTTGAAATGATCGTGTTTCGGAGGCATGCACTGTGTAAGAAGACGAGGACCTAGAGCCAGGATGCCACTAACTTCCTAAGTGACCTCGGGCACATTATTTCATGGCCTCCATTTCTCTATTTGTAAAAAGTAAAGCTGGATGAGATGTCTTAAAACCTTTTCTGTTCCCACTGAGGGTCTGTTGCTGCAACCCTGGTGAAGCTGATGGCAGACTCCATCAGCTGGAAGTCTGCTCCATCATCTACCGTACCTGGAAGGCCAACGTTAGGAGGACAGAGCCCACTGACTCAAGCCAACACACCTACTTTCACCAGCTCCTGGAGCAGCTGTACATCTGGAGAAGGGAAAGTGTGCTGGGCTGGAGCCCAGCAGGGCCAGGCTGTGGGCTCTCTGCTACTGCTCTCTGCTCCAGCCTGGCTAGCCACCAGTTCAGCCATGGAATGGGAAGAGGTGGTGTCAGCAGTCAGGAGCTGCAGCCTGGGGGCTGCCCTGCCCCAAGAGGCTTCCTGCTTACACCTGCATGTCCCTGCATGCAGCCCAGCCCTGCCTTACACAGGGATCTGCTCCTGACAGGCAGTTCAGCCAGGGCGGAGAGGCCGTTGGAGTAGATGGGCAGATGAAGATCAAGTGGGAGTGTGAGGTCAGGTCACAAGAGTCCTGAGGCCCTATGGAAAACCGTTCCAGTCCATCCCCAGCCCTGAATGTCATCCCCCACTATCCCTGTCACTGAGCTCTCCCATAAGTTTGATTTTCCAATCTCCCACTCCAATATTTAGGTATCCTTGGGACTTAGCTCCTCTCTCTAGCACCCATGTTCCCTCTCTTGGCATAAAGTCCTCCCCATCACTGGCTTTCATCTTCCCAATCCTGAGCACCAGTCCATGCTTGGGACTAAGCCCTCTTCCCATGCCTGGCACCGAGTGCCATCCACGTCATATGCAACTAGGCCCTGACACTGAGTGGCCTTCAACCACCTAGCACCCCTGAAGTCCCATAGTTAGCACCTCCCTGATAGAAGAATGCCTCTTATTCTCCTGAGCAGGTGGCCTCCCTCCTGCTCTGCCAGTCTTTGACTGTGACCCCAGCCCCACCTGGCATGTCACCTCACCACTGCAGTCTTAGCTGCTCTGTTGAAATGTAGCCAGCACCTACTGAAGCTGTACCATGTGACAGTGATATTCAATGCTCTCATTAAACACACAAACCAGGCCCCCAAGCTTCTGCCTGTGCCCTTTCTCCTCTACTGCATGCCCCCATTCCCCTCAGCAAACTGAATTCTCCCCGGGTAGTTTCCACAGTTCTGGGAGAACCCAGTACCCCTTTAGTGCTCTAGGGATAACAAGTCCTGCAGCCTTCTGGGGATGCCTTTCCTTTCCTGCCTGCTATAACTCCTGGCCCCATTCGCACTAATGATAATAGTCAGCCACCTCCAGGAAACCCTTGGATTCCCACGGTGTTACATTCTCCTTGTGGCTGTTTTCACTTCTGAGTCAGAAAGCCTACTGTGAGCTTTCCCTCTCACCTCTGAGCACTTCTGTAACCCAGACCTGAACGCAACATTCATCCCACCTCCCTCCTGAGCCATCCCTATTGCAAAGCTAACTCCAGGCTGAGTGATGTCACTCACATCATCAGGAAGGTTTCAGGAATCACCACTGGGGGAGAGAAAACAGCTGACTGTTAAATACCAGGTTCCATTTGTAAACCACAACCTGACCCCATATTATGGGGTTTATCCTCAGAACAGAGCCCCTTCTGCCATCTCTTCCTTCCTTCCCTCGAGACCCAATGCAGCATGTATGCGCTCTAATGGAACACAAAATGCCTCTCTAGTGAAAGTAACCTCAAGCAAGGAAGTTGTCCTTCCACTTTCTTACCTCCAGAAATTAGCTCTTTATGTCTTACCCTCCCCTTCCTCATGAGGCCTTGAGATCTGAAACTGCTGAAGAGTAGGGGCCCTGAAAGTGTTTTTCCAAATGGAATAACATGCTTCCTTCCTCCTCCAGTGAGCTAGAGAGTGGTTGCAGTTTGTTTGCAGCAGCAGTTTTTTTTTTTTTTTTAAACCGCTGCACACACATTTTCAAATACATGGACCTCACTGTCCATCCCTGCATCATTTGGCTTCTGATCAAACCAACTACACCACTTCTGGACAGAGCCAAGAGTGATGGCGGAAGAGGAGGCAGGAAGGAGAAGAAGAAAGAGACCCAGGGCAGTAGAACGCAGGAGCTCAGGGGCCATGCATGTGTGTGGTTCTGGGTCTGGCCTGGGCACATCACACCTGCCTTGGTTGTAGTATCTTCAAACCTGCCAGTTGAGGGGTGGGGAAAATTCACATAACCTTTTAGTGATTTCTTTCTCAGATAATCTGAGATTTGCCTCTAAATCATGAAAGTGAGCCCGAGGCCAAGGAAACATCAGGCCCTCAGGGAATTGAAACTGAACACAATTATAAACTTGCATTCACAATCCAATAAACTGACGTCTCTGGCAGGAATGTACAAAGACAAGTATTCCAGTCCGAACTTTTAAGGAGCACAGTGGATTAAGAAAGCAAGAAAATAAAAAGTTGCTGTGTATCACTTGTGTGCCAAGTAATATTCTTCTGTTATATTATTGCATTATAAAACTGAGATATAATTTATACAATAATATTCGTCTTTTTAATGTGTACAGTTCAGTGATTTTTAACGTGTACAGTTCAGTGATTTTCATATATTTACAATGTCATGCAATGATCGCCACTGTTTAATTCCAAAACATCCTCATTACCTCCAAATGAAATTCCATACTGCTTCGTAGTCACCCTCACCTCTTCTCAGTCCCTGGCAGCCCCTACTTCATATCTTCCCAGATTAGCCTGTTCTGAACATTTCACATACAATATATGGTATTTTGTGATAAACATCCTTTACGTAGCATAATGTTTTCAGGATTCATACACGTGGTAGTATCTTTTAATCCTTTATTCCTTTTTATGGCTATATAATATTCTGTTATACAGACATATGACATTTTATTTACCCATTCATCAGTTACCACATATTTGCCTACCTTCCACCTTGGGCTATTATGAATAATGCTATGAACATGTACATTTTTTTTGTATGAACATATGTTTTACATTTTCTTGAGTAGATACCTAGGGTAGCATTGCAGGGTAATACGGTAACTCAATGTCTGCCTTTTTGAGGAACTCCCAAACTGTTTTCTGTAGTGGCTGCATCATTTTACCTTCTCACTGACAATGTATGAGGGTTGCAATTTCTCCATATTCTCACCGACACTTACAAATGTTCATCTTTTTTATTGTAGCCATCCTTGTAGGTAAGAAGTGGTTTGTCATTGTGGTTTTGATTTGCATTTTTCTATGACTAGTGATGTTGAACATTTTTTCATGTGCTTATTGATCATCTGTGTATCTTCCTTGAAGGCATGTCTATTCAAATCATCTGCTCCTTTAAAAAATTGGGTTGTCTTTTATTGTTGCATTGTAAGAGTTCTTTAAATATCCTGGACACAAAACCCATAACAAACAAGATTTGCAGTTATATTCTCCCATTCTGAAGATTATCTTTTTACTTTATTAATAGTGTCCTATGAAGTACAAACATTTTTCATTTTGATGGAGTCCAATTTATCCATTTTTTTTCTTTTGTTGCTTGTGCATTTGGTGTCATATCTAAAAAACATTGCCTGATCTCAGGTCATGAAGATTTACTCACATGTTTTCTTCTAAGAGTTTAATAGTCTTATCTCTTACATTTAGGTCTTCAATTCATTTTCAAATGATTTTTATACGGTATGAGCCAGGGGCCTAACTTTGCTTTTTTGTATGTGGCTATCCAGTTGTCCCAGCACCATGCAGTGAGTGACTGTTCTTTCCCCATTGAATTATCTTGGCACTCTTGTTTAAAATTTATTGACCATAAGAGTTTGCCTCTGAACTCTCAATGTTATTTTATTGGTCTATATGTCTATTCTTATGCCAGTACCACACAGTTTTGATAACTGTAGCTTTATAATAAGTATTGAAATTGTGAATTGTGAGTCTTCCAACTTAGTTCCTCATTCTCAGGACTCTTCTGAGTATTCTAGTTCCTTGAATTTCTATATAAATTTTGGGAGCAGTTTGTCAATTTCTATAAAAATGGCAGTGATATTTTGATAGAGATTGTGTTTAATCTGCTAAACAATTTGAGGAGTGTGTTAACCAGAGTTCTCCAGAGAGCCAGAACCAATAGGATACATAGGTAGAAAGATTACTAGATAGTAGGTAGGTAGATAGATAGATAGACAGACAGATAGACAGAGAGAGAGATAGAGAGATAGATAGACAGGTAGATAGACAGATAGAGGAGAGAGGGGATTTATTAGAGGAATTAGCTCACATGATTATGAAGGCTGAGAAGTCCCACCATAGGACATCTGTAAGCTGGAGACACCAGGCACAGTCCAAGTCCAAGGGCCCCAGAATCAGAGAAGCCGGTGGTGTTAACTCTCAGTCTGAGGCTGAAGCCCTGAGAACCCAGGGGGCCTCTAACATGAGTCCTGAAGTTTAAAGGGCTGGGAGCCTGGAGTTCTGATATTCAAGGGCAGGAGAGGAAGAGTGTATCCCAGCTCTAGCATACAGATGGACAAATTCACTTTTGTTCTGTTTCTGTTCTCTTTGGGCCCCTGCTGATTGGATAGTGCCCACCTACATTGAGGGTGGATCTTACTTTCCCACCTCTCTCAGTTAGAATCACATGCTAAGTTCCTCTAGAAACACTCAGAAGTCATGTTTTTCCAGGTGTTTAGGTATTCCTTAATCCAGTCAAGTTGACTCCTAAAACTAACCATCATAATAAGGAGTACTGCCATCTTAACAATATTGTTTTCCATTCCATGAATATAAGATGTTTTTCTTCTATATGCTTAAGTCCTTTTTAATTTCTTTCATTGATGCTTTGTAGTTTTCAGTGTACAAATCTTACATTACTTTTATTAAATTTATTCCTAAGTATTTTATTCTTTTTGGTAATATTGTAAATGGAATTGTTAACTTTATTTTAAATTTCCAGTATATAGAACATAATTGATTTTCATATATTGAGCATATAAATTCTGCAACCTTGCTGAACTCATTTGTTAAATCTATTTTTATTGGTTTTTAAAAATTTAACTTTATTTTTTTAAAAATAGAGATGGCATCGCACTAGGTCGCCCAGTCTGTTCTCAAATTCTTAAGCTCAAGAGATCCCTTTGCCTCAGCCTCCCAAAGTGCTGGGATTACAGGTGTGAGCCACCATGCCTGATTCACTTATTAGCTCTAATAAATAGGGTTTTTTATATACAAGATTATGTCATCTGCGGATATGGTTTTACTTCTTCCTTTCCAATCTGGATGACTTACATTTATTTTCTTTGCCTAAGTGACCTGAATGGAGCCTCCAGCACAATGCTGAGTAGAAGTGTTGAGAACACACAGCCTTATCTTGTTCCTGATCTTATGAGGAAAGACTTTACTCTTCCATTATTATGTATGATGTTACCTGTTAGATATTTATACTATTGTTTATAGTATTTCCTTATAATCCATTCCCTTTCTGTAAGATCAGTAGTAATGTCATTTCTTCTATTTCTTACTTTCGTTATTTGGAGACTGTTTCTTTTTTTACTGATTATTCTAGTTAATGTTTGTCAACTTTCTTGATCTTTTAATAGAACAAACTTATGTTTTGTCTATTTTCTCCATGGTGTTTATATTCTCTATTTTATTTATTTTTGATTTAATAATTATTGTTTTCTTCCTTCTGCTAGCTTTGGATTTAGTTTGCTCTTCTTTTTCTAGTTTTTGTTATGGAAGGTTAAAGAGTTTTTATTTGAGAGCTGGTAAATCCAACATCTTCAGGGACAGTTTACATGGACTTCTGTCGTGTTTTGTTTTTCTGGGTAGATGCCCTAGTTTCTGCTTCTTTTCATGACCCATAATTTTGGTTGGAAACTGGACATTTTAAATAATATAATATGGCAACTCTGAAAATCAGATTCTCCATGCAAATTTTGGTATTGCATTTTATTTGCTTTTATGTCCAGGTTTAATGACTTTTATAAGGTAATTATGCAAAGTCTGCATTTTTTGTCACCTGTGACCACAGAAGTGTCTTCTCAGCTTAGTGTTTAGCCAGTGACTGGACAGAAATGTCCTTGGACACCTGGGGCCAGTAAGTCATTCAGTCTTTTCCAGGGAGCTCTGTGTGTTGGGGCTCACCTCCAACAACAGCAGGGTTGTTTACAACTGTACTCTAGTTGTCTGGGCATGGTGTCTCACATCTGTCATCCTAGCACTTTGGGAGGCTGAGGTGGGCGGGTCACTTGCAGCTAGGAGTTTGCGACTAGACTGGTCAACATAGTGAAACCCTGTCTTTACTAAAAAAAAAAAAAAATTAGCTGGGAGCAGTGGCAGGTGCCTATAATTCCAGCTACTCTGGAGGCTGAGGCAGGAGAATTGCTTGAACCTGGGAGGCAGAGGTTGCAGTGAGCTGAGATCACACCACTGCACTCCAGTCTGGGTGACAGAGTGAGACTCCATCTCTAAATAAATAAATAAATAAATAAATAGCCTACTTTCCCTTAGCCTTCACTTTCTACTTCTACTTGCTCAGTGCCTCAACTTTAGACAGAGATGAGAACTTAGGGTCTTTTCAAGTCTTTCTGAGCATGCATACAGCCCTAAATGTGTACACAGTCATATGTATGTGTGTGGCCTTCTAGAGTTTGCATAGCTTTGTGAGGTGTTGATAATACCACTCGATGGTCTTTGAACTGAGGCTGAAAGATACTGACTTAAAAGTGTTCCATGAAGCAGTGAGAGATGCCAGATTTAAATCCAAAGTTATGCTCTTTCTTTTCCAAGAAGCAAGATCTCTGTGACTTCCATAGACGTTCTTCTTCTGTGCTTTTTGGCAATTCTGGCTTTGACCAAGCATGGAATTCCTCCATACCAAGTTTGAGATTGAAAGATGAGCTCTTGGTCGTTGGCAAGTGTCTGGGGACAGAGACTTAAAGCCAAAGCTGATTCTAAAAGGAAGCTCAAGGATGGAGGAAGGAAGGCTTGCTCCATGTGTGATGAGCAAGAGACAACTAACTACCTGTGCACCTGAAGACGGGGAGGACCTTTGAGGCCATCACAGATGACTCTAGTCCTTTTTAAGAGCTGACATTTGTTGGGCACTCATTACGGGGACCTGGCCCTATGCCAAACACTTAGACTATGGTAGGTCTATGAAGCAGCAAAAAGCAAATATGCAAACAAACAAGCAAAGCTCAGCCAATGTATGGCTTTCAAGTCTAAGATCCTAACTCCAAGGATCTACGAAATTGCTTTTCTTGAGTCTTTTCCATGGAATCTTTGACAAGTGGTCATCTTCGACGACAGGGAATGTTTTACTTTCCAATCAACTCATTCCTTCTTCAGGCTCCTCTGCTTGTAGATAGAGAACCCAACACAGTGGAGTGAGCAGAGTCCTTTGAGTCCTAAGCCTTTGTTCTTGGCTCCACTACTTCTGATCCACGTGACTTTGCCAAGTCACTTCCCCTCTTTAAGTCTGTTTCTTCATCTGAAAAGTGGAGAAAAAAAATCCTGCTTGGCCAGGTTGCTGGAGTGTTGAAAACATAAAGCAATCCAACACACTTGGTAGAGGACACAATCATGGTTGCCATTGTCAAGGTTCTTCCTTCTGAGAAACTAAAATCTGTGTATCAGCAGTTTCTACCCATCGTGGTTAATTCTGCTGCTTTAGACCACTTCCCCAACTCATGCTTTCAGATTACTGCATACAGCGACTATATTGTCTCTTTTTCTAGGCTAAACCATTCCACTCCCTAAAAACACTTCTCAACTATATGATCTTAACTCCTTTTACCACCCAATTTCCTCTCTTCTGAAGATAAGGCCCACTCTCTCCCCAGCTTGTAATGTGTGAAGGTTTTCAGGCTGTTCTGGCCAGCAGAGAAAGAAGAGTGAGATTCAGTCCCTCATTCCAAAGCTTATGCTTCTTGTAATGCAACCCAAGCTCATCTTCATTTTCCTATTATACTTACCTTCATTTTCCTATCCTGGGCCACATGTTTGCACCTAAATTTGTGAAGTACAAAGTCAGTATCTTTACCATCCCTTCTAAAATGCATCTTGTTAGAGACAGCACAATGTCCCAGGCTGCTGAGACCCCAATTCTCACATCTATCTCAAAGCCTATAAATTGGCAAAAATAATGAGAATAAGTTCTATTACATCAACCAAGTTCTCCCCACTTTCCCACACCCTTCCACCCACCAACTGCAAATGTCCTAGGTAGGTGAGCACCTAAGGCTATTTTAACAAGAGTGAGCCTGGAAAATGCTGAATTTAAATTTAAACCCACAAATATCTGTTGAGTGCCTGATGTGCAGCAGGCCTTTGCAGACGGAGTCATCTGACCTTCACAACATCCCTCAGTGTGGAGTCTCATAAACCCATTTTACAAATGGGAATCAAATAAGTCCAGCAATTTGTACAAGATCACATAGCTAATAAGCTTCAAGAATACGGCACAAGTCTGGGAGGTTTGTTTGACTCCAGAACCCGTATTATTTTCCCTGTCTTGTCTAGGTTTCTCATGTTGCTAATGGAGTCTATAAATAATTCTTAAAGTGCCTACAAATCACCTGAGAAATATGTTAAAAATGAAGGTCCACCCTCACCCCCCACCTTCTGATTCCATAGATCTTAAGAGAGGCTTAGACACCTTTAAGAAATGGTAGGTGATTCTGAGGCTAGTGGTTCACAGACAACACCTGCCTTGCCAATTCAGCTACTGGGCCCCAAAGGTCAATTCCTAAATAGTGCTTTTGGCCCAGCACAAATAATGACGGCCAGCCTTTCCTAGCTAAGAGAGATGGTCAGAGCTCTCTTCAGCCATTGCCTCTCATTGCTTCCATGGGATTTTTCAGCCTAGAGCCTAAATATTGCCTCCTTCTGTGACTTTTGACTTGCTTTCCAGATCTGGCCAGAGGAAGCAAGAAATCCTAGGTGTGGATGTTGCAATGGCAGATTATGTTACACCTCTGGAGTGCTCTCTCCATCCCACAATCTCCCACGGTGGAAATGAGACCTTCCCAGGCTACCTTCCAATGCCTTGTCCCAAACCATAAGAATGTACACAGAGCAATAAATGGCTGCTTAACCCACCGTGGCCCATAAGGGCTGCTTCCCATCCCCATCACACTAAGATGCCGCATCAGTCAACATGAGCATTTAAAGACACTTGCTCCACTGTTCTTGTAAACTTCCCTATCTTTTTGCCTATGGACATCCAGGCCTATTTCTTAAAGTCACCCCTCTTGATCACGAGATAAAAAGAGAAAACTGCTTCTTCCTTCCTTTGGGGATATGAGTAATGATTGAATCCTTCTTGAGGTTGATATGCTGCAATAGGGTTTCCGCAGAAAGGATCTGAAGTTCACGGCCCCTTTGACTGCGTTGTATTTTTTCGGCATGGTATGAAAGATTCAGAGACCAGGCTAAAATGTCTGTGTAACTTAGAACAAACTACCTTACCTCCCTGAAATCTAGCTCCCTTATCAGGAAAATAGGGATAACAACCATAACTGCTACTTGATTGTTAAGGTAACTGAACAGAAACAAGAGCTCAACGAAGTTGTGGCATGGAGCAGACGCTCCAGGCATATTGCCATTGTTCTCCACATCTGCTACACACAGTGAGGCAGCAGCTGCCTCACCCTGGAGCTTGTTATACATGCAGGATTTCAGGCCCCATCCCAGACCCATTCAACCAAAGTTTGCATGTTAACAAGTTCCCCAGGAATTGAAATCCACACTGAAGCTTAAGAAGCAGTGGTTAGCTCACTATCCAGCAGGGTGAGGAGGCTGAGAATGAGGACAATGACAGCTTTCTGGCCAATCTTTTTATCTTTTTGCACTGCTTGCTATCCCTGCCACCCCATGCCAAATTCACATTCCATCTTCCTAAAACAGAACTCTAGCCTTTTCACTCTTGCACATGTGGTTCCCTGATGCCTAAAGGATAAAGGACTAACTCTGCGGAGTGGCACGCAAGGCTCATCAGCATCTGGTCGGATCCTGTCTTTTCATTCTTGTTCAACTCCCACTCTACACAGGCAGATACTGTGCTGTGGCCATAATGAGCAATGTCTGTCATTTCCAAAAGGCAGCCTTCACTTTCAGGCTTCCACTCCTTATTCCAGAGATGGTCCCTTCCCCAAGGGGCACTCTGTCCTGTCATCACCTCCAAGCTTCCTTATGCTCTGCTTCCTGGCATGTTCTCTGCCTTCAAAACCCTCTTCAGCATTCAAGGCTCAGCTCCGCTGCTGCTATTGTCAGACTATGTGCAGACCATTCCCAGGTATAAAATGCCCATGATGGCTGAGTGTCTTAGAGCCAAGAACTTGGGTTCTTCCTTGGCCCACAAGCAACTGTCTTAATCTCCCTGGGCATCTCACCTAAACTTCAGAACCTCGAGTACTCCTTCCAACCCCAGCTGAGTAAAGAAGGTAAGAAAGGTGCCAATCTCAGAATTGTTATGAGGGTCCTTGGGGGCTACTGCACCTAGCATAGTGACTGGCACACAGTAAACGCTCAATAAAATCTAGCTAAACCCACTACAGTGTAAACCCCCTACAATGCAATTTCCGTAAAGTGCCTAGGTTTGTTTTCTTCACCAGTATAATCCCAGTACCTGGCTCAGTTTCTAATACACAGTATACGCTCAAGAAGTATTTGCTAAATAAACGAATGCCTAAAAAGTGTTATGTAAATTGCAAAGTTCTGTACAAAATAAAAAAGGTTCTTATTTTGCTTGTTTTTGTTTTTGTAATCAATATTTAGATAACTTGAGAAAGAAAATGAGAGGGAAATATAATAAATACATTATTATTAATAACTGCTGACTTACAGCTGTCTTTCAGATGCATATAGGCCGGCTATGACTTTTTCATTCACGATTCTAAGAATACACAACATGGGTTTTTTCCCATTATTTCAACATCTTGTCCAATCTGTTTTCAGTTCCCCCATCACCATAACAACTTGCACTTCCCATAATAACTGTTTAGAGCTGCAATCTTCTCTTGATCCCCTGCAATCACCAATTAGTCTCTAAAAGCTCCATTACTCTGCCCATATTCAAGCTTCCAGGGGCCCGGGTCTTGATCATCCTCTAATCTTGAAAATGCTGACATCTTTATTTTCTAAGAAAAACAATGAAAGAGAGGTCCTAGGAAGATATGGGCCAAACACCTGAAGGAGATAGGAGACAGGAGTTGCTTTATAAAGGAGCCTTTAATTAAGAAGAAAAGGACAACGAAAGAATGGAAATAACCCTTTTCCCAGCATGATTGCCATCACTTGTTCTCTTCCAGGCCAACAGTGATGTCCTCACCCCTCACACCTGCCAAGAGTCTTTCTCAAATACAGAGATGGGCTGAAGGGGCTGGATGGAGATGGTCTCTATCCCAGGAAATCTCAAATCTTAACACACACAGCTTTTTAAGTAGTGGAATCACTTGCAAATATTGTAAATGACAGATTCTGGAAGTTAGTATATCTGTGGGGAACCTGAGATTCTGCATTTCCCAAAAGCTTCAGGTGATGCAAATGTTGCTGGTCTGTGGAATACGCTTTGAGCAGCAAGAGTTTACTCTCTCTGAACTACGAATCCCATCATTCTTCTGGAAATTTATGAGCCCAGGCCTCTGCTAAATTTTTGTACACCAACTGTATGACAGGCACTGTGATAGGCATTTCGGCTGGTTTACTTGATGTAATGTGTTCACATCCCCCATTTGATAGATGAAGAACTTCAGTCTCGGGGAGATGGAACGAGCCTTCTTAATTGCTGGACTTTCATTCCTTGGGGTGTGGAATTGGGGACTTGAGCTTCAGCTGGGGAAGCTCTAGCTACAAACAGGAACCACTCTCCAGAGAACACCAGGATACTAGTGGGCGTTTTTCTTGTGCATTTCCATTTCTGTCGCTACAAGATAATCTTCACAATATGTAAGTGATTTAGCACCCACTTGCCATTACTCACACAGATTCTTGTGGATAAGAGTTTCTCAAGAAAATGGGCTTCAAGCCACCTTTGTTAGAGTTATCAAAGATGCTTAGAATAAATGTGTATTAGTATAAATGTGTATTACATTTTATATATATATATAAAATGTTCCCATCCAGATCATGTCTAAGACTGATTAATTTTCCACCAAGTTGCCTTTACCTCCTGGGCATATAGCTAGAGTACATCCCTCAGGCCCCTACCTGAGGACATGAGACCAATTCTTGCCAAAGGGCTGTGAGTGAAAGTGACATGGTCTCCACACTGCAGCAATTAAGACTGGGGGTGTCTCCACGTTCCCACCCCATTCTCTCACTTGTGGGATAGAGACACAGAGAACCTGGAATAGGAATCTGAGGCTGTAGGAAATGATAGAGCCACTTGATGGGGAGCTTGGTCCTGAATAACCCAGAGCGAAACCAGAGAACTCTGGCCCCATTAACCCATACTGGGTTGTGACATGAAAAACAAGCCTTTACCCAGCCATGGAAACTGTTGGATTACTTGGTAAAAGTTGGCCTTTCCTAATTAATACATAGATTGAATACCTCTTGGTAGATGGAGCCCAGAAATCTGCATTTTTTAAAAAGACTTCAAGTAATCGTGAAAAGCTGAAGTTTCCAGAAAGAGATAACACCTGGATACAGACTGAAAGTGAGTTTGTTTGACCCAAATAGTTGTGTGAAAGATAATGATTCACAGTGACTTTTTTCCGTCATGCGTTATCCTCATGCCCGCCCCGCCCTTATTCCTGCGTGTGGCACGGAACATCAGAAACTAAGCGCACCTTTTATAAACTGTTGTGCCAGTACTCGCTTTCTTGCAGATGGAAAAGTTAATTTCTAGACATGAACTCAATCTCAGAGCACTTGACAAGCTGATTGAAACGGAAGTCACAAAGCCTGGATGCACACCAAGTATTTTATCTACTAAAACAGCAAAGCTCAAAGATGATTCATCTTTATCTTCATATTTATCATCATTTCTGTCCATTTGGAGTCAAAAACCAAGTCTTGTGGCAGTGTGGGGGTTGGGATTAAGTGAAAGAAAATGGCAGCATACCTATTTCAGGGAATGGGAAAGTGTGTGTGGGTCTGGAAGTTTATCTCAACTACCAGTACTTAAAAGCAGGTACCTGCCAATCCCAAAAAACTGGTCTTCAAGCAACTCTTGTTTCTCCGCATACTATAGGACTCCGGTGGCAAAACAGCATGGAGTTCACACTACACACACACACACACACACACACACACACATTCACACTTAAATCCTACAGAGAGAGCATTCCCTTTCTGTGGCTCTTGAGTGACACAGTTCCAATCTAGTTGGAAACTGTGGTTATTGTTGAGAAGCCGTTAATCTCCCCTTCACCTTCCTGGTGCCTTTAAGGGGCCCCACCTCTGTTTGTGATTCACTATTTCTCTAAGTTACTGGTGAATGGTCACTACAGTGAGTCACCCTTTCTTCAGAACTGTCTGAGGCCTTAGTGAGCTTGGGCAGCAGATGGAAAAGGACTGGTCCCTGTCCAGCTCTGAAACCACAGCATCAAGTAATCAGGACAGGGAAAAATTGGCCTTCTGCACATTCTGAAGTCAAAGGAGACAACATCTGAAGTCTATGTCAGCTGAAGAAGGGTAACTGCCATTCCCAACTCATACTCCCTATCCCAATTCTCTGCTTATTTCTGGCAAGTAGTGGGTATGATGGTACCCTGAGGTCTTCCTGGCTCAAAAGGAAAGAACCAAACCCCAAAGTCAACCTCTCTCACTTAGCACAGACAGTATCAAGATTCTAAAAACTTAAAACTGAAGTTTTCATCCTCTGAAAAATCAAAATGCTGTATGCACTGTCGTAGCAGCAGGTATAGCATTGAAGTATATCAGACTCTTTGGGGTTCACAGACCCTGAACACTTTGATGGCAGAGACTTTACCTTACTCATCACCATGATACTAAGAGCATAATAGATACACAGTGAAATCATTGCCAAATAAATGAGTGCATGCAGGAATGAATAAATGTGAAGTGTTCAATTTTCTGCAGTTCATGAGACCAACTCCATCACAATGAGCTGCATGATGTGAGGCAATACAGTAATTAAGTACATGGGCATAAAAGGCCAAAAACTTCCAATTTTTTGTTCCATTCATGAATCATCAGTGTAAAGAAGTCGTGTCCTACAGATGCCTGATGATTTGGTTTGAGGTTAGATTGACTCCTGTGACATTATTTTAAGTAGCCTCAGGCATCTGGAACTAAGTAGTCAGACACAGTAACACAGAAGACATGGAAAAGTCTATCAACAGATGTGTTCAGTAAATTAAAGCTGCTATGGCTTTGAAAATTACATTATAAAATCAGAAGGAAAAAACTCCCAAACATCTAGGATTCTAATTGAAGCCACGTTTCCGCAGCTAGATGATGACAATCAAAACACAAGATAGGAAGTCATACACTCACTTGTCCAGCTACTGTTTCTAATCATATAGTCTAATTCTATCCGTGGCTCAAGTCTTAACCTCCAGCAGTGAATACTTTGAAATAATTGTTCCTAATGTTTATATGGATTTGTGGTACCTATTACTAAATTCGAGTTGATGATTAGGATGTATAGGATGCTCTGCTTAAGGAATCAGTTTGTAGAATGTTTTAGAAAGAAGTGTGGTTGAGTGGAGAGATCTATGGACTTTGTAGTCTGATATCAAAGCTCAAATCTGTCCCCTGCTAGCCTTATTGCCTTGAGCAAGTTATTTAACCTCACTGAGTCTCAGGTTCCTCATCTGTAAAATGGGACTAGTGGTACACACTTAGAATGGGCATTATAAGGATTAATGAACTATTCAATATAAAATGCATCATCTCTAGTATGACGCATAGGTCAATGAGCCTGGGGCCACTCCTTTCTCTTCTTTTCATCCCCAAACCATCCACATATCACTTGTCCTCTTTCTCTATATACAATATCCAATATTTCACCTCCCTTCCAGAGTCCAATGCAGTGTTGAATACCTGGTAGAAATTAAATGAACATTGAGATGATATGCTCCTAGTCAAATACCTCTTTCTTAATGCTCTCCTATTGAAGCTCTGGCTTTGGTCTTCTGTAGTTCGGTTCAGTTCGAACCATTTTCAGAAGCCCTGCCCTGCAGTGGACATTCAGGGGAGCATTGAGAAGAGCTATGGCCAGGTCCTGGTTCCTGTCATGGTTGCTGATAGTGTGGAGAAAGGGCTTAGTGGAGGAGATGCCTAAGCAGATCTTTTCTGTTTTTTCTTTTTGTCTTTTTTTTTTTTTTTTGACAGAGTCTCACTCTGTTGCTCAAGCTAGAGTGCAGTGGCATGATCTCGGCTCACTGCAACCTTCACCTTCCGGGTTTAAGTGATTCTTGTGCCTCAGCCTCCCAAGTAGCTTGGATTACAGGCATGAGCCACCACACCCAGCTAATTTTGGTATTTTTAGTAGAGATGGGTTTTCACCATTTTGGCCAGGCTGGTCTCAAACTCCTGACCTCAAGTTAGGGGACTGTAACCATCCAATGGGTTTACCTTGCTCTCTTCCTAGACAGAGCCAACTTGTCAAGACAGGGTAATTGCAATAGAGAAACAGTAATTCAGTGTTTAGAGAAACAGTAATCCACCAATAGAGAAACAGTAATCCACCCTCCTCAGTGTCCCAAAGTGCTGGGATTACAGGCATGAGCCATAATGCCTAGCAGCTTTTCAGTGTTTTCTATATGTGATCTTCCTTCCTCCTGAAATGGGCATATTTTCCCAGCAGGCACAATCTACCTGTTTTGATCACTGCAAATAAACAAGAACTTTTCCATTCATGACACACATAGAACTCAGCACTTCCTCCTGCCACTATGTGTAACCCAAAAATAAAATTTAAAGCCCCACTTCCACCCACAACCATCTGGATAAACTCCCTCCTCTTGGCCAGGGCACTCCAAAGTTAACCTGAAAGACTGGTTCAGGGCATGATGGGAAGGTGGAGTTGGACACACCCCATTATGCCCTATCCTGTTTCAGACTTCAGGAAGAGCCAACCAGCATTTAACAATGGGAACTTTATGTCTAATAAGAAATATTTACGATCAATTCTCTCTGAAGCCTGCTACCTGGAGGTTTCATCTGCATGATAAAACTCAATCTCTACAATCTCTTATATTAACCCAGAACTTCCTTTCTATTGATAATAACTCTGTCAACAAACTGCCAATCAGAAAATTTTTAAATCTACCTATAACCTGGAAGCCACATTGCCCTGCCTTCAAGTTATCCTACCTTTCTGGACTGAACCAATGTGTATCTTAAATGCATTTGATTGATGTCTTATGTCTCTCTAAAATAAAACCAATCTGCCTTGCAACCACCTTGGGCACATATTCTCAGGGTCTCCTGAGGGCTGTGTTGCAGGCCATGGTCACTTATATTTGGCTCAGAATGAATCTCTTCAAATATTTTACAGAGTTTGATTATTTTCATCGACAACACTCTGTCCCAGATGATATGTATCAGTGAATTTGTCTTATTCTTTCTCTCATTACCCCTTCCCACCTTTCCCCTCCTGAAACTGCGTTTGCAAAATTATGGCTGAGACAGTGAAAGAGATCTAAATTAACTGACTCCATCTTGCTTCTAATCTTCAAGCTGTCCTTGGTCATTCCTGAACAGAGGTTGAAATAACTTTGGGAGAAACTTAGCTTATAGTTTATAGTTTAAAACAAAGACAACAGCCCTTTCCCAAAGCAGACCTCCTTATTGCCTGGGGACTAGATTGCCTTTGTAGGACTAACATTAGCCACAAGATTAGAAATGATGGTTTAGGAGTCATGCAGCTGGAGGCTACAAGATTCTGACCCTCCCTAAACTGCTCCCAAGATCAGTGCTTGGGATGCTGTGCAGACCCTGCACTTGATGGATCAGCTGGAACCACCCAAATTGATAAATTGGCTCATCTGATCTAGTGGCCCCCGCCTAAGAACTGACTCAGGGCAAGAAGACAGCTTGGACTCTCTATGATTTTATCTCTGACCAATCAGCACTCTGAGCTCACTGGCTTCCCCTATCCACCAGGCTATTCTTAAAAACTCTGATCCCAGAATGTTTGAGGAGACTGATTTGAGTAATAATGAAACTCTGGTCTCTTGCACAGCAAGCTATGAGTGAATTACTGTTTCTCTACTGCAATTCCCCTGTCTTGACAAGTTGGCTCTGTCTAGGAAGAGGGCAAGGTAAACTCATTGGATGGTCACACTCCCCTAACACACACACAAAGGTGATACCTGCCATAAAGCAGACACACCAGGTCTGTTCCTCAATAGCTGTGCAAACTTGAACAATAACTATGAACACATTTTCTGAATAATCTTCAGTTTCGTGGTCTGCAAGATAGATTTTTATTTTGGCAGGATTGGGAAGACTAAAAAGAAAAATAAATTGTGGTAATTTCTTACTTTTCTAAACTTATCTTTACATCTCTTAGCCAAGTATCAAGCACCAGAAGCCTGGGTCCTAATTCATTCTCCCTCACTCTGTTACACAGGAAACTGACCTGGAAATGAAACCACATTTGCTAAAATTATAACAGTCAGAAAATTATGGCAGCGAATCAGATCTTATTTAACTAACCCCCATCTTGCCCCATCTTGCCTTTCACTGCCCTTAATTATTCCTGGCCTTAGGCCAAGCTAACTTTAGCTAACTTTAACCTGAAAGACTGGTTCAGGGCATGATGGGAAGGTGGAGTTGGACACGCCCCATTATGCCCCATCCTTTTTCAGACTAAAAAGAAAAATAAATTTATAAATAAATTTATAAATAAAAATAAATGTGTGACATTTAGTTCCCCTCCAAATAATTAGTTCCCCCGCCCCCCCAAAAAGCTTCTTGATCTGATATACAACTTTAGCAGTTTTAGGATACAAAATCAATACACAAAAAAAATTAGTAAAATTTCTATATACCAATTATATCCAAGCTGAGAGCCAAATCAAGAACACAATCCCATTCACAATAGCCAAAAAAAGAATAAAATACCTAGGAATAGAGCTAAACAAGGAGGTGAAAGTCTTCTACAATGAGGATTACAGGAGGGGCACGGTGGCTCATGCCTGTAATCCCAGCACTTTGGGAGGCCGAGGCGGGCGGATCACGAGGTCAAGAGATCTAGACCAGCCTGGTCAACATGGTGAAACCCCGTCTCTACTAAAAATACAAAAATTAGCTGGGCGTGGTGGTGCCTGCCTGTAATCCCAGCTCGGGAGGCTGAGGCAGGAGAATTGCTTGAACCCAGGAGGTGGAGGTTGCAGTGAGCCAAGATCTCGCCATTGCACTCCAGCCTGGGTAACAAGAGCGAAACTCCGTCTCAAAACAAAAACAAAAACAAAAACAAAAAACAAAAAAAAATACAATGAGGATTACAAAGCACTTCAAAGAAATCAGAGATGACACAAACAAATGGAAACATATTCCATGCTTATGGACAGGAAGAATCAACACATTCAAAATAGCCATACTGCACAAAGCAATTTACAGATTCAGTGTTATTCCTATCAAACTACCAACAACGTTCTTCATAGAATTAGAAAAAATACTATTTAAAAGTTCATATGGGGCTGGGCACAGTGGCTCATGTCTGTAATCCCAGCACTGTGGGAGGCTGAGGTGGGTGGATCACCTGAGGGCAAGAGTTCAAGACCAGCCAGGCCAACATGATGAAACCTCATCACTACCAAAAATACAAAAATTAGCCAGGCATGGTGGCACATGCCTATAATCCCAGCTACTCAGGAGGCTGAGGCAGGAGAACTGCTTGAACCTGAGAGGCAGAGGTTGCAGTGAGCCGACATTGCACTATTGTTCTATGGCCTGGGTCACAGAAGGAGATTCCATCTCAAAACAAACAAACAAACAAACAAAACCTTATGGAACCAAAAAAGAGCTCAATTAGGCAAGGCAATCCTAAGTGAAAAGAACACAGCTGGAGACATCACATTACCTGACTTCAAATTATACCACAAGGCTATAGTAACAAACACAGCATGGTAATGGCACAAAAACAGACACATAGATCACTGGAACAGAATAGAAAGCCCAGAAATAATGTTGCATACCTACAACCATCGATCTTGGAGAAAATTCACAAAAACAAGCCATGGGAAAAGGACTCCCTATTCAATAAATAAATAAAGTGCTAAGATAATTGGCTAGCCATATGAAGAAGATTGAAACTGGACCCCTTCTTTATACCATTTACAAAAATTAACTCAAGATGGATTAACGGTTTTAATCTAAAACCAAAAACTCTGGAAGGTAACCTAGGAAATATTCTAGACAGAGGAACTGGCATAGACTTCATGACAAAGACACCAAAAACAATAGCAACAAAAGCAAAAAACTGACAAATGGGACCTAATTAAACTAAAGAACTTGTGCACAGCAAAAGAAACTATCAACAGAGTAAGCAGGCAACCTACAGAATGTGAGAAAATATTTGCAAACTGCATCTGACAAAGGTCTAATATCCAGAATCTACAAGAAACTTAAACAAGCAAAGAACAAACAACTCTATTAAAAAGCGGGCAAGGACATGAACAGAAACTTTTCAAAAGACATTCATGTGGCCAACAAGCAAATGAAAAAATGCTCAATCGCTAATCACACGAGACATACAAATCAAAACCACAATGAGATACTATCTCATAACAGTCAGAATGGCTTTATTAAAAAGTCAAAAAAAAAAAAAACAAAAAACAAAAAAACAGATTCTGGCAAGATTGCAGAGAAAAGGGAATGCTTATGCATTGCTGGTGGACATCTAAATTATTTCAGCAATTATGGAAATTTGGCAATTTTTCAACTTAAAATTACTGTTGGACCCAACAATCCCATTATTGGGTATATATCCAAAGGAATATAAACCCTTCTACCAAAAAGACATATGCACATGTATGTTCATCACAGCACTAGTCACAAGAACAAAGACCTGGAATCAACCTAAATGCCCATTAATGCTAGACTGTGGTCTACCATTGTGGTACATATGTGAAACATATACACCATGGAATACCATGCAGCCATAAAAAAGAATGAGATTATGTCCTTTGCAGCAACACTGAGCAACACTGATGGCCATTATTCTTAGCAAACTAACACAGGGACAGAAAAGCAGAAACTGCATGTTCTCACAAATAAATAGGAACTAAACATTGAGTACATATGGACACAAAAAAGGGAACAAGTGACTAGGTGTGGTGATTCACATCTGTAATCCCAGCACTTTGGGAGGCTGAGGCAGGAGAATCGCTTGAGCTCAGGGGTTCGAGACCCGCCTGGGCAACACAGTGAGACCCTGTGTATAAAAAAAAAAATTAAATTAGCTGGGCATGGTGGCATGTGCCTATAGTCCCAGCTTCTCAGGAGACTGAGGTGCGAGGGTCTCTTGAGCCTAGAAGGTCAAGACTGCAGTTAGCCATGACTGTGTCACTGTACTCCAGCCTAGGTGACAGAGAGAGACCTTCTCAAAAAAAAAAAAAAAAACAACAAGAAGAAGAGAAAAACAGACACTGGGGCCTATGTGAAGGTGGAGGGTGAGAGGAGTATGAGGATTGAAAATTACTTATTGAGTACTATGTTTATTATCTGAGTGATGAAATAATTTGTACACCAAACCCCTGAGACATGAAGTTTATCTATGTAGCAAACCTGCACATGTACCCCTGAACCTGAAATAAAAGTTTATAAAAAAAAGAAAAACAAGAAAAATAAATAGTGGTCACTTTTTTTTTTTTTTTTTAATTTACCATTACATCTCCCAGCTAAGTACCAAGCACCAGGAGATTGAGTCCTAATTCACTCCCCCTCACTCTGTTACGTGGGAAACTGACCTGGAAATGAAACTGCCTTTGCAAAAATTATAACAGTGAGAAAATTAAGACAGCGAAAGAGATTTGATTTAATCAACCCTCATTTTGCCTATAGCTGCCCTTAATTATTCCTGGGCTTAGGCTGAGCTCACTTTGGGAGACATTTAGTTTACAGTTTAAGTGATGAAAGGCCTTCCCCAAAACTCAACCACTTTTGTAAAGCTAATGAGAGACCACCAGGCTAGGTGGATAAAGGAGCCTGAATTCTGCTAAGGTGAAGGTGTAGACATACATGATTGCTAGCCATTATTGCAGAGGTCACAGGATATGCAACTGCCCCAATAACTCCTGCAGATAACATCACCATTGTAGAACCTAAGATTGGCCTTTTGAGATATCTTTTCAGGTTTTTTGGATGACCAATGGCTCCACCTAGACCCACCAATTGCTCTTATAATTTCATCTGTGACTCGAGCAATCAGTACTCCCCATACCCTAGCCCCCTGCCCACCAAACTATCTTTGAAAACACCCTTGCTGGTCGTGATGGCTCAAGCCTGTAATCCCAGCATTTTGGGTGGTCAAGGTGGGCCAATCACATGAGCTCAGGAGTTCAAGACCAATCCGGGCAACATGGCAAAACCCCATTTCTACCCAAAATACAAAAATTAGCCTGGCATAGTGCTGCATGCCTGTGGTCTCAGCTACTCAGGAGGCTGACATGGGAGGATCATCTGAGCCTGCAGAGGTTGAGGAGGCAGTGAGTCATGGTTGTGTCAATGCTCTCCAGCCTGGGTGACAGAGTGAGACCCTGTTAAAAAATAAGAAGAAGAAAGAAAGAAAGAGTGAGAGAAAGAGAAAGAGAAAGAGAGAGAAAAAAAGAAAGAAAGAGAAAGAAAAAAAGAAAGAGAAAGAAAGAGAAAAAGGAAAAGAAAGAAAGGAAAGAAAGAAAAAGAAAGAAAGAAAGAAAGAAAGAAAGAAAAGAAAGAGAAAGAAAAGAAAAGAAAAGAAAAGAAAAGAAAAGAAAAGGCAGGAAGGAAGGAAGGAATTAAGGAAGGAAGGAAAACTTCTAGCCTCCAAGCCTTCAAGGAGATTGATTTGAGTAATAACTGTCTCCAGCGTGGTGTGGTTGGCCTTGGTAAATTAAACACTTTCTTTACTGCAATGTCCTGGTCTCTGTGCATAGATTTTGTCTGTGCAGTGTGCAGGAAGAACCTGTCCAGTGGTTACAGAAAGACCCCTGAGTGAGATTGGTGCTGACAGTTTCTCGGCACACTACCCCCAAACTGTATCTTTCTCCCTCTTCTGAACCAGTCATTCCAGTCATCCAACCCAGGGTCCATTTAGGTTGAATAAGTGCCCTCTCCTCTAGACTTGCCTAGGGACTTCTGGCTCCCAAGAAATGGGTGTGAATCTGCTCCTATGTCCCTGGCCCCTATCTTCCTGCTCCCTCCCTCTGCTTCCCAATCAGATTCATGCACCTCATACTCAGTAACAGTTTTGAGCAGAGTGTCACCCAGGGTGCTCAGACCTGCTACTGTGGTAAGTCCTAGCAGGTGCAGGTATGATGTCCCCTCTGCAACTTGCTAAATATGTGACTTTGCTTCCCCACACCACCACACTCTCGCTCTCTCTCTCACATACACACATTGAAACTCTGCTTCCTCCTCTACAAAGCAAGGTAGCTGGTGTTAACATTATTGTGGCCCTATCATTAGTGAAAGACCCTTGTCTGTTTCCACAATCAGATCCCTCTGGGCTGCAGCTCCTGCATGTTGGACACTGGGTGCTGCCACTGGGAGGAGATAAAATGAGGGGAGGGTGGCCCTCTGGGAGGGTCATGGGGGCCAGTGCAGTCGGTCTTTGTCTTCTCAGGTCATTTCTCAGAAACATACCATCGGCTAGGTTTTTTGCAGGAGGCAATAAGGCCAAGCAAAAGATACAAGCTGTGGAAACAGCAGTGCCAGACATACCCACATAGTCATCTCTCCCACAGACACATACCTTGGAGCCAGATGACTGATAGAGATGAATGACAGCAATAACAATTAACATTTGTGGATTGCCCCGGGACCAGACTAAGGGCTTAACAAGTATTTACTTAACTGACTGAATCCTTATAACAACGCTAGGAGGTAGGGACTAGTCTCATTTTACGAATGTTGAAACAGGCACTACAAGGCAAAGTCAACTGACCAGAGTCATATAACACCACAAGTGACAGAGCTGGGGCTCAGACCCCCAAAATCAGATTCTAGAGGTTGTACATTGAACCCCTTAACCAGACAGAGAGCTTCAGGCACACGCAGGCATTCACACACAGCAGGACTGGCTTCTTCCAGGCATTGGGATGGAAAGAAAGGGCTCATCCAGCCTCCCTCACCAGACCTGACCATATTCAGCCCCAGCACCCAGCACTCCACCCCCTGCTCCATAGGGCAGAGGCTTGTCTCAGCAGAGGTATGCAGAGCTCCAGACCCTAAAGCTCCTACCATTTCTACCCTTAGTTCCTGGGAAGTAGAAACCAGGAAAAATTCTCTCATACAAGCCCTCAGACAAAGGCCTACTCACACCTGTGGAGACATCTGATCATGGGGCCAAGCCTTATCCCAGATAGCCTCTACATTCTCCAAGGCAGCCATCTCTTTGACCTTGAAAAATCAGGCAGCAGTGTGCACTTTTCAGAGTAACACTGAGGTTTAGATGAGATGCTGTATTTAAAGCACGTAACACAGGGCTGTACAGACAGTAGGAGCCCAATAAAGGAAGGCACTAGTATGATGCTGTTGCTGTAATTAACTGAAAACATAGCTGAATGCAGAGATGGATGTCCAGGTAGGGTGTTCCTGCAGCCTCTCTGCATCAAGACTGGCTAGGGGAAAATGTTCTGGAAAGCAGGCCTGGGAGGGTTTTGCTCAGCTAAAGCTGACCTGGGAATCAGGCAAGAAGAGCAGAGGCAGGAGGAAGGAAGGAAGATATCAGTCCAGGGCAGGGGCGGAAGTGTGCTGAGGGTCCTGATCCACTACCCTCTCTTCACTAATTCCAGATGAAACCTGGGGCTGGAAGTTCATTGCCAAACCCTGAGGACCCTGGGCATGCCCTCCCACCTGCCTCCTTTTCCACATTTTCACATGGCCAGATTTTCTGTATGCTCTGAGCCTCCAAGATAAAATCTGTAATTTCCTCCCAGGCCCTGAAAATAGGAAAGCCCCAGCTATGTTGATTGTCCCCAAAAGGCAAGACAAATCCAGCTCACAGGCCTGACCTCTGAGTCCTGAAAGCAGGTCACCCTCTGGCCTCTTTCCAGCCAGCCCTGGAACTGTCCAGCAGCCAGAGGAAGGTCTGCCAGCTACATGCTTTCTCCTCCCCGGCCGGATCCATCCAGGCCTCCAGTCATCTGGGAAGTCCCAGGGATTCTCCCCACCCAGAGGGACAAATGAATTCTTCCCAGGTACTCCAGGGGAGCTGGGCACTTGCTAGAATAGGAGGAAGGCCAAACTGCCTTCAGTGTGAGGGCATCACTTCCACAGCCTGTTTCTGTATCCCCAAAAGAGCAGAAATGAGAGACTTCAGAGCTATGGACTCAGACTGCACAGACTGAGTGCAAAGCAGGAAGTCAGGGGTATGGGAGCTGACTGTAAGCTCATACCTTGTTGGAGGCAGCAGCCTCACCACCCCCACAATCCATCCATTCACCAGAGGGATGCCCAGGTCATGTGGGCCAGGCTGGTCTACACACACAACTTGGAGCGGGAAGGTCCAGGATCCCCCCAGGCTTGACCTCTCCCCAGCTGTGCAATCTTCAATGCTTAGCCTCTCTGGGTCTTCATTTGCTTGTCTGCTAACTAGTAATGACTAAATCCTGAGGTCTGAAGCAGCTAAGGCCTGCAATACCTCTGCCTCTGCCTGGCAGGTGCGTCCCCACCAGTGTGTGCCATCCTCCCTCACACTCTAACCCTGGGTCTTGCTCTGCTCACTGCACCAACTGCCCTTTCATCAACTTCAACTTTTCTCCCCACCATCAGCACATTCATGTGGTTTTTCTGAGAAGTTTCCCTTCTGTTTTGTGAAATAAGCAGCAAATAGGGGCTATCTTATCCCAATAAAAGGAAGTACTCCAGCCCCAGGGCCTTCCCCCACGTTTGTGTGAAGATCTCTGTACAGCCACGCAGAGGGCCTCCAAAGAGGTTCTTTTACCCCACATTCTTATAGGGGACAGCAGTCAAGCCCCACATTCCCCCTCCCCCATGTTCTGCCAAGAACCACAGGTGGGCAGAACAAGAATGAGCCACATTTCTCTTGGGGCTTCCTCCTTACTGCTTATCACAACCTTGGCATGCCAAGCACCCCATGCCATCAGCCCACTGTCCCCCACCTCTACCACGACTGCTCAGCCTGGTAAGGCCCAGTTCTTCTGCTTTACCTCAGCTGTGCTCAGCAGAATGTATGTGTCTTCAGAAGCTCTTTTTGGCAGGGCATCAGCTCTGCTAAGCCCCATGGTGTGCTAATAGGTGAGAGCCACTCAGCTAAATACCCCGTGTCAATAAGTATATAAAGCAGGATACTCTAATTCACTGTGATCCCAACCAGAATATTAGACAGCAATGAATCACTAGCAGAGAAGGCATTCACTTTTCAATTATCTTCTAATCTTCCTGATTCCATCAAGAAAACCTCAGTGCTTGTACCCGCCAGTTTCTCTCTCTGTCCGTCTCTCTGAGAGTCTGTCTCTCTCTCTCTTCGGTGAGAGAGTAAGCTCATAAACTCAGCACTCAGTACACTAGGCAGGCAGCTGCATCAAGTTTGAATTGAAAAACAAGTTTGTTTCGATTGTATTTATGGCAAGCAATACTGGTTCCAAATTTGCAACAGTTATAAATTTCCTTTTAAAATGAATTTAAGTAAAAAATGAGTCATTTTAAATAAAACCACTAAGTATATGAAAGAACAGTGTTGCAAAGACTTGTCAAAAATCTCAAAGGTAGAGTACCCAAATTGAGACTATGCTCTAGCTAAAAGGCATGCCATAGTAGTGAGAATTCCAGGCTCTGGGACTGGTTGGTAGACAAGGTGTTTTTGGGACACAGAGTTCCTTAATATCCTTTCGAATCTCAGTTCCAAGGTTGCCATGTACCTATAAGATAAGCTCTACCTTTTATTCTTCTGTCCATTCATTCGTTCATTCAGCAAGTAGTTAAGTTTTATTTTGTTTAGGCTAAAAAATTACTGAACAGAGCTCTGTCCAACCCCAAGTCTGGGCTCTATGGGAGAAGGTGGAGAAACAGGACATAGGGCTGGCCAGCAAAGTCTCTGTCAGTGACTGAGTGGCTGGCAAGATCTGGGCTTACCTATTGGGTAGGACCTGGGCTGGCTGAGGAAGTGGTTGAGGTCATTGTGGTGCTGGTGATGGTGGCCAGCTACTTCTGCAGCATGTGCCATGTCCGAGTCATACTGGTGCACCCAGACAGGTCCACATAGTGTCAGAAGGCAAGGCGGCCAGGTCACGGGTTGTCACTTATTAAAACTGAGTCATAGAAGGACCATACAAATGGAAGTCAGATCCTAATTTTTGTTCTGTTTTCACCTGGTTGCAGAGCCTTGAGCATGTCACTTTGTCTCTCCAGACCTCAGTTTTCTCATCTGCAAATGGGCAGGGGTGGGTACTGGTACTATCTGTTAGCTCAGAGGACTATCAGGAGAATTAAAAGTGAGCTTCCTGCAGGCAGAAATCATGCCTGTTCCTGTAGAGGTTATGTAGACCCAGTATCTGCCCCGGTGGTAGGTTCCTTTTTCTTTTTTTTCTTTTTTTTCTTTTTTTTTGAGATGGAGCTTTGCTCTTGTCACTCAGGCTGGAGTGCAATGGTGCAATCTTGGCTCACTGCAACCTCCGCCTGCTGGGTTCAAGTGATTCTCCTGCCTCAGCCTCCCAAGTAGCTGGGATTACAGGCACGTGCCACCACACTCGGTGATTTTTGTATTTTTAGTAGAGAGAGGGGTTTCACCATATTGCCAGACTGGTCTCGAACCCCTGACCTCAGGTGATCCACCCACATCAGCCTCCCAAAGTGCTGGGATTACTGATGTAAGCCACTGTGCCCAGCCAGTTTCTAATTATTTTAATGAATTAATATATATAAGGGTCCAGCAGAAATATCCTGCATATATAGGTTCTTGAAGCTGGCAGGTCTGGTGATAACTGTCCCTCTTTCTACTCAGCTCCAGCACTTTTCTGTAGTAAGGATGGATCCACAACAGGACAACAATGGGGGAATGTAATTGAAAAGCTCAGTGATTCTCTGTGGATCCCGAGGGCTTAGAAGGTGGCAGGCTGATGGGTCCAGTTCCTAGGTCCAGCAAGGCACCTGTGTATAGGGCCAGTCCTCCACTTCTCTAAGATCTAGCATTGTCAGTTTGCCTGAGTGGGGAGAACGAAATAGTCTCAGCTAAAACCCTGATCATGGAGCAGAAAGAAACACTAGCTAGCGAAAGAGAAAGGTCAAATAGCTTATTATTTTCCTCTTGAAATCCACCTAAGGCCGAGGAAAAGCCACAGGAAAGCATGTGGACTTTCCCAGTTACAATTACTAACATCTGTTCCTGCATTCTGTAGCATCTGCAATATTGTAAGAGGCCCCTTTGTTCTCTAGAAAACCAGACACATTCCTTCCTCCTGAGCCCCAGCCACCCACGAGGGTTGGCAAAGTTGGCTGCATTTTGCAAGCTGCTTTGGAGCAAAGCAAATAGTTTCTTTCTTTGAAATTTCTCCTATGTCCATTTGACAGAACATTAATAAGCACCTACTTGAGCATTATCTATGCAGCAGGGATCCAGGAGTCCACAGAAAACTCAGAGAGCCCGGCAGGACCCAGACAATCAGGCGAAATCTGAGTGCAATAGAGTGGACCAACACTTGTGTGGGGTAAACATCAATGTGGCAGAATGTAAAAGAAGGGTATATTCATCAGGGTTCTCCAGAGAAACAGAACTAATAGATCACACTAATAGAAATACGGAAGGATATGGCCGGGTGCGGTGGTTCACAGCTATAATCCCAGCACTTAGGGAGGCCAAGGCGGGTGGATTACCTGAGGTCAGGTAAAACGCTGTCTCTACTAAAAATACAAAAATTAGCCAGGTGTAGTAGCATGGGCCTGTAATCCCAGTTACTTGTGGGGCTGAGGCACGAGAATACCTTGAATCCAGAAGGCAAAGGTTGCAGTGCGAGATTATGCCACTGTACTGCAGCCTAAGTAGATTAAGACTGTTTCTCAAAAAAAAGAAAGAAAAGAAAGAAGAAAGAAAGAAAGAAAGAAAGAAAGAAAGAAAGAAAGAAAGAAAGAGAAAGAAAGAAAGAAAGAAAGAAAGAAAGAAAGGTTTATTATAATGGGTTGGCTCATGTGATTATGGAAGTTAAAAAGTCTCACAATTTGCCATCTGCAAGCTGGAGGCCTAGGAAAACTAGTGATATAGTTTCATTCTAAGCCCAAAGGCCTGAGCACCAGTGAAGCCAATGGTGTAAGTCTCAGTCCAAGTCTGAAGGTATGAGAACCAGGAATACCGATGTTCAAGGGCAGAAGAAGATGAATGTCCCAGCTCCAGAAAACAGAGTGAACCTGCCCTCTACTCTGGCTTTTTGTTGTATTTGGGCCCTCAGTGGATTAGATGATACCCTCACACATTGGTGAGAGTGGCCTTCTTTACTGTCTGCCAATTCAAATGCTCTTCTCTTCTGGGACCATCCACACAGACATACCCAGAACTAATGTCTTACCAGCTATCTGGACATTTCTTAGCCCAGTCCAATTGGCATATACAATCTTCAAAAGGAGCATCTGTTCCAGACTTGGTTTGCAGGGGTAAGGGCTTCTGACCAGGGTTTTGTAGAATAAGTAAACACTCGAAAAGAAAAGGCAGCAGATGTACCGGGAAAAAGAAATCACTATACAAAGATCCAGAAGTATGCCTTTGGCACATGGAGAGGAATAAAAGTCTCTGCAACCAGCTTGGCCTTTCTGGAGCCAGGATCCCTCAGGGGAGAGAAAAAAGTTGAGGCTGGAGAGGGAGGCAGTGGCCAAGCCACAGTCAAGCTCTGGACAGATAAGCTGAGGGCACAGGAGAGCCAACAAAGGATTCTCAGCAGGAAATGGAACAATTGGCTTGGCATTTCAGTTCTTTTGGCAGCAGCGTGGAGGATAGGTTAAAGGTGTGAGATTGTAGGCAAAGAATCCAGCCAGGATCCTTGTGGTATCCAGAAAAAGAGTTTTAAGAACCCATAGATTAGGAGGGCAATGAGGGGCTGTACTTGGAGTGTAGGGTAGATGAAAGAATCTGGGAGACTTGTCATTTTTATTCAGTTTGCTGAACCAAAATTCAACTCCTTGAAGTCACAAACCATGTTTCATCAATCCTGGTATCCCAAGCATCTAGCATAATGTCTTGCACAGAAGAGATCCAATTTTGTTAAAGGATGGGTGGATGAATGAATGAATGAACAAATGAATTTTCCTCTAAGACCTCTCAGGACATCACTATGTCTAATCAATGTTGGTTGTTGTTGTTGTTGTTATTATTATTATTATTATTATTATTATTATTATTATTATTATTGTCTTAGCTTCCCTCTAGGGAAAGTGGAGGCCCTGAAGAGGTGAGAGTCACAGAAAATTTTACTCTGCTCAGCCTAGAAAGTCCCCTCCTTTGCTCAGAGAAGCCCAGCTGGAGCCAACAGGAGGAAGAGCTCTGGCCAGGAAACCCGGTCCTGGTTGCTGTCCTGGCCTTGGCTGTCTGCCTGTAGGGCTTTCCCGGCCACAGCTGGGACTTTCCCATGGAGCTGGGGACCTGGACATGGGAGGCCAGGCAGGGTAGTAGAAGATACCCTGAATTTGAGGTCCAGTTCAGCCACTTAATTGCTTATGACCTGAACCTCAATTTCCTCTTCTGAAAAATGAAATCAACTTCATAAAATTGCTGTAAGGATCTAAAGAGGCAAGGTTATTGAAGATGCTTAATACAGATAAATTTAACTAGTATGAGATTGTATGTGACAGCAGTATAGCAAAAATGCCCCAGATTTGGAGACTTGGTTCTGTTATTTTCCATCTGTGGCTCTGGTCAAAGTATTTAACTTCTCTGAATCTTATTTATCAATTCTCAAAAGGGAAAATAAAGTACCTGCTATAGCAAGCTATTGTAAAGACCAGAAATCAGAGAATATAAGCAAATAAGCTTGATCAACTGTAAAACGCAACCTATCTCTAAATCATTGTAATTGTTGTTATAATAATCATAATAGAAAAGACAACTTGATGATTGTTTTTCTTTGGGGACAGATTATGTGACAGCCTTAGAGAGTTTCACGAGCAGAGGCAGGTGTCCTGGCAGCTTTGAGACTGGCATGCGAATGACCATCAGTTAACATGTTCATGCTTCAATTTCCCTCATCAATGCTCCAGGTGGTTGAAATTATGCTTTCTAAGAGCTCTGCATTTCCTGTGACCAGCATGTGACCCAAAGCTATGACTCCCACCAGATAATTTCTTTAAGGGTAAAGGGTATAAAGTAACAGTGACTGCAAGAGATTTATCCAGAATCTATGCTTGGGGATTTTGCAAATCATTTAGCAGGGACCCCTGATGCTCCAAGCAGCTTGTGGTAGAGGAAAGGCCCCTTTTCAGAAAAGAAATTAGACACCAAGTTCCAGCCCAAGCTCTGATCACTACTTTGCTGTGTGACCTTGGGCAAATCACTGTTTTCTCTGTACTGTGGGATCCTCAATTTACAAAATGAGGTTTGGATGCCAATGCCATGCAATGTTCCTATCAACCAACCCTCCCCAAGATCGCTACACCCTGTATTGGCAGGGTGGTATCTTAGCTTATAGGATGTTAGTTACCCTGAGTTCTAGTCAGCTTGGCAAAAAGGCCACAGACAAAGGGATCTGCAGTCAGAGTGACCTCTGGAGCCCAGCAAGAAGGCCTGCTTGTTTTGTAAGATCCAAAAATATGGAAGGAGGGGGACAAAGGCTTTTCCGCCTTTCTTTTTCCTAGAAGTCCTAGAAACTAATGTCACCCTGGAAAAATCTCTGTCATCTCTCAAAATGGGATAGCTGATGTAATCAAAACTGCCAGCTTGACTGATGACACGTTCCAAGGAGATGAAAATGAAATGAGAGAAAGAAAAATGGGGAACTAGAAAAAAAAAAAAAAACTGTCAGAGAAAATAAGCAGCGGAAGCTGATGACCAGAAAAGGGAACCAAAGTCTTGATGTTTGGCATGGGGCAGTGAAGATAGAAGAATTACATTACAAAACATATTCGAGAAATGGGAATGAGGAGGATGTGGTTTAGACCAAGATGTGAGAGCAGACCCTATTGTGGGCCATGCCAGGATTCCAGTCTGGGTGTCTAGACCCGACTTCTCACCAAGCTGCCTGGCAAAGTAGTAGTGAAGAGTCCAGACTGTGCTGGGCAAAGACATAGAAGATCTGTTTCCCAATCCTTGTCCTGTCACATTCTTGCACTATGACCTTGGGCAGGTCGTTTGACTTCTCTGTGTCATGGCACGATAGTCTCTGTCTTGCTTGTCTTATAAGATTGTCATGGGTATGAAGTGAAGTGACACTAAATCCTGTCCCCCAAGCACAATGCCTCATGTCACATTCAATGGGAGAATTTCAAGAACTGAGATATTTTCTTCCTTTGCAGCTGTCTAGGAAGTGAAAAAGTGATGGAAATTACAAAGAAATTCAGATATTTATATTTCTCTTCTGCATGTGAGGGCCTGAGACAGCCAGCCACTCAGCCACCGTCAAACAGTGATTCAGGGAAAGTGGGTCTGTGCCCAATGTGGTTCAAACCCAGCCAAAGCACAGTAGCCATTTTCAGATTTTAAACTTTTTCTTTAGCTGATATCTAACTATCCCCAACCTCTCAATTCATTCATTCAGCAAACATGCCTGACATAGAGCTCATGGCCAGCACATACTAGGTACTTAATTACTGCTCATGACATTAATGAATAAATAGGCAAATGAATGAATAAGTAAATGCCAGGCCCTGTCGTAGGTGCTAAGATAGATTCAAAGAAGAATTGGTAGATCCTGCCATATATTTGATGAAGGAAACATACCCAGAAACCTTCAAAATACAGGTTGCAATCAAGGGCTGTAAAAAAGGAATGCGAAGGCTTATGTGTCCCAACGAGTCTGGAAAGACTTCCTGGAAAAGGCTTGGCTGCCTTTTCCAGGCAAGAGAAACAATGCCTGCAAGGGCATGTTCTGGAAAAGATGAGAAAATTGGCTATTACTACAGCACAGGATATTTGAAAGAAGTGAGTGATGAGACGTGGCCCGAGAGGTGCTGTGGGCCAAGTCAGGCCTCTTGATGGCCATACTGAGGAGTTGGGTTCTAGTGCCTAGACATGGAGAGTGGTAATTTCTGGGTATGAAGTCATTTAAGCAGATCAGATGGGTCGTTTGCCATTAGGACTAAGGTTGGACTGAACCTTTTTTTTTTTTTTTTTAACCAAGTACTCTTACCAAGTGCTTCTCTTGGTAAAAAAATGATGTGAAACTGTTTTAATAGAACTCAGAGTGAGTCAGAGTCTTTGGGGATGAAAAAGGGAAATGAATGCTGAGACGCTTCAAGAGTAGAATAGACAGATCTCAGAGACCAATTAGATGTGAAAGGAGACAGGTAGGAACTCAAAAGATGGATACCTGCTTTCTACCTTGGCTATCTGGGTAGGCAGGGGAAGCAGATCTGGGAGTGACATAATGAGACTAGGAACTGCAGAGGGTTTGTTTGGCTTCCTGGCACTCAGCATGGTGCCTGGCAGCACAGTGAGAATGGCATCAAAAGATGGTTTGGGGAACTTTAAGACCCTTCTCCTCAGAAATTCATCTTAGATCCTGCCCCTCCAAAGCTACCACAAAAGAATATACAGACGAAGGGAAATAAATGTACCTCCTATACAAATGCAACCTCTATGCCAGTCCTGTTTTACTTCTTCCAACCAAACTGATTTCCCAAGGCCCTCTTAGCTAGGGATTTTGTATCTGCCACAGAGGTTTATTACATCTTGGTTGAAAATAAAACAAAGAAGAGAGGGAGAAAAAGGAGAAATGCAAAGAAAGAAGGATGAACTCTTGAAGAAATGAAAGAAGGAAGGATGAACTCATTGAAGTTGAGTGACATCCAAGTGTGAATGCCCAGTGGGCATATTGAAGCACATGTCTGGAACTCATCTAAGAGCCATTTACTGAATTATGAGAGCTTTCAATTTGGGAGTTATAGGAAAAATCCTCTACACTCAACTACAACAGAGGCCAGGCAAATAAGCAAGTGAAATAGACCAACAATAAGATAGCAGAGAAATTGTGGAGGAGGGAAGGGGAATCTCTGGTGACCCGTAAACATATGATTCACCTAGAGGGATGGCTGTCCCTCTGCTGTCACGGATTGTTGCCATCTAAGAATGTGACTTCGAATTGCCAAATCCGATTCCATCCAGGCAAACCAGAAATCCAGATTCTTAAATGAGAGATCTCCCAATTTGAAGTATTGTCAATTCATTGTATTTGTTTTAAACACTGTACAGGCCAAACAGAATATGCCTGTAGGCTGGAACCAGATAGAGGCCACCAGCTGGCAAACTCTCATGAAGCGTAAGAATGACCTGCCGGGGTGCGGTGGCTCACGCCTATAATCCCAGCACTTTAGGAGGCTGAGGAGGGCAGATCGCCTGAGGTCAGGAGTTCGAAACCAGCCTGGCCAACATGGTAAAACCCCATCTCTACTAAAAATACCAAAAAAAAAAAAAACCCAAAAATTAACCCGACGTGGTGGCAGGCATCTGTAATCCCAGCTACTTGGGAGGCTGAGGCAGAGAATCACTTGAACCCAGGAGGCAGAGGTTACATTGAGCTGAGATTGTGCCATTGCACTCCAGCCTGGGCAACAAGAGTGAGATTTTGTCAAAAAAAAAAGGAAGAAAGAAAGAAGGAAGGGAGGGAGGGAGGGAGGGAAGGAGGGAGGGGGAGATAGAGAGAAAGAAAGAAAAAAAGAAAAGGAAAGGAAAAAGAAAGTATGACTCTTTATCAAAGACCAACATTTAGAATGAACAGGAAGAGATACCAGTGAAGATAGCATAGAAAGAAGAGGCAGAAAGTAATTTGAGGAGAGAGCAGAGCCCAGACACAGGAGGAGGATAAACAGTGGTAAGTTGGCAGTGATTTCAAGTTGAATCAGAGATATGAAGAATCCTTCATACTAAGTAATGAGGAAATCATTCATGAGACCATAAAAATTTCAGTTGAATGATGGGGATGGAGGATAAATGGCAACAGGTTAAGGAGTTAATCGGAAGTAAAAATGGAGATCCCCACATCTAGAGATCAATCATTCAAAAATGTTTCTCTTGGAAAGAAAGAGAGAGAAGGAAATTGATTGAAGAAAGATGAGGTTAAGGGAAATGCATTTTACCTCCAAAATTTGAGTGTGTCAGTTGGAAGAAGGGAAGAGAAGGATGGAAAGAAGATAGAAAAGGCATGATGATAAAAGAAAGTTCCAGTTTCTGGAAGAAGCAGCAGGAAATCAAGGATCTAGATTGAGCCATGACTCTCAACGGTAGCGACCAGTTCTTCTGAGTCAGGAAGGAAGAGCTGTGATCATCTGAAGATGGAGTTAAGTTTTGATATGAACACAGGATGGGCATGGAGAGAATTCTTATGGCCTCTGCCTTCACTGGGGAGGGGGCTGACTTCTGAGAATGCTGCAGCCTGAGACAGAAACCCAAGATGCTAGGGGAAGGGTGAAGGTGTGGAATGCCACTGCAGAGCATGGCAGCATGAAAGAACTCAGGGCACACTGTGGAACAGCAGCAGCACTGAGGAGTCTGTCACATCTGTAGACCTCTTGTCATCAAGGATAGCAAGGCCCTCCAGCAAGCCCAACAGCATGGGAGTGGTCAGGAATCGGGGGAAGGTGATCCAATGACCTGAGTTTGGGCACTGGCAGGTGGGGAGATGGAATTGTAAAAATAAGAGCATCTGTCTACTGGTAGGAGAGTGGCCAACACTGGGCTCGGCTGGGGAGGAAAGGAAGCCAGGTAGGGGCTGAGGGACCTGAAGAAGCTGATCCAGTAGATTCAGAGTTGCTGAAGGGGAAGGAAGTAGAAGCCTATGGTCAATGGACTGGAATACTAAGTGGAACATTATAAAATGGAGAAGTTCAGGGAGATGACAAAGTACAAAGGGTGGCCATGCAGCAAGGCCGATATGAAGTGGTGATGAGTTCACTTGAAGAGGGACCCAGAGGAAACTGGAGAACTTACATTCCCTAAACGTTTCCTTCTCTTAACCTTCCACCTCTTTACCAAGCTTTCCATTTACAGAGTGGGTGGAGGTGACTTTGAAAGTGAGCCTTAGGATGAAAGGAAAGTGGATGAAATTCTTGAAATGCTCTATCATTACTTGGATGGTAGAGCATACAGAAGACTGTATGTGCTTGGAGTGAGAACACCTGGATTGAAATCCCAACCCCTCTAGTCCCCAGCTCCCTTGTCCTTGGACAAGTCAACCTCAAAGCCTCCATTTCTTTATCTATAAAACAAGGATAATGACACCAGCATCACCTACCTGGCAATGGCCTTGTTGGAATCACATGATTTAATGAATCATAGAGTACACATAAGGGGTTGTGGTTTTTGGCACATGACCCACAATTTAAAAATCTTTCCTTGTTAACTGCACAGGTGTTCTAGAAGATATTCAGTAAAGATTTTAAATTAATGTTTCTTGTCATGAAATCAAAATTGCATAATGACAAAGCTGATGCCATAATTTTGGAATATAAGTACATCCTTTATCTGCAGTGGGAGCAGAACATGGAACAAACATGGGCTAAGGATGTGCTAGAGCAACGAAGTAGCCACAATAAATATTTGTGAGGGAGGGGGGTCAAGATGGCCGAATAGACACAACTCTGGTGCACAACACCCAGCAAGAGAGACACAGAAATCCGGAGATCTCCTAGCTCCAACTGAGGTACCAAGTGCATTCCAGTGGGTCTGGTCCAATGGTGAGCAAAGCCCAGGCAGGGCAGACCAAGGAGGGGAGGAGTGCCACTTCACCCAGACAGTGCATGTGACTGGTGAGTCAGAGGCTCCCCCTCTGGCACTTTGGTCCAGATATAGCACTTGACCCAAAGCCTCAGCAACACACAGAACAGGGGATCTTTGCCAGTCAAGCACCAGGAATTGCAAATGCAGTGTTGAATAATAATCCAGGACGGTGTCCTGGGTTGGCGTGCAGATCTAAGCAAACATAAAAGCCCATAAGTCAGCTGGGAGAGCCTGTGGACCAAGCTATCATCCCTTCCTCCTGCCTGGAGAAAGAGGGAGCTGAAAGCGGGTGGACAGACTGAGTAGCTGGGCAGGCTCCTTCCCCATGACTGGAGAGAGGGAGCTGAAAGCGGGGAGACCAGCAGTGCAACTGACCGGGTCCCTACCCTCCTTCACAAATACCAGAGAGCTGAAGCACTAACTCTAGCAGGTTTCCCAGCCAATGCCACAATCTGAGATGAACCCTGAATGATCCAGCCCTGTGGAGGAAGGACATAGCCCACCATTAAAGGAATGGGACTAGGCCTCAGGTTTTAACAAAAAACACAGGAAGCCTGTGTAGCAAAAGGACAGTTCTTGACCACCCAGTAGTACCTCCAGTTCAGTAGAAGAGATGGGCCTAAACTCCAAGTGTAAACAAAAAAGACACAGGAAGCTTACCTAGCAACCTGAAGGAGTCCACAGAAACCAAGTAGTGCCTCGACAGGCAGACAAGCAACCTCATCAAGCAGCTCCCTGAGACCACAGCCAGGAAAATCCATGAAGATGGGGGGGAAAAAAAGCAATGCAAAGAAGATAAAACCATCAAAGACCGGAACACCTCTTTTCCTTCAAGGGATCACAACTCCTCAAGAACACAGGAACACAGCATGACTGAGAAAGAGTGCAACGAATTGACAGCAACAGGCTTCAGAAGGTGGATAATAACAATTTTTTCTGAGCTAAAGGAACACATTCTAACTCAATGCAAAGAAACCAAAAACCTTAAAAAAAGGTTAGACAAAATGCTAACTAGAATAACCAGCTTAGAGAAGAAAATAAACGACTTGATGGAGTTGAAAAACACAGCACGAGAACTACCTGAAGCAAACACAAATTTTAATAGCCACATCAATCAAGCAGAAGAAAGGATATCAGAGACTGAAGATCAACTCAATGAAATAAAAAGAGAAGGCAAGAGAAGAGAAAAAAGAGTGAAAAGAAACAAACAAAGCCTCTAAGAAATATGGGATTATGTGAAAAGACCTAATCTATGCTTGATTGGTGTACCTGAATATGATGAGGAGAATGAATCCAAGCTGGAAAACACTCTCCAGGATATTATCCAGAAGAACTTCCCAAGCCTAGCAAGGCAGTCCAATATTCAAATTCAAGAAATACAGAGAACTTCACAAAGATATTCCTCAAGAAGAGCAACCCCAAGGCACATAATTGTCAGATTCATCAGGGTTGAAATGAAGGAAAAAATACTAAGGGAAGCCAGAGAGAAAGGTCAGGTCATCCACAGAGGGAAGCCAATCAGGCTCACAGCAGATCTGTCAGCAGAAACCCTACAAGCCAGAAGAGAGTAGGGGCCAATATTCAACATCCTTAAAGAAAAGAACTTTCAACCAAGAATCTCATTTCCAGCCAAACTAAGCTTCATAAGTGAAGGAGAAATAAAATCCTTGATGGACAAGCAATTACTGAGAGATTTCATCACCACCAGACCTGCCCTACAAGAGCTCCTGAAAGAAACACTAAGCATGGAAAGAACAAGTACCAGCCACTGCAAAAGCACACCACATGGCAAAGACCAAAAATGCAATGAAGAAAATGAGTCAGCTAATGGGCAAGAAAACCAGCCAGTAACAAAATGGCAGGATCAAATTCACAAATAACTATATTAACATTGAATGTAAATGGCCTAAATGCCCCAATCAAAAGATAGAGACTTGCAAATTGAATAAAAAGTCAAAACCCATCGGTGTGCTGTATTCAGGAAACCCATCTCACATACAAAGACACGTATAGACTCAAAATAAAGGGATGGAAGAAGATTTACGAAGCAAATGGAGAACAAAAAAAGGAGGGGTTGCAATCTTAGTCTCTGATAAAATGGACTTCAAACCAATAAAGATCAAAAGAGACAAAGAAGGCCATTACATAATGGTAAAAGGATCAATTCAACAAGAAGAGCTAACTAGAATATTTATATCCTAAATATATGCACACCCAACACAGGAGCACCCAGATACATAAAGCAAGTTCTTAATGACCTAAAATGAGATTTAGACTCCTGAACAATAATAGTGGGAGACTTCAACACGCCAGTGTAAATATTAGACAGATCAACGAGACAGAAAATTAACAAGGACATCTGGGACTTGAATGCAGAGCTGGACCAAGCAGACCTAATAGACACACAGAACACTCCACCCCAAATCCACAGAATGTACATTTTTCTCAGCACCACATCGCACTTACTCCAAAACTGACCACATCATTGGAAGCAAATCACTCCTCAGCAAATGCAAAAGAACAGAAATCATAACAAACGATCTATCAGACCACAGCACAATCAGATTAGAACTCAGGATTAAGAAACACACTCAAATCTGCATAACCACTTGGAGACTGAACAACTTGCTTCTGAGTGTCAACTGGATAAACAATGAAATGAAGGCAGAAATAAAGATATTCTTCGAAACCAATCAGAATGAAGACACAACCTACCAGAATCTCTGGGACAGCTTGAAAGCAGTGTTGAGAGGGAAATTTATAGCATTAAATGTCCACATGAGAAACAAGGAAAGATCTAAAATTGACACCCTACATCAAAATTGAAAGAGCTAGAGGAGGAAGATCAAAAAAACTCAAAAACTAGCAGAAGACAAGAAATAACTAAGATTAGAGTAGAACTGAAGGAGATAAAGACACAAAAAAAACCTTCAAAAATCAATAAATCCAGGAGCTGGTTATTTGAAAAGATCAACAGAATAGACAGACAACTAGCCAGACTAACAAAAAAGAAAAGAGAGAAGAATCTAATAGATGCAATAAAATGATAAAGGTGATATCACCACTGATCCCACAGAAATACAAACTATCATCAGAGATTACTACAAACAGTTCTATGCACATAAACTAGTAAAACAGGAAGAAATAGATAAATTCCTGGACACTTGTACTCTACCAAGACTAAACCAGGAGGAATTTGAAACCCTGAATAGATCAATAACAAGGGCTCAGGTTGAGGCAGCAATCAATAGCCTACCAACCAAAAAAAGTCCAGGTCCAGACAGGTTCACAGCCGAATTCTACCAAACGTACAAAGAGGAGCTGGTTCCATTTCTTCTGAAACTATATCAAACAATACAAAAAGAGGGAATCCTCCCTAACTCATTTTATGAGACCAACATCATCCTGATACCAAAACCAGGCAGAGACGCAACTAAAAAAGAAAACTTCAGGCCAATATCCATGATGAACATCAATACAAAAATCTTCAATAAAATACTGGCAAACTGAATGCAACAACACATCAAAAAGCTTATTCATCACGATCAAGTGGGCTTCATCCCAGGGATGCAAACCTGGTTCAACATATGCAAGTCCATAAACGTAATCCACCACATAAACGGAACCAAAGACAAAAACCATGATTATCTCAATAAATGCAGAAAAGGCCTTTCAAAAAATTCAACAGCCCTTCATGCTAAAAACTCTCAATAAACTAGGTATTGATGGAATGTATCATAAAATGATAAGAGCTATATATTACAAACCTACAGCCAATATCATACTGAATGGGCAAAAGCTGGAAGAATTCCCTTTGAAATCAGGCACTAGACAAGGATGCCCTCTCTCACCACTCCTATTCAATACAGTATTGGAAGTCCTAGCCAGAGCAATCAGGCAAGAAAAAGAATTAAAAAGTATTCAATTAGGAAAGGAGGAAGTCAAACGGTCTCTATTTGCAGATGACATGATTGTATATTTAGAAGACCCCATCATCTCAGCCCAAAATCTTCTGAAACTGATAAGCAACTTCAGCAATGCCTCAGGATACAAAATCAGTGTGCAGAAATCACAAGCATTCCTATATACCAATAACAGACAAACAGAGAACCAACTCAAGAGCGAACTCCCATTCACCATTGCTACAAAGAGAATAAAATGCCTAGGAATACAACTAACAAAGGAGGTAAAAGATCTCTTCAAAGAGAACTACAAACCACTGCTCAACGAAATAAGAGAGGACACAAACAGAGGGAAAAACATCCAGGCTTACGGTTGGGAAGAATCAATATCGTGAAAATGGGCCATACTGCCCAAGGTAATATATAGATTCAATGCCATCCCCATCAAGGTACCAATGACCTTCTTCACAGAAATGGAAAAAAAACCACTTTAAACTTCATATGGAATCACAAGAGAACTTGCATAGCCAAGACAATCCTAAGCAAAAAGAACAAAGCCAGAGGCATCACATTGCCAGACTTCAAACTATACTACAAGGCTACAGTAATCAAAACAGCATGGTACTGGTACCAAAACAGAGACATAGATCAATGGAACTGAACGGAGGCCTCAGAAGCAATACCACACATCTACAATCATCTGATCTTTGACAAACCTGTGAAAAATAAGCAATGGGGAAAGGACTCCATGTTTAATAAATGGTGCTGGGAAAACTGGCTAGCAATGCACAGAAAGCAGAAACTGGACCCCTTCCTGTCACCTTACACTAAAATTAACTCCAGATGGATTAAGGATTTAAACATAAAACCTAACACCATAAAAACACTAGAAGAAAATGTAGGCAAAACCATCTAGGACATAGGCATAGGCAAGGACTTCATGACTAAAACACCAAAAGCAATGGCAACAAAACCCAAGATAGACAAATGGGATCTATTTAAAATTCAGAACTTCTGTACAGCAAAAGAAACCATCATTAGAGTGAACTAGCAAGCAACAGAATGGGAAAAAAATTTTGCAGTCTACCCATCTGACAAAGGGCTAATATCCAGAATCTGCAAAGAACTAAAACAGATACACAAGAAAAAAACAACCCCATTCAAAAGTGGGTGAAGGATATGAACAGATACTTTTCAAAAGAAGACATATATGAGGCCAACAAACACTAAAAATACTCATCATCCCTGGTCATTAGAGAAATGCAAATCAAAACCACATTGAGATACCATCTCACACCAGTTAGAATGGCAATCATTAAAAAATCTGGAGGCAACAGATGCTGGAGAGGATGTGGAGAAATAGGAACACTCAATTGTCACCCACTGACTTCTCTGCCCTGGCCTTGAACTCAGGCAACCAACCCAGTTGGAACCTCCCCAGATTCTCTGTGTCTAATAATGCTGGACTCAAAAGAAAGAGCCTCACTTTCTGTTCTCTCAGGAGGTCTCTTGGTCCTTGAGCAAATGTATCGATTTCTTCTCCTACCACCAGTCTTTGACCACCAGTCTTTGGGCCCCCAAAGGTTTTTTTCCTCCCTTTCTCCAGGACCATGAGTCCCCATTTACAAGTCCCTATTTCTACTTGAGTAAGATTTCTATATACAACAATGTGTTCCCCAAGGACAAGAGTAACTGGCACTCCTGTTGGAAGATGTTAAGATCTAAGTCACCAGGCACTTCCTCCGATGTGTGCGCACACACACACACACACGCACACACACACACACACACACACACACACACACACACGTGGCTTATCTGCACTCTAGCACTGGCACTGACACTAACTCTATAATCCAGAACAACTTTATTTCCCCATCTTACCTTAAGCAGTGGCACAGGGATTTTCAACTCTGGGATCTCTATGACACCTCCCAGCTCTGATTGTCTCCTAACTTATTTATTGAGCACCTGCTGCTAGGTGTTAATGCTGGTGAAGCAGGAGTGAACTAGACAGATAAAAGTCCCTGCCCCCACCTCATCTGACACCTACATGCCTGCTATTCTGACTCCATTACAAACAGCTCCAAGAGGAACAGTGCGCTTGTAAAACTTTTCTCACTACCATGGACTCATCTTTGAGCAATACGTAAGTTGCAGAGTTGAATTATTTGGTAATGCTTTATTTTAACTTCCCGCACTTAAGTCAGAAGAGATGTGTGTGCTTTGGAAAACTATTTCCTCTGACCCGCTTCCCCCAATAGACAAATACTATTTGCATTTTTATTCAGATTCCCTCTTTAGACTCTAATTTACAGTAAAGGCAAGATAATTTTTGAATGGAGCCAGTGCTTTGCAATGTGGGGCTCCATTAGCTAGCCAACTGAAATCATTAATAAAGAAGCTTTTTAAAGTAGCTGAAGTTTCCCCTTTTCGGCATGCAATGTTTTGCAACCAAGAGGAAGAAACATCATCCCCAAAGAAGAATCCATGTGGCCCCTAAAAACCACTCTCTCTGCTAGAGGCTCCCGACTCCCCAGTGTTCCCCTCAGCCCTGCCACTATCTCCTCCCCAAATTGAAAAAGTGAGGAACTCAGGGACCCAAAAGTCTTGCTTCTTTACTAATTTCCCTGTCTGACATTAAATCATCCTACAATTCAGATATCTGGGGAAAATGACTTGAGATTCAAGTCATTTGCACTGCTAATAATTAGTTTAAATGATGTTTGTTAAGAACCTACTACATGAAAGATACTGTACCAGGTTCAGGGCTCCAGCATGGGCAAAGACCTCAAGGTGGAATGGAGTACGGTGTGTGCTAGAAGCAGAGAGTGGGGCTGAGGGTGACATGAGGTGAGGAGGCAGAAGATGGCCTGGTAGGGTGGGACCTTCTGGTGAGAGCTGGCTGCTGTGTGAGGAGCTGAGGCCCTGGCTTGATTCTGGGGTTACTTTGACCTTCAGCTTTTTGTCATGGGCAGACAGGAGAACAGGGATGAAAAAAAGTTTAGGAAATGAAAATCTCCCTATGCATTATATAATAAAGATGGCCAACACATTTTCATAACAAGAAATAAGAGCAGAGGCTTGCACTGGGCATCAGGACTGCACAAATCCAATGCCCAGAACTGGCATGTACCCTGGGACATCCCCTGAGAAGGCATGTCACTAGCCCTCAGACTGACACAGCTCTTTACAAGTTGCTTACAGAGCACCTTTGGTTTATTAATTCATACAAGTCTCATGACAATGTCAGAAGCAGCTGTATGACTAATCCCCTTTGACAGAAGAGGCCCAGAGAGGTCAAGAGACTTGCTCAAGGCCACACAGCTAGAAAGAGGCAGAGCCAGGCTTCTGACCCTCGTGTTCTGACACCACCTGAGGCTCCTTCTGTTATTCCAGGCTACCTCTTCTTTCTCTTCTGTCTTCTCTTCTCTTTCCCTCTCCTCTTATTCCTTCTTATCTGCCTGTATTTATTCCTATTGGTGCCTCCCAGCCCAGCCAGCATAGTCCTCTCTTCAAATATCCTATGCTTCACTCTGAGGGTCCCAGATGCAGCCTGACAATCATCTGAGGGTGCTATGGGAGGACATAGAAAAAATATAGCTTTACATTTTTTTTAAGAAATGCAGATTGTAGCCGGGTATGGTGACTCATGCCTATAATCCTAGCACTTTGAGAGGCCAAGGTAGGTGAACTACCTGAGGTCAGCAGTTCAAGACCAGTTGGCCAACGTAGTGAAACCCTGTCTCTACTAAACATACAAAAATTAGCCAAGTGTGATGGCACGCACCTGTAATCCAAGCTACTTAGGAGGCTGAGGCAGGAGAATCTCTTGAGTCCAGGAGGTGGAGTTTGCAGTGAACAAACATAGTGCCACTGCACTCCAGCCTGGGCTACAGAGTGAAATTCTGTTTCAAAAAATAAATAAAACATGCAGATTATAATTCAGCAAGTCTAGGTGGAAGCCCAGAACTCTCGGATAAATTCAATGGCACTTAACTACTTGGAGATCATGGATGGATTTGCTAATCTAATAAAAGCTACAGACCCTCTCTCCAGAAAAAATGCACAAAAACATAAATGTGGAAGAAAAATCCTGATGGTTCTGAGAGTCTATCCAAGGGCCCCAGACAAGAGCCCTGGTCTGGATAAAATGAGGTGCTCACTGTTTCCCCCACCTGGCCAGCATTTCCTACCAGAAGACAAATGTTAAGGTTGTTCTAAAGGAGGTATGCACCCACAGCAGCAGCAGCATCACCTGGGAACTGTTAGCAACGCAGAACCTCGGGCCCACCCCAAACCTACAAAGTCAGAATCTCTACTTTGCAAGATCCCAAGGAGATGGGTAAGCACGTTACAATACGCAACCTCTGTAAGTTTGCCCAAAATGTGCCCCCATCGCCACTCAACGGTCACCCAAGGTTCAAAAATCTGCCCAACCCTTGAGCTCATCTTAAATGTACCACCACGAGCCTTCCCTGGGCCTCTGTGCTGGGACTCTCACAGTGCTGTATCTCTCTGGTTAATGCAATTATTCTATTCCCTCAGATGACCCCAGCACAGGTGCTAAAGAAGTCAACAAAAGGCTATTGTCAAAACAGTGTTTCTGTCTCCACTCCATCTGATCTCTGTTTACCTAAGACCTGCCCATCCTCCTCTCCCCGTTCGGCACCTTGACCCTCTCATCACACTGCTCAGGCCACCTTGCACAACACAAGCCCCAAATGAGGAAAGCATTTTCTCCTCCAGTGTGTAACACAAAGGTGCTGCAGAGTGGCTCACACTGCCCTTAGCCTAAGAATTTACTTAGCTCCTCCCACTAGGGCTCAGATGCTAATCTTCGAGGGCTGGCTCACACAACAATCTAAGGAACAAGCTTCTTGCTTCCTTGGGCATCTCTACTCCTCACCACCTTCACCTCCACCCACCAACTCAGGCCACTCTACTTTCTCTTCTCAATGCTCTGCCCATCGCCACCCCATTCCCATGCTCAGGAATATCCTTGGCTACTTCATGCAATTAGACCTGGGGCAGATCCAATCCAGAATGTAAGAAATCTTAGCTCCTGGAAGCTTGGGGTAAGCGCTGATCAGGTTTATTCCTAAATTCACTCCTACTTTCCATGGTGCTTACTTTAGCAGCCCTTCTGAAAAGGAAGCATCATGTCAGATTCACTTCCCCCTCCCTGCACAATCCTCTACCTGGTGCTCCGCACAGGGTATATGCTAGCTGTATGAACACTATAATAAAGAGACAGTGCAGTAGATGGCAAAGGGCACTACATTGAGAGCCCAGAAATAAGCGAACCAGCACAAACATAGCCGTCCATCTTCTATTTCACATTGGGTCTGTCACTACCCTGTTCGTGGCCTCAGTCTCCCCATCAGAGAAACAGGTGGATGGTCTCTAAGGTCCCTTTCATTTTCTGACATTTTGTGAAAAAAATAAAGAAGGATTTTCGCCCTGGAAAGCAAAGGGATTGCAGAGTAGAGGCCCTGGGAAAATGGGCTCTATTCTACCTGGAGACGAGCTAAGAGTTAGCCTGGAGGACAAGCCTTGACGGGGGCTGTCTAGAAAGGACATGGTGGGTGCAGAGCAACTGTGCATCTCTCTTGAAGGCAGAGCTAAGGGAGCCTGCACGAGGCAGGGAGGGGGGAGTGAACTGCAAAAGTGGGTGGGGACCCAGGCAGTGGCTTCAGCTTTTTCTAGAAAGCTCACTTTTACTTCATCTTTTTTTTCACCCCTGACACTGAGTGGGAGTCTGCAGCAATGACCAAGGTACATGCGGAGGATTCTGGTGGTGGGGTCAGACCCCAGGAGGAATGAAGAAAGCGTTAGTCACCAAAAGGAACTCTTCATTGCTTATCTATGAGTTGATGGGGAGGAAGCCCCAGGGGAACTGGAAATTCTGGACAGCATCACACCATTGGCCCTCACTTTCCACATAGCCCCTCTGGGGGCCTTTCCCTTTCGTGTCCCCAAGTGAGAGCCCAACCCAGGCTTGTGCCGAAATATTCCCAGCACAGCCCCACGTGAGAGTTACTTGGCTCCAGGCCCAGCATTAGGAATGCAGGCTCCAGCCAAATACATTCTTTTCTACAGGATCTGGGAACTTCCAGAGCTGCCTCACAGTGGGGGATTTCCACTCATTTCTCTTACCCTGGCACTGACCTCTCAGCTAGGGAGGGCATCTTTTCTTGACAGAGCAGAGGTGGGAGACAGCTACTACTTTCCAGAAGACCTCATTTTCTGATTCACACCCTTTCATCTTCCATGTGCTTACTGTCTGATATTTGCATTCAAGTCACTTTCCAGAGACGGTGACTCCACCCTGAAGTAGAGGCACGCTTCCAACACTCAGAAGCACATCCAGACAATCAGCCAGCAAAGCTGGGAAATTTTTCTCTGTGACCATAGGTCAACTGATCTCCCTCTCTGGATTGTGACTTAATCAGACAAAAACAAGCGATCATGCACAGGACCTCTATACACGCATTGATTCTGGGATTCTATGAGTTATGGTGATGTGAGTAAGCCAGGAGACACTTGTTTAAAGATCTCAGCATCTTTCAGCTTGTTAACCTAGAGAAAACCTGAAGCATGACCGGATATTAAAGGGAAATGGAATGCAGTCCACCAAGTTCATGGTAAAGGATGCACTGACAGATTAGAGAGGGGTTTCCCTTGATATGAAGGAAACTTCTTTGAAATAAGCAAGGTGAGATGGTCTAGGAAGAAATTCCTACATGAAGTTACAGTCTCCAGTCCTGGAAACATTTTATTAATCGGATAAGAATGGATTGAGGCATGAGCAGAGGACTGCGCAAAACACAGAGAAGTTTCAACACTGATGGGGGAGAAAAGGGGTATATAGAAAGATTCAGCAGGACGAGAATAAGACTCCTCAGGAGACACAAGCAAAGCAGGGCTCAAGTTGACTTGTTCTCTCTTCATCCTGCCTTTGTGTAATTCCACCAGAGTCTGGAAAGCTCACCCCATAGAGTCGCTGCTCTGGGGTTCTCCAAGAAACCAATATCCATCATGAGACATCAAGTCTCGTGCCAGCAAGAAGAGATTCTAGAATCAGAACTTTCTAGGTGGGAATCTCAGCTACATCTACTATTCTGTTTGAATTTCAGGACAAATAACTTCAGTTTTAACCTAACAAAAGCTGGGTTGGTTGGAGAACTGCGCTGGAAAGCATGTCAGCCCCATGCCTGACTCCCAGAATGCACTCAACAATGCCATTACTGACCACTTACTAGGAACAAAACAGCCATTTGTTGTATACAACCCATTTCTTATTACAAATGTAGTGATTGATAGGTGTTTTCTTCTAAAACACCCCATGCATTTATAGACATTGCCTCAGTGACCCTTTATGAAAGAAGAGTCACTAGTCCTTGCATGCCCATTGGGCAAGGGCATTGCAAGACTCAGAAGGAGGAGACAGTGGGCTGGGAGAATAGAGAGACCAGAATTTTAAACTCAGCTCAGCCATTAACATGCCTCAAGTAACCCTATCATATTTGTAAGAGAATAGAATTCACTGAAATGAATTCTAAGGTCTTTGGGTTTTTATTAGCATGATTCTGTGGTTTACAAGGAAATCTAAGGCACAACCAAAGAATGAAGCCAGGCTTTCCAGTTCCCGAAATACTCCTCCTCTGCTTATTCATGTCCCCTGGAAATAAAGAAGGAAGCTGGGAGAAGAGCCGCCGTAATCAGGGATGCACCTCTTGCCCACTGCTGCTTGCTGTGCTGACCACAGGCTCCTAACTCATAATGACTTAAGCACAAGGAATGTTTATAGACGCACCTTTAGCTGACTGCCCATTTGGAAGATGCTGAGGACAGAGAGAGGACCCAAGCAGGCAACTGGTTAGAGGACTTGTGCACATTCCCTTCCAGCAGTATAGCATAGAGGTGGCCACACAGGCAGTGGGGACAGGCTGCCTGGACTGAGGGGACCTTGAGCAGGTTATTCAACCCCTCTGTGCCTCAGTCACCTGATCTATAACATAGGAATTAGCAATCCCTACTAGATGAAGTTGGGAAATTTACAGATTTAATATTAGTAAAGGGCTGAGAATATTTCTGGCAGAGTAAGCACTCGGTATGATATTGGCATTGCTTCTGCAACATCACATGATGTCCATGGCGTCCAAGTCTGAAGCCCTACAACCCTTAGAATTCAGCTCAATGTTTACACAATCCTACAGTTCTGCTAGGCTTCTATTGTGCCACTATCCTGCATTTGAATGAGCAAATGGATTTATTGCATTGCCACCAAGCCTGCCAAGGTTTCAGAGGTCCTTCCCTGGCTGGCAGGCCTCTTGGACTGTGGCCTGAAGGTAAGCTGGCAGCGAGCCTGACATGCTTTCATCTAGTTTCCTCTCTTCCTTCCTTTTTTGCAGAGTTTTCACTTCAGAGAAAGCAGAATCCTTAAGAATAACCCTCTTAGTTCACATCTGTGGTCAGCCTAGGCTTAACGGCATCCTATCCTCCTCATTTGGTCATTTGGTCTCAGCAGTGAATGGAAAAAGTGTCTCGTCCTGACCCACTGCTTCTTCCCTTTTCTACTTCCTGGAAATCCCCGGTATGCTGCATTTGCTCAGCAAATTTAACAACCCACTTATTATTCATGGACGATCCTGCTGCCTGCTTGACTCCACCCTTTTTTTCTTATAAAAGACAAGAGACAGCAGTCAGAGGCGCAGAGAGGCTGAGACCAACCCAGAAACATCCAGTTCTCACACTGAAGCTTGCATCCTCGCCTCCAGCATGAAGGTCTCTGCAGCACTTCTGTGCCTGCTGCTCATAGCAGCCACCTTCAGCCCCCAGGGGCTCGCTCAACCAGGTAAGGTCCCTCTCTGCTTCTCCTTGAAACACTGCCCTCTCTCTGAGTTATCATGGACCATCCAAGCAGACAGGGTACCCACAGTCTTGCTTTAATGCTGCTTTTCCAAGAAAAGGTGACTCAGAAAAGAACCAGGGGTGAGTCCAACCATACCGCTGCTGCTAGGCAGAGGCTAAACTAGAATTCCAGCTGTGAAATCCAAATCCAGCTCCTTCCAGGATTCCATCTCTGGGAATACCCTCAGTGCAGTTACTCTCCCAGCTGCTTCCAGCAAAGTTTGGGAATCAGCATGATCAAAGAGAGGGTAGGTGTGTGGGCTGTTTCCAGACACACTGGAGACCCAGAGTCTGGTCTGTGCTTCATTCACCTCAGCTTCCAGAGACAGTGGCTCTGCAGAGGTAATGAATATCAGGGGATCTCATGACCAAGCATAGACTATTCAGAGCTTAAAAGGAGACTCCTAGCAGGGGTCTCCAGCTGATCTTTCCTGGTGCTGATCATCTGGATTATTGGTCCCTCTTAATGACACTTGTAGGAGTTATCTAGCTTTAACAGGTCCTCCTTATCTCCGTCCATTATCAATGTTATATATCCATTTTACAGCATAGGAAACTGAGTCATTGTGTCATAGATCACATTCTAGCACTGAGGTATAGGCAGAAGCGCTGGGATTTAATGAGCTCTTCCTCTTCTCCTGCTTTCCTTTTGCTTTTTTCTCATGACTCTCCTGCTCTAAGATCAGAAGAATCCAGTTCATCCTAAAATGCTTTTTCTTTGTGGTTTATTTTCCAGATGCAATCAATGCCCCAGTCACCTGCTGCTATATCTTCACCAATAAGAAGATCTCACTGCAGAGGCTGGTGAGCTACAGAAGAATCACCAGCAGCAAGTGTCCCAAAGAAGCTGTGATGTGAGTTCAGCACACCAACCTTCCCTGGCCTGAAGTTCTTCATCAGGGAGCAAGGGGCAAGGCTCATAAACCTAGAGTCAGAGAATGCACTATTTAACTTAATATACAAAGGTTCCCAATGGGAAAACTAAGTCACAAAGGGAAAAAGTGACCCCTGACATCACTCTCCACCTGGGTGCCTATTCAGAACACCCCAATTTCTTTAGCTTGAAGTCAGGATGACTCCACCTGGACACCTATAGGAGCAGTTTGCCCTAGGTTCCCTTCTTCCACCTGCCTTCTCCTCTAGCTCTCAAAGCAGCCTGTTGGTGCAGGATGGGTTGCACTCCTAGGCCAAAACTGTAGAGGAACTTCATCTAACTGTGTCCTCCCTCCCCACAGCTTCAAGACCATACTGGCCAAGGAGATCTGTGCTGACCCCAAGCAGAAGTGGGTTGAAGATTCCATTGACCACCTGGACAAGCAAATCCAAACTCCAAAGCCTTGAACACTCACTCCATAACCCCGAACTCTAAAGTTAACTTATTTTTCCCTAGCTTTCCCCAGATACTCTGTTTTATTTTATTATAATTTCAAAGGACATACATTTTGTTTGTTGATATGAAACATTATGCCTTAAGTAATGTTAATATTGTTTAAGTTATTGATGTTTTAAGTTTATCTTCCATGGTACTAATGTTTTTTATATAAAGAGACTCAGGCAAATTGCCTTTTCTTTGTGAACTGCAATTCTATCCCTGGGATGTTTTGAGGATCTTTGCAAGAATGATCAATACAAAGACTTTTTGTTTTAAAAATCCAGTGCATTGCTGAAATATTATTGTGGAAATGAATATTATATAATTATTATATAAAATAAATATATTTTTGTACAAAACCTGACTTCCAGTGTTTTCTTGAAGGAAATTACAAAGCTGAGAGTATGAGCTTAATGGTGACAAAGAAATATGATTTCAGAGGGTAGGGCTCACATTTTAAAGAAATGGGGACATGGATTGCCCCCCATCTTCTCCACTGAGTGGTCTCCTCTGAGCATCCATAAAAAAATTATTCTGGCAGGCCAGTTAGGCATTAAAGGACCACCCTTCCAGTCTCCAACATCAGCTTCCCAGATCCCAATGACCCTGGCCACCAATTTGGCAAGAACCCACCCTCATTCCTTTTCTCACAGCCCCGACCCCTGCCTGCAATTCTTCCCATGACATATTGCAACTGGCCCCTAGCTGGGCTACCCACTCCCAATCTGCACCTCTCTAATTAATCCCCCAACTGGGAGTAATACAGACACTGCCAGTGTTAGGAAATATGCACAGACTTAACCACCATTGATAAGATGACTAAAGTTTCATAACATGATGAAACTTGAACTTATTCTTTATGAATGAATAAAGCATTTCTAGAAAAATTACAAGATCAGTAAGGGAAGAAAAAGAAGAGTGGGAGCAAATGCCTGGAGGTAGAAACGGTGATGATGTGTACATCAAGGAGGGGAAAAAACAATGCATCAGATGGGAATTCAGGCCCATATCAATGTCAAAGAAAGAAATTTAGAAAGGAAGGTTGAGTCAAGAGATTTGAAAGTTAGAGTGAAGAGTTAGTACTCAACTTTGTAGGTTAAAAGAAAATGATGAAAATCTTCAGTCCAATGAGGAGTGAAGTGCTATGTTTAGAGATTCAGAGATAAGTTTCAGGAAATGTAACTTACTGGTTTTATACATATGTAGAGAAATAGGGACTAGTGAGAAGCTATTGCTATGGTCCAAGCAATGAGGATAAGGGCCTGAATATGGAGCCCAAGAGGTAGCATTGGAGAAGAATGCGTGATGCAGGGTGAAACGCTGCATGCTGTAAATGGAGGAGAAAGACCTGTGACTTCAGATATGAAAACCTCATCTTCAATCCACATTTTAAGTGACCAGCTTCCTTGAAACCGGAATGTGTTTCCCTCCATTACTATCCCCCCATCCCAATCTCAGGAACCTGGAATCATCCGTTTAAACAGATGGGCCTCCTATTCCTAAATATCCACCTAACGTGTATATTCCTTTGCAGGACATTTGTTCCACCTGTGAAGCATCTGGCCTGTCTGGGCACCCAGACCACCCTAACATCCAGGAAAGCAGGTGTCTTGCTCTGTTGAATAAACTGCATGATTCTCAGCTTCCCAGTCTGGTGGGGAAATGACTGCTTTGTCAGGCTAGAGCAGGCAGTGCTTTTGGCAGCATGAGGAGCTGGGGACAACTTTGGCAAGAAGTACTCTCAGGTTCTCATCCCAGATCCAGTACTGACTCCCTTTGTCAGTCAGGACAGGTCCGGTATTCTGAGCCTTCATCAATAATACAGGGATGAAGATGTGTTTCAAATAGGAACCCAGGGGAACTTAGGTTCCCTTCTGGATCTGGGAGCATGTCTCTTGGAAAACTTCCATTTCTACTAGCTAGAGTTGTAGAGGGAAAGAGGGGATTCTGCATCTAAATTTCTGATCCAGTCCAGGGTCCCTGAATCAGACTAAGAAATCCCTTCAAAGCTCCAAGTACTCTGATACATCAGTCAGCAGACAATTTATTGACAGCTGTTTAGAAAACTCACTGACCCTGGCCCCAAGTCAAACAGCCCTTCCTGCCTCTCCTCTACCCCTACAGTACTTGGCCTTGATCACCAACCAGGAGTGAAATATCAAATTGCAGTAGATGCCAAGAGACTAGAATGCAAACAAATGAGACCTCATCATATGGCTTCCGAGCAGCAGTCCTGTGATGCCAGGCAGATTTGAAGCAGACAGTCTGAGAGGAGAGGAGGCAGAGGAAGCGGGGATACATGTGGTCAAACCCCAAATCAATCTGCTAACATTCTTTTTGCAGGTCACATCTATTCATTTTCAAGAAATCTTGAATCCATACTCTTTTCTAGCTAAGCATGGAATTCCTTGCTTCTTGCATGATGAAACCGAGCACAGGCATCGGTGGCCTTGAGATCCTGTTTTAGGAGAGCATGCCAAGTGCAATGCATTCATTTCCTGTTGCTGTCAACAGTCAGTTCCAGGAAATCTAGGTTTTTTCTAGTCATGCTCAAAATTCTTCCAGCCTCTGTTCATTGTTCAAATCCAAAGCCACTTCCACATATGTAGGTGTTCCTTACAGAAGCATCCTATTTCCAGGTACCAAAATCTGTATTAGCTTCTTAATGTTACTGTAACAAATTACCATAAGCTTAATGGCTTAAAACAACAAGAATGCATTGTCTTGTGGTTCTGGAGATCAGAAGTCTATAATGGGTCCCTAGGGTTATATTCATTCCTTCTGGAGGCTCCAGGGGAGAATCCATTGTCTTGCCTTTTGCAATTGTTAGAGGCTACCCGAACTCCATACCTCATGGTCTCTTCCTGTAACTTCGAAACCTCTCTCTCTCTCTCTCTCTCTCTCTCTCTCTCTCTCTCTCTCTCCTTTGGTTTCACAGTCATATCTTGTCTCTGACTCTGACCTTCCTGCCTTCATCTTAAAAGGTGATTATATGGTGATTATGCTGAGCCCATCTTGATAGTCCAGGATAACATCTTCATCTCAAGATTTTTAAGTTAATCACATTATTCCCTTTGCTATGTCAGGTAGTATACTTATAGAGCACAGGGATTCGATTCGGAGGTAGGCATTCATTTATTTATTTATTTATTTATTTATTTATTTATTTATTTGAGATTGAGTCTCACTCTGTTATCTAGGCTGGAGTGCAGTGGCACAATCTCAGCTCACTGCAACCTCTGCCTCCTGAGTTAAAGCAATTCTCCTCCTGCCTTGGCCTCCCGAATAGCTGGGATTACAGGATGCACCATCACGCCCGGCTAATTTTTGTATTTTTAGTAGAGATGGGGTTTTACCATGTTGGCCAGGCTGGTCTCAAACTCCTGGCCTCAGGTGATCCATACGCCTCAGACTCCCAAAGTGCTGGGATTATAGGTGGGAGCCACCGTGCCTGGCCACAAGGATGTGAGCATCTTTGGGAGGAAGATACTACTGTGACAACCATAGCCAGTAGCCAGGTGACGATTTACAATAAGTAATTGGACACTGTGACCTGGTCTTTGAGATCTGTATCTGGTTTGGTGACTAGATTGTACAGTAAACTTTTGCAAGTCACCTTTTATCTGTGGGTCCATAGGCTGTGGATTTAATTTGTGCATTAAATCCTTCCTAGGCCAGGCATGGTGGCTCATGCCTGTAATCCCAGCACTTTGGGAGGCTGAGGTGGGTGGATCATGAGGTGAGGAGTTTGAGACCAGTCTGACCAACATGGCGAAACCCCATCTCTACAGGTATATGGTGGCACACACCTGTAATCCCAGCTACTAAGGAGGCTGAGGCAGGAGAATCGCTTGAACCCGGGATGCAGAGGTTGCTGTGAGCCGAGATCTCACCACTGCACTCCAGTCTGAACAGCAGAGTGAGACTCTGTGTCAAAAATAAATAAATAAAATAATACATGCTTCCTAATTTACCTAAAGTACATTAAAGTAACCTGAGGTCTTTCCAAAACATCATTACATCCCCAAAGATTCTGATTTAGAATGTTAAAATGGACGAAGTCTCCTCTTCCCATTGGTGTATTTTATGAGTTCCTTAGAAGATAGATACTGGTCCACAGATGAGTTTGAGGCCATGTGCTCTTCAGTTCTTTCATATTCAAGTCATTGGAGCTGACAGCCAGTCTCGGAAAACCTCTGACTTGGGTTTTCATACTATCCTTTGTTCTGACCCAGGCTTGACCAATTAACAATCAGGAACAAAAGGGAATATAGAGTCCAGACATTCAGGACATGGGAGAGTTTGAAATACAACTGTTTCACCATCCCAGGCAGTGGGATGGATTTTTTTTTTCAAATGCATTGAACCACAAAATATCCATAAAACCTTTCTGTTTGACAGAGTGGCTTAAAGAAGAGTGTGGGTTAACAATGTAGCATTCCAATTCTAGCCTGGAAACATGATCCTAAAAGAAAGTTTTGGGTCGTATGTAGAGGAAGCAGAGAAATCTGCCAAGCACTACGAGTAGGAAAAGATTTTACATGTCTTTACTGGTAGATTAGAAAAGTGCTAGTCATTTTTTGAGGAAATTATGCTGCCAAGAAAATCAGAAGCCAAGACTGAAAAAGGCTTTGATTATTCTATCTATAAAACAACTTCTGAATCTTCCATGAGCCAGAGACAAGTCATGACGGCCACTGAACAAGGGCATCTCCACTGAGTTCCATGTCCACTGTGGCCAAGGAGAAGAAATGGACAAGCAAGCGCCTCACAAGACGTGGATCTGGGGCCCTGGAGAAGGAAGCCCTTCTTGCAAGTGAGATCGGATCCTCTGTTCCTATTCCAGGAAGAGACCCTTTTGATGTCTATCCAGCAGTGTATCAGAACTCCTACAAATCAGTCATTGCTGGGTCTCTCCCAGTCTTCCTTGTCCAAGGAGAATGTTTATTTTAAGCATCTTATTCCTAGTCCACCTTGTAAATGAGTGTATACATTGAGCAGATACATTGTTCATTTTTTAAAAGTACTGTCAATCTTGGAGATAAAATTTATTTCCATAAGGTATCATTATCTCTTTACTTAAGTTTTTAATTTTGAAAAATTTTTATAAAAAATATGCATACCATGAAATGTATCATACCCACCATTTTTAAGTGTATATTTCAATGGTGTTAATGTTAATATACTTAACATTGGTGTGCAACAGATTTCCAGAATGTTTTCATCTTATAAAACTGAAAGTGCATACTCATTAAACAATAAATACTCATTTCCTCCACTGCCCAGCCCCTGGCGACCACTCTTCTACTTTCTTCTTCTATGAATTTAACTACTTTAGGTAACTTCTGTAAGTGGTATTATACAATACATGTCTTTTGGTAAATGGTGGGATTATATAATATGTGTCTTTCGGTAAATGGTTTGTTTCAGAAATGCCAGATATAGGTGATGGGGAGGAACACAGCAAATCACATTGCCATGTGTATACCTATGCAACAATCTAGCATGTTCTTCACATGTACCTCCAAACCTAAAATGCAATTTAAAAAATGGTTTGTTTCATTTAGCATAATGTTCTCAAGGTTCATTTATGTTAAGGCATGTGTCAAAATTCCCTTCTTTTTTAAGGTTGAATAATATTCCATTGTATGTATATACCACATTTTAAAAAATCCATTCATTCAATGATGGACAGGGGGTTGTTTTCATCTCTTGGTTATTGTGCATGATGCTGTTCTGAATGTGGATATGCAAATATCTCTTCCAGATCCTGCTTTCAGTTCCTTTGGATATATACCCACAAGTGGGATTGTGGCATCATATGGTAATTCTATTTTTATTTTATTTTTAAGATCTACCATATTGTTTCCATAGCAGCTGCACCATTTTACATTCCCACCAACAGTAAACAAAAGTTCTGGTTTTTTCACATCCTCCTCTTCACTTGTTATTTTCTGTCTTTTTATTACTAGCCATCATAATTGAGGTGACGTGATATCTCCCTATGGTTTTGATTTGCATGTTTCTAGTGATTAATGATATTGAGCATCTTTTCAGATATATGTTATTTGTATATCATCTTTAGAAAAATGTGTAATGAAATCCTTTGCCCGTTTAAATTACTTGTTTTTTTATTGTCGATGCTGTAGAAGTTTTTTCTTCTTTTCTTTTCTTTTTTTTTTCTTGAGACAGAGTCTCATTCTATGGCCCAGGCTGGAGTACAGTAGTGTGATGTCAGCTCACTGCAACCTCCATCTGCCGGGTTCAAGCAATTCTTGTACCTCAGCCTTCTATGTAGCTGGGATTACAGGAATGCACCATCAGACCCAGCTAATTTTTTGTGCTTTTAGTAGAGATGGGGTTTCACTACATTGGCCAGACTGGTCTCTAACTCCTGGCCCTCAAGTGACCTGCCTGCCTCAGCCTCCCAAAGTGTTGAGATTACAGGCATGAGCCACTGTGCCCAATACGAAATTTTTTATGTATTCCAATGTTAAACCCTTATCAGTTATAAGATTTGCAAATATTTTTTTTCCATTCTATAGATTGACTTTCCATTCTGCTGATTGTGTCCACAAAACTGTTTAAGTTTGATGTAATCCCATTTATCTATTTTTGCTTTGATGGCCTGTGCTTTTGATGTTATATATATTAAAAAAAAAAAAAAAAAAACAGCAGAGTGTGGTGGCTCACATTTGTAATCCCAGCCCTATGGGAGGCTGAGGTGGGTAGATCACCTGAGGTCAAGAGTTCAAGACCAGCGACCAACATGGTGAAGCCCTGTCTCTATTAAAAATACAAAATTATCCCAGCACTTTGGGAGGCCGAGGCAGGTGGATCACGAGGTCAAGAGATCGAGACCATCCTGGTCAACATGGTGAAACCTCGTCTCTACTAAAAATACAAAAATTAGCTGGGCATGGTGGCGCACGCCTATAGTCCCAGCTACTCGGGAGGCTGAGGCAGGAGAATTGCTTGAACTCAGGAGGCGGAGGTCGCGGTGAGCCGAGATCACGCCATTGCACTCCAGCCTGGGTAACAAGAGCGAAACTCTGTCAAAAAAAAAAAAAAAAAAAATTAGTCAAGCATGGTGGTGTATATCTGTAATCCCAGCTACTTGGGAGGCTGAGGCAGGAAAATCACCTGAACCCAGAAGGCAGAGGTTGCAGTGAGCTGAGACTGTGCCATTGCACTCCAGCCTAGGCAAAAAGAGTGAAACTCCAACTCAAAAAAACAAAAAAACTTTGTCAAATCCAATATCATAAAGATTTCCCCGTTTTCTTCTAGGCGGATTATAGTTTTGCATCTTGCATTTAGGTCTTTGATCCATTTTGCGTTGAATTTTGTATGTGATATGATACAGGGTTCAACTTTACTCTTTTCATTTGGATATCTAGTTTTCCCAACATCATCTAAGAGACTGACCTTTCCTTACTGAGTGGTCTTGACCTCCTTGTCAAAGATCATTCGACCACATACAAGAGATTTTTTTTTTTTCTGGGCTCTCTAATCTATTCTATTGGTCTATATGTCTGTCTTTATGCCAATAAGGCATTATTTTGATTACTGTAGCTTTATAATATGTTTTGAAATAGATAAGAGTGAGACCTACAAGTTTGTTTTTCTTTTTCAAAATGGTTTTTGGCTATTTGGAATGGTTTGATATTCCATGTGAATTTTAAGATGGTTTTTTCTATTTCTGCGAAAATGCCATTGGGATTCTGATAGGATTTCATTGAACCTGTAGATTACTTGAATAGCATTGTTAAGCTGTCAATCTTAACAATATTAATTCTTCCAATTCATAAACCTGAAATGTCTTCTCATTTGTGTCCTCTTTAATTTTTGACAATATTTTATAGTTTTTGTTGTTCAAGTTTTTACCTCTAAATATTAGTTAATCCCTAATATTTTATTCTTTTCAATGCTGTTGTAAATGGAATTGTTTTATTAATTTTTCAACTGTTTATTGTTCATGTATGTAAAATGTCTGATTTTTATGTGTTGTATTTGTACTTTGCTGAATTCCTTTATTAGCTTAACAGTTCTTTTGCTTGTGTGAAACTTTCAGAGTGTTTCCCATATAAAGTCATATCATCTTGAAACAGAGATAATTTTACGTCTTCCCTTCCAATTTAGATGACTTTTTTTTCTTGTTTGGTTCAGATGGGTGGCATTCAAGTACTATGTTTAACAGAAATGGTAAAAGCAAGAAAATGCTTTCAGTCTTTTTCTATTTTGCATGATTTAAACTGTGGGATTTTCATACCTGGTCTTTATTATATTGAGGTAGTTTATATTTCCACATTGTTTTTCTAGTTAGTTGAGTGTTCTTATCATGAAAAGATGTTGAATTCTATCAAATGCTTTTTTTGTCATGAAGTGAGATTAAACGTAGTTTTTGTTCTTCATTCTGTTAATGTGTCATATTACATTGATTGGTTTTTGTATGTTGAATTATCCTTCCATTCCAGAAATAAATCCTACTTAGTGATGGTATATAATCCTTTTAATGTGCTTTTGAATTTGGTTTGTTACTGTTTTGTTAAGGATTTTTGCATTAATATTTATCAGAGATATTTGCTGGTAGTTTTCCTTTCTTGCAGTGCCTTTGTTCAACTTTGGTATCAGAGTAATCCTGGCCTCATATAGTAAGTTTGGAAGTGTTTTCTTCTCTTCAATATCTTAGAAGTGTTTAGGGAGTATTGGTGTTGAATCTTCCTTAAATATGTGGTAGAAATCTCTACAGAATCCATCTGATCTTGAACTTTTCTTGCTTGGGAGGTTTTTGATTACTAATATAATCTTTTTACTAGTTATAGGTCTGTTCAGATTTTCTATTTCTTCATAACTATGTGTTTCTAGGAATTTTTTCAGTTATTCTAGGTTATCCAATTAGTTGGCATATAATTATTCACAGTATTCTCTCATAATCCTTTTTATGTCTGGGACATTAATTTTAATATTTCCTATTTTATTTCTGATTTTAGTTGAATCTTCCCTCTTTTCTTCTTACTTAATCTAGCTAAGGTTTGTCATTTTTGTTGATCTTTTCAAACCAACAATTCTTGTTGTTGATTTTTTTTCTTTCTTCCATTTCATTTATCACTGCTCTATTCTCTATTATTTTCTTCTTTCTGCTAGCTTTGAGTTTAGTTTGTTCTTTCTGTAGGTTCCTCAAAGTATAAAGTTAGATTGTTGATTTCAGATCTTTCATCTTTTTTAATGTAAACATTTACAGCTATAAACTTCCCTCTTAGCATTGCTTTCTCTGCATCCCATGAATTTTGTTATATTGTGTTTTTAACTTTTTATTCTGAAAAAACTTTAGGTTTACAGAAAAGTTGCAAAAATAGTAGGAGGGTTTCCTTTTTTTCCTTGCTCAGCTTCCGCTGATATTAACTTCATACTTTATTCATGTCTCGCAAACTTTGCTGTGTCTCTGCTCTATTTATCTTCTGCGGTATGGCATCTGAGTCAAAGGGGCAATCTCATTTGGTCATGCCATCCTTGTAGTTAGGGGAGGGTGGAGGAATTCATGAGATGGATATTAACTTCTGCTCAGAGTTGCCATATGTAACTTCTGCTTACACCTGATAGAACAAAGCTAAATTACTGGTTGCACACAGAGAATGTCCTCACTGGGCTGAATTTCCAAAATCCTACTGAGGCCCAGAATAGTTCTCATCTCAAGTTCTTGCAAGACTTCTAGGACTTTGCCTGTCCCTTGTTTCTAAGATATTCATCTCCTTTCCTTGCATCCAATGTGGTATTTCCTGAAAGTCAACTCCCCTTTCAATGCCTCAGTTTTGAAAATACAAGACAGATTTAGGAACAACTTGCTCAGCAGGCTATCAGTATCGATTTGAGTCTTTTCCTAATATCTCTTCATCCACTACCCATCCTTATTTCCTAATAACAGTGACAGCTAATGCTTACTGAGCACTAAATATATTCTGATTATTTTCATTACACTTCTCATTTATTAACTCATTCTTTACCAAAAAAAAGAAGTTACTTTTATTATCTTTACTGTTATAGACGTGGAAGCTGAGTAACAGATCGAATATGTGGCTTGCCCATGGTTATGCAGGAAAACTGGGCAATGATCCAGGAAACCACTTCTTAATCATGTCGTTCAACTTCCTCTCCTGGAATTGAGCAGCAAATGCCTTTCTCTGCCTCCTATTTCCCAAGACATGTTGGTCCTTGTTCAGATAACACAGAACAACATGGCTCAAAGGAAACCTCAGCCTATCAAATTCATACCTGGCAAATGTATAGCATGAATGGGACCATTTTCTAAATCTGTGCTCATAGCAAACATTGCATGCCAGTCACAGCACCATGAACTCAAACTCAAAGCAAGGCCCCACAGTGTTCTCCAAGACCTCTCTCTGGGCTGCCCTCACTAGTCAAAAGGGTTGATACCTGAGTAGCACCCTACAAAGTCTATTGTCTATGGTGCACATAAGAAGTAGTGGTTACCTTCTGGCCCCTGGTGACCACCATTCTATTTTCTGCGCCTATGAGTTTGACTATTTTACATAGCTCATATAAGTGGAATCATTCAGTATTTGCCCTTTGTGACTAATTTCACTTATCGTATTGTCCTTGAGGTTCATCCGTGTTGAATCTTCTTTCTTAAGGCTGAATAATATTCCACTGTGTGTATATATTTTTAATCTATTCATCTATTGATGGACACTTGTTTTTATAACTTGACTATGTTGAATAATATCATTACAAACATGGAAGTGTAGTGGCATGCCATGTTAAAATTACTGAAAAAAATCAATCAATAATACTAGATAAGGCAAAACTACCCTTTTCAAAAGTGAATACAAAATGAAGACATTGCCAAGCCCTCCAAAAAATACTAAGGAAAGTTCAGGCTGAAGCAAAAGATCAGTAAGTGGTAATTCAAAGAAATAAAGAGCATTGGTAAAAAATAACTACGTAAGTAAATATAAAAGTATAAATACGGGCTGGGCACGGTGGCTCACGCCTGTAATCCCAGCACTTTGGGAGGCCGAGGCGGGTGGATCACGAGGTCAAGAGATCGAGACCATCCTGGTCAACATGGTGAAACCCCGTCTCTACTAAAAATACAAAAAATTAGCTGGGCATGGTGGCACGTGCCTGTAATCCCAGCTACTCAGGAGGCTGAGGCAGGAGAATTGCCTGAACCCAGGAAGCGGAGGTTGCAGTGAGCCGAGATGGTGCCATTGCACTCCAGCCTGGGTAACAAGAGCGAAACTCCGTCTCAAAAAAATAAATAAATAAAAAGTATAAATACTTCTATTTTTAAAAATGTTTTTATTGTATCTGATTTAAAAGGCACATACATAAAGCACTAATTATAAATCTATGTTTGGGGGACACAATGTAGAAAGGTGTAATTTGTGACCATAACAATATTGAGATGGGGAGTGGGATGGAGCTATATAGGATCAAGTTTTATACACTATTGAAATTAAAATATTAATCTGAAATAGGTTGCTATAAATCATGATGTTAATGATAATCCCCAGGGTAGCCATTAAGGAAATAACTCAAACATATATAATAAAAATGGGAAATACAATGGTACGCTAGAAAATATTTATGGTTCATAAAGTAGTGACTAAAAAATTAAGGAAGAAAAGAGACATAAATATATAAATTTTAAAAAAAGGAAAATATCAGATGGTAATTCTACATCATCAGTAAGTACATTAAATGTGAAAAGATTAAACCCCCAACTAAAAAGCAAACATTGAGTAAATGAAATTTTATAAACCAACTATATGCGGTCTATGAGACACAGGTTGTAAATTCGATATCTCGGATAATTTGAAAGTAAAAATATGGGAAAAGACACCCCATGGAAACGATAATCAATAAAGAGTTAGTGGCTATACTGTTAACAATATCAGACAAGTATATTTTAAGACAAAAATTGTTACTAGAGACAAAGAAGAACATTCTTTTGTAACTAAGGGTTAAAAATATTTTTTCATCAGGAAGGAAATTAACCACTTACATCTTTGGGTGTTGATAATGTAGAATAATTTTGTTCTTTCCATAAGTGTTTCTAATTTTGCCATATTTTTTGCAACCAGCTGATATTGTCTTTAAATTATTTAAAAGTTTTTACAAAATTCTGCAACAAGTCAACAGCCTCTTATTTCCACCATTCCCAGCTCTTGTGGGTGATATGTACAGGCCTTTCCATCATAAACATAAGCAGGCATTTTCTCCGGGCTCTTAGGCAGGGATATCTTGGGGGACTCTACGTAAGGATTTTCCAAAGGAGAAAAGTTTAACCAAATGGGACAATTGGGTACTTCCTTGAGCTGCTATCCAGACACATTCAGGAATCCAGAAAAAGTAACTTCCATGCAGGACCCCTGTGTTCTATTCCAACTTCATGGATTACTCAGCAGGTTATCCATGATAGCTGTCTCCCCACCCCCACACACTCCAAAAAAAAAAAGGAAGGAAAAAAGAAAAGAAAAAGAAAGAAAAGTCAAAGGAAAGGGTTCTGCTTTTTAGAAGCACCAAGTGGTTGGAACATACACCCTGGGTCAGAAAACATGCTGTTCTACTGTATTACATTAGAGTGAGCTGGGAAGACTCCATAAATAAGGAGATAGAAAGTAGGTCAACTCTTCACCAATTTCTGGAGGTGGGAGTAATAGCAATTTGAAAATGAGCTAACTGAGAGAATGAGTCGCCTGAGTGAAATCACAGGGGTAAGATAAAACCTGATGTAAAGCTAAAACCAGAATCAAAGCCTTGCATTGCTTCCAGATTAATGTTCAAGGTTGTATAATGCTCCAATGCCCCCATTGAAGAATTTTCCTCTTTTGCATTCCATGCCCATGATGGATGGCCCAGTTATAGGCATGAGGAGCCCACACATGGGCTCTTTATACTGATATTAAGGGCAATTAGCTGGTGATTTTGTAATGTGTGTGTGAAATGAGGAGCTAGATTGGTGGTTTTCAAAATGTATCCTTTGTATTCCTGAGATATGTGTGTGGGAAGGAGGACAAGGAGTCTCTTGTCTCTGATTCAAACTGAAGGTCTCTGATTTTGTCCATAAATTTGCTTTCCCTATATTTTTTACTTGGAAAAATATGTTCATAGTTAGTCAGATGTTTTAGAAAGGCAGCATTCTAAGATCTTCATATGCTATACAGTTCTGATAGCCTATAAAACAAATAGTGGTTTTAAAAGATATTCTCAAATTATTTTACACTCCTCCCATTAAGAGGTATGACTATGTTTCCTACCCTTGAACCTGGGACCCTTAAGCCATCATGCAAAATATATAGCCACGTGGAAGATGTGGAAGAACTACTGGAAAAATCATATGCACATGCACACCCCCTCCCCCCCCACCCCCCGCCACACACACACACACACACACACACACACAGAGAGAGAGAGAGAGAGAGAGAGAGAGAGAGAGAGAGAGGCCTGATAAATTCCATCTGGTCCAACTGCCAGCTGTTGAAGTCCTCCCAGCCCAGACCCCAGATATTGAGTGAAGGCCTTGTGACATATTCAAGAGCAAAAAAATAAAAGATTGTTATTGTTTTAAGTCACTGTTTTCAGGCAGGTTGTTATGGAGCAATAGATTACTAGAACAAACACTACAATTTCAGGTACTATTCTAAGAGTACTGAATTCTATTTTTCTGCTAATGTTCTATTTTACTTTTCTCTGGGTTTTAGAAAGCCACCAGGATTTAAGATAGTGAAAAATCTTTGAGTCTATCGTAGAGTCGAGCCCAAGTTTGAGTGTCTCTTTTTGGACTCGTGTCCTGGGGATGCCACTCCAAAGGGAAAAGGGGAATATCCCTTGTATATCTTTGACTTTGGTATCCCTGATTCCTTCCTTTTTCTATAGAATGTGTCTTGTTTCAAAGAAACTGGTCTCTTAGTAATAGCCATAGATCGTACACTGTAGTCTGCCTGGATGTAGACCCTACTTCACCTACCACTCCTGGTCTTAGCTGAAAAACAGGCTACCCTCGGTTCATATTTTCCTTTCTCATTTCCTATCATCCTCCCCACTGTGCACTGGCTCACAAGATTTATTACTTCATCCTATGATTCATTCAGAATGACAAAACCCTCTCACTCCACCCCCTTTTTGCTTCCTATAAAAGGCAGAGACAGAGCTGCCAGAGGAGCGGAGAGGTTGAGACCAACCCAGAAACCTCCAATTCTCATGCTGAAGCCAATGCCCTCACCTTTCAGCATGAAAGTCTCTGGAGCACTTCTGTGTCTGCTGCTCACAGCAGCTGCCTTCATCCCCCAGGGGCTTGCTCTGCCAGGTAAGCTCCCTTTTTCCTTCCCCTTGAAGCACATTGCGCCCTCTCTGGATTATCACGGACCAATCAAGATGACATGCTACCCACAGTCTCAGTTTAACAGCTACTTTTCCAAGATAAGGTAACTCAGAAAAGGACAAGGCGTGAGCCCAACCACACAGCTACTCCTGGCAAAGGCCTGAACTAGAATTCCTGCTTTGAACCCTGAATCCACCTCCTTCCAGGACTGCAGCTCTGGGAACACTCTCAGTGTAGTTACCACTCCAGCCACTTACAGCAGAGTTTGGGGATCAGGGTGATCAAAGACAGGGGACTTCTAGGAATGGGTGTGCAGGCTGTTTCCAGATATAGCAGAAACTCTGAATCTGATCTGTGCTTCATTCAGCCCAGATTCCAGAGACAGCAGCTCTGCAGAGGTGGTAGGTATCAGGGAAACTCATGACCAAGCATAGAATGCTCAAAGCCTAAAAAGGGATCCATAGTTGGGGTACCCTTGCTCTAAGGGATTGGACTATTATACTAGCAATACCCAGAGTAGTCATCAATTCCCCTTTCCCCTGTCAACTGGTGATGGTGCATCCCTATTTCATAGTCCATAAAAGTGAGAGGGAGTTTATGAAGTACCTCAAAAGGCAGAGACATTGGACTTGAGATGGACAGTTTTTCCCTCCACCTCTTCTTTTCTCTCTGACTCGTTCTTCTAACCATTCCCTATTTTACAAACAGAAAGACCCAGGACACACCCTCAACAGCCTTTTCTTGTTGTTGTTTCATTGCAGATGGAATTAACACTTTTACCTGCTGCTACAGATATATCAATAAGAAAATTCCTAAGCAGAGGCTAGAGAGCTACAGAAGAATCACCACCAGCAACTGTCCCCAGGAAGCTGTAATGTGTGTGGACGATGACCACCTGATCCTTCCACTTCAGTCCTAGGTTCTTCCCTGGGCAGAGAATAGGACTAGTATCAGAATGAGTTGGAGTCAAATACTGTGATGCATACCCCATCTCCAACCTGATCCCAGACATTTTCCAGCGGGGAAACAATTCAAGAAAAGAATGTGACTTCTCACTCTCAGATCCCTTTCCAACTATCACTTTAGATATCAGTTCCTTCATCCTGAAACCAGGTATTCACTTGGGCTAGCAAAAAGAGCTACTTCTCTGAGGTCCCTTCCTTTATCTTATCTTCTTTCTCCTCCATCCCTGAGGCAGCCCCATCAGCGAGGCTGACCGGCTAGACAGGTTTACCATAGAGTTAATCATACTCCCAGGTTGAAACCTTAAGGTGTTCCATCTAACTGTCTCCTTTCTCCTCTACAGCTTCAAGACCAAACTGGCCAAGGAGATCTGTGCTGACCCCACACAGATGTGGGTCCTGGACTTTATAAAGGACCTGGACAAGAAAACTCAAACTCCAAAGCTTTGAACACTCATGACTGAACTGAAACCAAGCCATGACTTGAGAAACAAATTATTTATATACCCCATCCTTTCTGAAAGTGGTTCTGAGATTATTTTATTCTAATTCTAAGGAATATGAGTCTTATGTGATAATGTGAATCACGGTTTTTTTTTCAAGTAGTTTTTTAAGGTTACTAATACTTTAATTTAATCGTCCATGGATTTTGGTAGGTTTTCAATGTAAAGCCTTGGGTATGTATGTCATCTCAGTCCTGTAAAAACCGTGAGATGCTCCTCCCTTCTCTACCTCATGATGGTATTATCTAAGTCCTTGCAAGAATCAGTGAAAAGATTTGTTTTAATTGTTAAGATACCATGTCCCTATGGAAGCCTAATTACATATTTGCATATGTATGACTCCGAAATTTTCACATAAAACGTATTTTTCTGTAACAGCTGATATTCATGTTTTTGTTTTTTTTTTTTTAAAGCATAAAGTAATAACGCTGATGGGGACAACAGGGTGACAAGGTGAAGGGCGTGGTTGCTGGGGTTGGGCTCACACTGTGGAGATATGAGCACATAATGGACTCTGGGCTTTTCCCGAGACCAGGCTCACCTGCATGTTAGGGAGACGCAGCCGCAGGCTGTGGCCAGGTGAACTCACCAACCGGCTCCAGATCCAACATCTGCTTCAGCGACTTGTTCAAATACCTTTTCTCCCTTCCAGACTCATTCTTTTTCTTACCATCTCATGCTCTACCCAGAGGCCTCTCTCCACTTCTATTACATCAGCCTTGTGACTGGCTGGTTTTCCCCCTTCTCATCAATTCTCTAGTCTAGTATAATATGTAACAATATGTCGTTCGCCCTTCTGCTTTGTTCCCTTGCTGGTGAGGAGTCATGAACTTCTGGTGGGGGAGAGACGGTATTGGTTTTTGATGGCTTCATTCTTCTTGAGCTGGTTTCTCTCCGTCTCTTGGATTTATATCGTTTTGATCTCAGGTAGCTGCTTGGGGAGGCAGCCTTTCCTTTGCCTGCCTGCGGAGGTGCTGCTGGGCTGCCCAGATTCAGTGGAGCTGCTGCATCTTTTATTGACTCAGGAAAATTAGGCCGGCTTCTGCAATGGCAGCTTCCCTTCTGCCCGATGAGCTGGACCATTCCTGGTTGCTCTCTAACTGGCGTTCTGGGTGCCTAACTCTGGAGTGAGTTTTTTGGCCTGCTGGGCTTTGTGCTGCGGCGGGGGGACCCATCCTGCGGTTTAGGCTGTTTCCCTGCATTCCTTTCCCTTTCTTACTGGGGGGCGGGTAGCTCCGACCCACCGGCTTTTTGGCTTTCTCGGCATCAGCCAGTGCATCCGCCTAGAAGGATCTATGCTGACAGCCCCAGGGCCGAAGTTGCTGTTTTGCCCTATTCAGGCAGCTCACTAAGGCTTTTCAGCCAGGCGAAGATCTCCTGTGGGTTGCAGAGGGCTTGTCTAGGAGTGCTGTATCCGAACTGAAGTCCCAGACGGGGAGATCCCCAGTCCTCCAGTTGGTTTGCATAACACTTTCATTAAGAAATCAAGGGGGGATCCCAAGATGGCCGAATAAGAGGCAGCTCCGGAAAGCAGCTCCCAATGAGAGAGATGCGGAAGCCAAGTGGTCTCCACAATTCCAAACAAGGTACCAGGTTCATTTTGTGGGTCTGCTCGGACAGTGGGTATAAACCAAATAGTGCAAGTTGTGGCAAGGTGATGCACTGCCCCATCCAGGAGGAGCACGCAACCCACCACCCACCGGAGGACCAGGGGATCTCCCCCTCTGGGACTTTGGTCCAGGTACAGTGCTATACCCAAGCCCTCTACAACCCACAGAACAGGAGATCTTTGCCGGACTGAAAAGCCTTAGCGAGCTGCCTGAATCATTAGAGTGAACTGGCAACCAACAGAACGGGAAAACATTTTTGCAATCTACCCATCTACAAAGAGCTAATATCCAGAATCTACAAAGAACTAAAACAATACTTACTGGCAGGGGAGATACCATGATGCAAAGGTGGTTTTCCCAGGGCAAGGCTTATCTATTGCACTCCGGATGTGCTGACCCCTGTGAATAAAAATATATATATTTAAAAAAAAAGAACTAAAACAGATTTACAAGAAAAAAACAAACAAACCCATTCAAAAGTGGGCGACAGATATGAACAGACACTTTACAAAAGAAGATATCAATGAGGCCAACAAACATATGAAAAAATACTCATCATCACTGTCATTAGAGAAATGCAAATCAAAACCACATTGAGATACCATCTCACTCCAATTAGAATGGTGATCATTAAAAAATCTGGAGTCAACAGATGCTGGAGAGGATATGGAGAAGTAGGAATACTTTTACACTGTTGGTGGGAGGTAAATTAGTTCAACCATTGTGGAAGACAGTGTGGTGATTCCTCAAGGACCTAGAGATGGAAATACCATTTGACCCAGCAATTCCATTACTGGGCATATACCCAAATAATTATAAATTGTTCTACTATAAAGACACATGCACACGTTTGTTCATTGTGGCACTATTTATAATAGCAAAGACCTGGAACCAACCCAAATGTTCATCATCAATAGACTGGATAAAGAAAATGTGGCACATATACACCATGGAATACTTCACAGCCATAAAAAACAATGAGTTTGTGTCCTTCATAGGGACATGAATGGATCTGGAAACCATCATTCTCAGCAAACTGACACAAGAACGGAAAACCAAATACCATATGTTATCACTCACAGGTGGGTGTTGAACAATTAGAACACGTGGACACAGAGAGGGGAGCATCACACACTGTGGTCGGTAGAAGGGGGATAGGGGAGGGATAGCAGGGGTGGGGAGGGTAGGGAGGGATAATGAGGGGAGAAATACCAGATATAGGTGATGGGGATGAAGGCAGCAAACCACCTTGCCATGTATGTACCTATGCAACAATCCTGCATGATCTGAACATGTACCCCAGAACCTAAATTACAATAAAAATAAAATTAAATTAAATTAAAATAAAATAAAAAGAAATCAAGGAGGAGACCATCAAGGATGATTTAGCAAGTTCCTTTCCTCATCTGGAATCCGCCTGTTTTTAAGGAATTTCCATCTCCAGAGGTTGGCAAAGAGCAGGGAAAGTGAGGATCCTGCACCCAATACAGGCTATTGACAAATGCTTGACACTTTCTAACAGAGCTTCTTGGAGACAGGACTTCCATGAAAGCCTCAGGTAAAAATCTCAAGGCATCAGGAGATATCAGACACCTTAGTGGCAGGTAGACAATTTGATTCTGCCTCCCATCATTGATTTCTGCCACCACTGATGTTCAAACCAAGTCCAACATCCCTTTCTACCCCTTCTTCACCCCACCAGTTCTCACCCCCAAATATCAAAGTCAACCTTAAACAATGAGATTCAGAAGATATGAATAAGTATTGAGTTCATTCAGAGACAGAGCTTGAGGGTGGCCACTTGGAAAAGTATCAACTCCAAACAAATGGAAAAGTTTCAGTTACATAGGTGAAGACAGAGAGGTTCCAGCCAGATTACAACATTTTCCATACTAGACAAGGGGCATATGCCATAGCTATTTGATTGGTTGCAGGTTGCTACCTTCCAAGGAAGATTATTTACTATTCCTTGAGGAGAGGTAACGATCTGAGGGGTCTTATCTCTGCCATGAATCGGTCTTAATTATTTACAGGAAAAATATAAAAGGCAGAAGTTGTAGGTGCATGTCACATGACTCAGATTGCATAGCCACATTCCTCTGAAGGCTAAGAATAATGAAAGTCTGAATAGCTTCAAATTTAAATTATTTGAAGTTTGAATTATTTAATTTCACACCAATAAGGAGGATAATCTTGAATTCCAGGAGAGAACAACCAGCAGGCAGACCAGAAGTAGGAGTGAATGAATAGATGCTGTGAGACACAGTGAGCCCTCTGCTACATGCAAATATTAAGCAGAGTGTCTGATGGCAGGACAGGAAAGGAGAGAAGGGCCCCATGTGCCCAAGGCCAAAAAGAATCTGCTGAAACTGCCTTTGTCAAGCCTTATCTTTTCATTTTCAAAAATATATATATATATATATAATATCATGCATTTTCATGTAGGCTTGGTATCCTTTGTGCCCTTTGGGGGCAGAGAATTAGAAAGAACAGGAACAGAGGTGGGTATATAATTTGGCATTGAGTTCAATGGGATTCAGAGATTAGACTAGTTATACCAGTAATGTGCCTAGTAAATTTAGGCAAGTTACCTTACCTGACCAAACCCCCATAGACTGAGATGTATGAGTCATACAATGAGTCAATGAGTCATATTCCCATAAACATCACTCAGAAGCTAATTAAAAACACAGATTTTTAAGTAGATCAATGAGTCGTATTTCCATGAACATCACTCAGATGCTAATTAAAAACACAGATTTCCAGGTACCATCACCAAAGACTGTGATATGGAGTGTTGGGTGGGGAAAGTGTCCCTTACACATTTTTGGCTATTTCTCAGTCATGTCTCAGGACCAGTGAGGTTCCCTAGTGCTCTCTATTTCAGTTCAATGTAGTCTCCAGGCTTGACCTGTGACTTCTGGCTTAGGTATAAGAAGTGGTTTTTGCTGGAACTTTCCCACCTCCTAGACTTTGCTGTTGGACATGTGTCAGTTTCAAGTAGCAGAGACTTTAAATGCCCTCCAAATATCTTTGGGCTCATCTGAATTCTCCAGCCTAAATTGCATTTATCCAGGGCCTGTGTGACAGAATTCTAGACAGCTGGATGAAGGCTAAAGTGATATAAGCCACTTTCAGACCTTGTCCCTATAAAGAGCCCTCTCTTCTGTTGCGGTAATGCTAGGGGTAATGTGTTCCATACAGCTCAATTTCAAGATGGAAGCATTTTATATCCCCAAGCCACGGGGTCACCTGGCCTACCTTGAACTGTGACATGAGAAAGAAATAAACATTTGCTGCATTAAGCAACTAAGCCTGGTTTGGAGCCTAGTTTAACCCTGATTAATAGAGGAATTAGTAGCACAATCATGTGCTACCATTAAAAAGGTAAAATGTGCAGCATTTTTTAATTTTAATTTTTATTTTTTGAGATGGATTCTCAGTCTGTCACCCAGGCTGAAGTGCAGTGGCATGGTCTCAGCTCGCTGCAACATCTACCTCCCAGTTTCAAGCAATTCTCCTGCCTCAGCCTTCCAAGTAGATGGGACTACAGGTGTGTGCCACCACACTCGGCTAATTTTTTTTTTTTTTTTTTTTTTTAAGTACAGATGGGATTTCACTATGTTGGCCAGGCTGGTCTCGAACTCCTGACTTGGTGATCCTCCTGCCTTGGCTTCCCAAAGTGCTGGGATTACAGGCATGAGCCACTGCACAGCCACACATGGGCAGGAAATGTGTAGCATTAATTAGATAGATATTTAGTAGCAGGCAGTGAGGAAGCTGATGTCACAGTTAAAAACAAACAAACAAAAACAAAAACAAAAAAAAAACAAAAAAACCCCAAGAGATTCATGTTAAGAAGTGTCAAACCTGTCAGGTGTTGTTTGCTGAAATAGTAGCTCCAAGGGGAATATTTGAAAAAGATACATTAGTAGCATGTTGGTTGTTTTTGTCTTCCTTTTTGGAGGTATTCCAAGAAACAGATGAGCTCAGAAAAAAAAAAAAATACTGGTCTTAAGGTAGAAATGAAAGGTAATAAGATCCACAAATTCAGGACCTTATGTTGTTGGAAAATCCATCTGTTTTTAGGTCCCAAACATTAAGAGAAGGTATTTAAAGGTGAAATAAAAATTAGCAATAAATGTCTAGGAAGAAAAACTTAGTTGGTTGAAATAACACAGGGCAAAAATCAGATTGAAGTCATAGTCTTGCCATTCAAACCTCACAGCCTCATTAAGAGGAGACAGAGAGAGAGAGAGAGAGAGAGAGAGAGAGAGAGAGAGAGGAAAAATAATTTTAAAATTGTATCAAGAAAGAAACTTGGGACTTGCGCCGTGGCCGCTGGTATACAGAATTGACTGAGGCTTAGAGAGCTGAAGCCCATTATTATTAAGAGCTGTACTATATTGTCAGTGAAACCATGAGTGATCCTGAAAAGTTCAAAAATAAGAAAAACTCCAGGCCCAGCAGTACAGCTTGCAGTCCTCAAAGCCTGCAGAGCCCTCAAGAAGAGCATGTCCCTCTTCAGCACTCACTTCAGAGGTGACCAAGGGGGAACAATGGAAAAGGAGGGAACTCACAAAGGAAACCAGAAAACAGGATGAGAAAGACAACAGAGCTTCCCCAGAGAGAGAGAATCAAGCCTAATCAATGATGGGGGACTTTTATAACATCTGTCTGAAGGATTTTAGGCTTGACACAGTGCATTGATCATTGGTGGCTGCCATCTTCCTTTCTATAAATGAGTGTTGGTTGCAAGTACCCTGTCCTTTTTAAACTTGAAACTTTAGGTAAGTGGCAAATTATTTGTCTTTTTAGTTCACAAGTCACTGGACAAAGTAGATCCATATTCTCAGTGGACAGAGAGGCTAACAATTATCAAGAGATGGTGTCCATTTAGGTTGGTGCAGCCACTAAATGGGACTTTGGGTTGTCTCTCTTGGGGATGGATTAATTGTGTACTCTGTGTGTGAGAAGAAGTAAGCAAAGGACAGATTCTAATGGAAACTCTTAGTCTTTGCCAAATATTCATGTACTCCTCTTCATGTCTCAGTTCCTCTGCAGTTATTCCGGAATTGTATGAGGAGTTAAGGCCAATGTGATGTAGGCAGAAGTGATGCAAACAGTTTTTAGGTCCGGTTGTTTAAAACATCTTACACAATCTTTCAACCCTCTCTCCACGCACATCTGGAAACTTGAAGGCAACATGTTCCATCTGAAAGATGTAATCCACAAACAGCCTGACTCTATAAGTCACTCCTTACAAGAGAGCACTTTTGGAGAGCTGCCTAAGCAACATTGGGCTACAATACAAACAAAAAGTAAATATGATAAATACTGCAGTAAGCCACTGAGGTTGTTGTTGTTATACAAGCCTAGGCTAGCATTACCATGACCAGTCACCCCAGGAAAATAGCTACGGCATTCTGTGCCTCAATTTTCTACCTGTGTACAAAGAGGAAAGTTGATGGCCCTAAAAGGATTATAACAAAAAGAATATTTTAGGTCAAGTACTGTGTCTCACTCCTGCAATCCCAGCACTTTGAGAAACCAAGGCAGAGGATCACTTGAGGCAAGGAGTTCAAGACCAGTCTGGGCAACAAAGCGAGACCCCCATTTCTACAAAAAAATAATATTATCTAGATATGGTGGCACACCTGTAGTCCTAGCTACTCTGGAGTCTGAGGCAAGAGGATCACTCGAGGCCCAGGAGTTCAGGGCTACAGTGAGCTATAACGGCACCACTGCACTCCAGCCTGTACAACAAAGGGAGTCACAATCTCTAATAAAATAAAACATTTTAAATTTTTTAAAAAAGAATATTTTAAATAAAAAAGCTTTGGAAAACCTCATGACAACTCGGGGAAGCAGGCTTCACTTCTGTAAATGATTCCACAGAAGAGGAAGACATTTAAATTCTCTAAGTCTCCGTTTTCTCATCTTTAAAATTGACTTAATTACAATAAGTTTATTGGGAGGATTAAATAAGTTGTCTCTTGTAAAATGAAATAAGATAGAGCCTTGCATAGATTAGCATTGCAATTGATAATTTACTCTCTGCTGGACCACACTGTTAGCATTTTTACATTAACATCGAATTTGGCATAATTTTCTTCCAAAAGTGATAAGAAACTGCAGACATGATCTCAGAGACCCTTGAGAAGAAGGGGTAATGAACCCTCCATTAGTCCTGTTTTGCACAAAGGGAGATTGAGACTGAGAGTTACAACACATCTCAGAAGACAGGGAGTCAACACATAGGGGCTCTAGAACCAGCTCAGCCTAAAGCACACAGCTGCCTTAAGGATTTTGTCACTCGTCTCCAAGCCTCAGCTCTCTATTACTTTATTTTATTTTAATTTTTTAAAGAGAGGGTTGGGATAAAATCAACATCAATGTCTCTTTCAAGTTTGTCTATAACTTTGCAATATTGGAGGAGATTTGGAACACAGCTGCAGAACAAAGACAAAAGTCCTGATTCTTGGGATCCTTGTATGATGATCACTCGCCTCTCCTTGAAAAACTCTTTTTCCCCCCTTTTTTCTTTTCTTTTCTTTCTTTCCTTTTTTTTTTTTTTCCCCAAGTCTCCTTCTGTTGCCCAGTCTGGAGTGCAGTGGCATGATCTCAGTTCACTCCAACCTTTGCCTCCCAGATTCAAGCAATTCTCCTGTCTCAGCATCCCAAGCAGCTAGGATTCTATATGTGCACCACCACACCCAGCTAGTTTTTGTATTTTTAGTAGAGATGGGGTTTCACCACATTGCCCAGGCTGGTCTTGAACTCCTAACCTCAGGTGATCCTCCCACCTCAGCCTCACAAAGTGCTGAGATTACAGGTGTGAGCCACCATGCCCACCCTGAAAACCTCTTTAGAAATCAGCCAGGAAGTGTATACTGGGCAGAACCCAGCACAGTGTGGCAAAGCCACTGTAGTCAGACTGCCTCTCTAGATTCCTCCTCTCTGGGGAGGCCATCTCTGAAAGAAAGGCCTCAACCTCAGTTAGGAGTTCATAGATAAAACTCTCATCTCCCTACAACAGAGCATGTAGTGGAAGTGGCACCTGTGGGCACAGCTTCAGCAGACTTAAATGGTCCTGCCTGTTGGCTTTGAAGAGAGCAGTGGATCTCCCAGCACAGTGCTCCAGTTCTTCTATGGGACAGACTGCCTCCTCAAGTGGATCACTGATCCCCTTGCCTCCTGACTGGGAAATACCTCCCAGCAGAGGCCAACAGATATCTCTCACAGGAGAGGTCCAGCTGGCATGTGGCAAGTGCTCCTCTTGAACAAAGCCTCCAGAGGAAGGAGCAGGCAGCAATCTTTGCTGTTCTGCAGCCTCTGCTGGTAATACCCAGGCAAACAGGGTCTGGAGTGGACCTCCAGCAAACTCCTGCAGACCTGAAGAAGAGGGTCCTATTAGAAGGAAAACTAGCAAACAGAAAGAAATAACATCAACATCAACCAAAAAAAAAAAAAAAAATTCCTATGCAAAAACCCCATCCAAAGGTCATCAGCATCAAAGATCGGAGGTAGAAAAATCCACAAAGATAAGGAAAAACCAGTGCAAAAATGCTGAAAATTCCAAAAACCAGAATATCTCTTTTCCTGCAAAGTACCAGCACCCCTCGCCAGCAAGGGAACAAAACCGGATGGAGAAGGACAAATTGACAGAAGTAGGCTACAGAAGGTGGGTAATAACAAATTCCTGTGACCTAAAGGAGCATGTTCTAACCCAAAGCAAGGAAGGTGAAGACCTCAAGAAAAGGTTAGAGGAATTACTAACTAGAATAACCAGTTTAGAGAAGAACATAAATGACCTGATGGGGCTGAACAACACAGCATGAGAACTTCATGAAGCATATACAGTATCATTAGTCAAATTGATCAAGGGGAAGAAAGGATATTAGAGACTGAAGATCAACTTAAAGAAATAAAGTGTGAAGGCAGGATCAGAGAAAAAAAGAATAAAAAGGAATGAACAAAGCATCCAAGAAATATGGGAGTATGTGAAAAGATCAAATGTATGATTGATTGGTGTACCTGAAAGTGATGAGAAGAATGGAACCAAGTTGGAAAACACACTTCAGGATATAATCCAGGAGAATTTTCCCAACCTAGCAAGACAGGCTAACATTCAAATTCAGGAAATACAGAGAACACCACAAAGATAAGCCTTGAGAAGAGCAACCCCAAGACACATAATCATCAGATTCACCAAGGTTGAAACAAAGGAAAAAATGTTAAGGTCAGCCAGAGAGAAAGGTCAGGTTACCTACAAAGGGAAGCCCATCAGACTAACAGTGGATCTCTCTGCAGAAACTCTACAAGCCAGAAGAAAGTGGGAGCCAATATTCAACATTCTTTAAGAAAAGAATTTTCAACCCAGAATTTCATATCCAGCCAAACTAAACTTCATAAGCAAAGGAAAAATAAAATCCTTTACAGACAAGCAAATGCTGAGGGATTTTTTTTCACCACCAGGCCTGCCTTACAAGAACTCCTGAAGAAAGCACTAAATATGGAAAGGAAAAACTGGTATCAGCCACTGCAAAAACATACAAAAATATAAAGACCAAAGACACTATGAAGAAACCGCATCAACTAATGTGCAAAATACCCAGCTAGCATCTTGATGACAGGCTCAAGCTCACATATAACAATATTAACCTTAAGTGTAAATGTAAATGGGCTAAATATCCTGAATAAGAGACACAGACCAGCAAATTGAATAAAGAGCCAAGACTCCTCATGTACTGTGTTCAGGAGAGACCCATCTTATGTGCAAAGACACATATGGGTTCAAAATAAAGAGATAGAGGAATACTTAGCAAGCAAATGGAAAGCAAAAAAAGAAAAGCAGTGGTTGCAACCCTAGTCTCTGATAAAACAGACTTTAAACCAACGAAGATCATAAAAGACAAATAAGGGCATTACATAATGGTAAAGGGATCAATGCAACAAGAAGTGCTAACTATCCTAAATATATATACACACACAATACAGGAGCACCCACATTCATAAAGCAAGTTCTTAGAGACCTGCAAAGAGACTTAGACTCCCACACAATAATAGTGGGAAACTTTAACATTCCACTGTCAATATTAGACAGATCAATGAGACAGAAAATTAAAAAGAATATTTAGGACTTGAACTCAGTTCTGGACCATAATAGATATTATTATTATCTAATAGATATCTGCTACTATTAGATAATAATATATTATTAGCAGCATATAGCACTTATTCTAAAATTGACCACATAATTGGAAGTAAAACACTCCTCAGCAAATGTAAAAGAATGGAAATCATAACAGTCTCTCAGACCACAGTGCAATTTCAAACTAGAACTCAGGATTAAGAAATCATTCAAATCTGCACAACTACATGGTAACTGAACAACCTGCTCCTGAATGACTCCTGAGTAAATAAAAAAATTAAGGCAGAAATAAATAAGTTCTTTGAAACTAATGAGAACAAAGACACAAAGTACCAGAATCTCTGGGGCACAGATAAAGAAAGCAGTGTTCAGAGGGAAATTTATAGCACTAACTACCCAGAGGAGAAAGCAGGAAATATCTAAAATCAACACCCTAACATCACAGTTAGAAGAACTAGAGAAGCAAGAACAAACAAATTCAAGCAGAAGACAAGAAATCACTAAGGTCAGAGCGAACTGAAGGAGACAGAGACATGAAAAAACCTTCAAAAAAATCAATGAATCTAGGAACTGGTTTTTTGAAAAGATTAACAAAGTAGATAGAATGCTAGCCAGACTAATAAAGGAGAAAACAGAGAATAATCAAATAGACACAATAAAAAATGATAAAGGGGATATCACCACAGATCCCACAAAAATAAAAATACAAACTACTATCAGAGAATACTATAAACACCTCTGTGCAAATAAACTAGGAAATCTAGCAGAAATGGATAAATTCCTGGACACATATACCCTCCCAAGACTAAACCAAGAAGAAGTTGAATCCCTGAATAGACCAATAACAAGTTCTGAAATAGAGGCAATAATTAATAGCCTACCAACCAAAAAAAACCCAAAAACCAAAAAACAAAAAAACAAGGCCAGGACCAGATGAATTCACAGCTGAATTCTATCAGAGACACAAAGCAGAGCTGGTACCTTTCCTTCTAAAAACTATTCCAAACAATAGAAAAAGAGGGACTCCTCCCTAACTCATTTTATGTGGTCAAAACCTGGCAGGGACACAACAAAAAAGGAAAATTTCAGGCCAATATCCCTGAAAAACATTGAAACATTGCAAAAAATACTCAATAAAATACTGACAAACCAAAGCCAGCAGCACATCAAAAAGCTTATCAACCATGATTGAGTCAGCTTCATCCCTGGGATGCAAGCTGGTTCAACATATGCAAATCAATCAATAAATGTAATCTATCACATAAACAGAAAAAATGACAAAAACCACATGATTATCTCAAAAGATGCAGAAAAGGCTTTTGATAAAATTCAACACCCCTTCATGCTAAAAACACTCAATAAAGGAGGTGTTGATGAATCACATCTAACAATAATAAGAGCTATTTATGACAAACCCACAGCCAATATCATACTGAATGGGCAAAAGCTGGAAGCATTCCCTTTTGAAAACTCACACAAGACAAGGATGCCCTCTCTCATCTATTCAACATAGTATTGGATGTTCTGGCTGGGGCAATCAGGCAAGATAAAGAAATAAAGGTATTCAGACAGGGAAAGAGTAAGTCAAATTGTCTCTGTTTGCGGATGACATGATTGTATATTTAAACAACCCCATCATCTCAGCCCCAAAACTCCTTAAGCTTATAAGCAACTTCAGCAAAGTCTCAGGATACAAAATCAATGTGTAAAAATTACAAGCATTCCTATACACCAATAATAGACAAACAAAGAGCCAAATCATGAGTGAACCCCCATTCACAATTGTTACAAAGAGAATAAAATACCTAGGAATACAACTTATAAGGGATGTGAAGGACCTCTTCAAGGAGAACTACAAATCACTGCTCACGGAAATAAGAGAGGACACAAACAAATGGAAAAACATTCCATGCTCATGGATAGGGAGAATCAATACTGTAAAAATGGCCATACTTTCCAAAGTAATTTATAGATTCAATGTTGTTCCCATTAAGCTACCACTGACTTTCTTCACAGAATTAGAAAAAACTACTTTAAATTTCCTATGGAACCAAAAAAGAGCTCATATAGCCAAAACAATCATCAGCAAAAAGAACAAAGCTGGAGACATCATAGTACGTGACTTCAAACTATACTACAAGCCTACAGTAAAAAAAACAGCATGGCACTGGTACCAGAACAGATATATAGACCAATGAAACAGAACAGAGGCTAAAGAAAGAACACCACAAATCTACAACCATCTTATCTTTGACAAACCTGACAAAAACAAGCAATGGGGAAAGGGTTTCCTATTTAATAAATGACCAGCCATATACAGAAACTGAAACTGAACCCCTTCCTTACACCTTATACAAAAATTAACTCAAGATGGATTAAAGACTTAGCCATAAGACCAAAAACCATAAGAAGCCTAGAAGAAAACCTAGGCAATACCATTCAGGATGTAGGCATGGGCAAAGTCTTCATGACTAAAACACCAAAAGCAATTGCAACAAAAGCCAAAATTGACAAATGAGATCTAATTAAGCTAAAGAGTTTCTTCTGCACAGCAAAAGAAACAATTATCAGAGTGAACAGGCAGCCTATAGAATGGGAGAAAATTTTTGCAATGTATCTACCTGACAAAGGGCTAATATCCAGAATCTACAAGAAATTTAAACAAATTTATAAGAAAAAAATCAAACAACTCCATCAAAAAGTGGGTAAAGGATATAAACAGACACTTCTCAAAAGAAAACATTTCTCTGGCCAACAAACATAAAAAAAAGCTCATCATCACTGATCATTAGAAAAATGTAAATCAAAAACAAAATGAGATACTATCATGCGCCAGTTAGAATAGTGATCATTAAAAAGTCAGGAAACCACAGATGACAGAGAGGATGTGGAGAAATGGGAATGCTTTTACACTGTTGGTGTGAATATAAACTAGTTCAACCATTGTGGAAGACAGTGTGGCAATTCCTCAAAGATCTAGAACCAGAAATACCATTTGACCTAGCAATTCCATTACTGTGTATGTACTCAAAGGATTATAAATTATTCTACTATAAAGACACATGCACATGTATGTTTGCTGCAATACTATTTACAATAGCAAAGACTTGGAACAACCCAAATGCCCATTAATGATAGACTGAATAAAGAAAATGTGGCACATATACACCATGAAATACTATGCAGCCATAAAAATGAATGAGTTCATGTCCTTTGCAGAGACATGGATAAAGCTGGAAGCCATCCTTCTCAGCAAACTTACACAGGAACAGAAAGCCAAACACCACTTGTTCTCACTCATCAGTGGGAGTTGAACAATGAGAACAAATGAACACAGAGAGGAGAATATCTCACACTGGGGTCTGTTCGTGGGTTGGGGGCAAGGGGAAGGAGATCATTAGGACAAATACCTAATGTAGATGACAGGTTGATGGATGCAGAAAAGCACCATGACACATGTATACCTACGTGACAAACCTGTACATTCTGCACATGTATCCCAGAACTTAAAGTATAATAATAATAATAATAATAATAGTAATAATAAATACCTTTTCCAAAAGAAAGAGAAAAAATAACTATTTAGAAGTCAAGATTTTGTTTTCACAAGGTGGGGATTCATTTCCTGTCCATCACTCAGGATCATTCCTGATCAATGCCCCCCATTTTATCAGGTACCAAGTCACAGGCAAGTAATAGGTCTACTCTAGGTCACTGCTGAAAAAGAAACTTCCCCCAAAAAAATGAGATAAAGCTTGTGAAGCTGCCCCCACTTGCTAAGGACAGCCAGGGAGCTGGATGAAGCAACTGCAGAGCTTGGATGTCAAAAGAGTGATTTTATTTATTTCCACTGAGCCACTGAGGTTTTTAAGGTTCGGAGTAAATCCAAAGTAAAATCAAGGCATTTTTTGAGGAAAACACAAAAATGAAAAGTCACTTGCTGATCACCCCCTTTAAATTCCTGCCAGAGTTATGAAACTATTCTTACTATAGAAACAATCATTAAACCACATCAGACAAAAACCTCTGAGGTCAAGAATATTCCAAATTTATTTTATTGATACATTTTTTAAAACCTCATATCTTCCACATGTGCAGGCATTCTTGGAAACCATCCCTGGGGTAACATGTCTGTACTTGGAAGCAGTGGAAAAAGTTAGAAGACTTTTTGGGGAAACATCCAGACTCAGAGTCCTTTTTCAGCATTCTCCCAATCTGCTCCCACACACACACAAATTGTGTGTGTGTGTGTGTGTGTGTGTGTGTGTGTGTGTGTGTGAGAGAGAGAGAGAGAGAGAGAGAGAGAGAGAGAGAGAGAGATGGAGTCTCACACTTTTGACCAGGTTGGAGGGCAGGGGCATGATCTCTGCTCACTGCAACCTGTGTTCAAGCAGTTCTTATGCTTCAGCTTCCTGAGTAGCTGAGACTACTGGCATGTGCCACCATGCCTGGCTAATTTTTCATATTTTTAGTAGAGACAAGGTTTCAACATGTTTGCCAGACTGGTCTTGAACTCCTGACTCCAATAATCTGTCCGCCTCAGCCTCCCAAAATGCTGGGATTGCAAGCATGAGCCACCATGCCCAGCCCCATTTTCTAATAATAAAAAATATTAACTTCTACTCACTGAGTACCCATAAGTGATCTAATCATTCTTCTACGAACTTTAGATAAATGAACTCATTTAATTCACACAACAATTTCCTAAAGTACACATGATTAGTATCCTGCTCTAACCCAGCAGAGAGAGGTTCAGTAAGTTGTCCACAGTATCACAGCTAGTCAGTCACAGGGCCTTCATCCAAATGCAGACATCCTGGATTCAGACTCTACATTAGACCAACCCACCTGGAATAGAACAGGAAAGAACAGGGAAGACCCAAGCTTTTTGGCCTCTATTTGGTAATTATAGACCAAGTATCCTGGATGGGCCCTCAGAGACCTTGCAGGACAGCAAGAGCCCTCTCTAATCCTGTGCCCATGGCAGACATCACCAGTCAACCACAACACAGTATTTGACTAACCAAAGGCAAGTCCTCAGAGTCTTTAACACTCTGTCTGTGCTACCATACCAATCAATCAATTTGATATGAGAGTGCGCAGGAAAAGCCAGGAAACAGGTTAACAGTACCTCCACACCGTTATTCAAGGCTGAAATCCACTGCAGTGACTCCATTAAAGACTTTGCCTCCCTTATACCCTCTTCAACTAGTAGGCCTAGTGTTATAAACAAGGGGCTATGTATGGGTTGTTGTGCCCCCTCTCTCTTTGATATTTTTAGCCATAAGATACCTTGTCTGCAATGTGTGCCCAGAGAGTGAGAGGGGAACTAGATGAGTGATTTTCCAAATGTGTTCCCTAGATACCTGGGGTATAAGGGCACAGGAGGCTGCCTATTCTGTTTCAAACAAACCCACTTCACTATGGTGTATTTGATGAGTTGGAGTTTAATTCCATTTGGAAAAGGGCTTTAGTAGCTAAGCAAATGGTTTAAAAGTGCCCCAGAAGTCAAGATTAATAGAAACTATTCAGTTCTGATGCCCTGTCATGCTAAAATTTCAGGGCACTAAGATTTTATGATCACTATCTTAAAACACAGCGGCAAAGCTGTAGTGTGTGGTCCTTCCTGGTTCACACAGATGCAACCATGTGCAGGGCTGCTGAGCTCTCCTTGCATCTGGATGGGAGCCTAATGGAAGTTTTAGGGTCCCTTCCTGGCCTCCAAAATCCTCAAGACCACCATATGAGCACAGGAATCAAGGGAGGTTCTTAGATCAACTCATCCTCAAGGCCCTTGGTGTCCTTGCTCCTTTCTTCCACTACAGATGTTTAATTTCAACTCATCCCCCAGGCCCTTGGTTTCCTTGCTTCCTTCCCCTACTACAGATGTTTAATTTCGTTTCATAATCACATATTTCCCTCCTTTCCCACAGCAAGATCCAGATAAATTAAAAAAGAGACCAAGTTCCTCCCACTAGCTTGCCTCTCTTCTGTTCTGCTTGACTTCCTAAGATCCGGAATTTGGTCAGCAGTTCAGGACCCCCCTTTATCATGACCCTGTGTATGCAAAGGCTTCCATGGAAATTCTCACACCCTCTGCTCCCTATAAAAGGCAGGCAGATAAGCCAGAGGAGCAGAAGAATTGAGATCAACCCAGAAACCACCACCTCTCACGCCAAAGCTCACACCCTCGGCCTCCAGCATGAAGGTCTTCGCAACATTTCTGTGGCTGCTCCTCATAGCAGCTGCCTTCAGCCCCCAGGGGCTCGCTCAGCCAGGTAAGCCCCCCAACTCCTTACAGGAAAGGTAACTACCTCCAGAGATACCAGGTCAGCAAGAATCTTTAGAGAATCACTGCAAATTCTCCATTTGAAAGATAGGGAAACAGGTTTTGTGAGTGGACAAGAAATGTCTCAACCTCACATCCAGTCACTGGAAGAGCCAGAACTAGAAGCCCAGGCCCCCGAGGCTGTTCCCCACATTCAAGAGGGATGCTGAGTGAATCCATACTCAGCTACCCTTACAGTATTTGGGAATGGGGCACACTAAAGGAAGGCTCTTTCTTACTGTGGGCATGGTGGGCATTTTTGGAAGCAGGGGAGGTGGGAAATCTATTGATTAGAAGCTCATGTTAACTTGACTCCAGGACAGCTTTCAGAGACAGTGGCTAAGAGAATGAGGTCCCAGGGGGATCTCTTGAGGTGACATATTTTGACACTGTTTGGGAAACTTATCTAGCGGATTTGTTGCATAACTCATTTTCCCATACTCTGGTGACAAATTTACTGAGTGTGTCAGTCCCACTCAGCCAGTGCATGCCATGGTAACAAACAGTTCTAACTTATCAATGACTTAACAGAATTAACTAAATTAGCAAAAGTTACTTTCTCACTTGTACTACATATCTATAATGTATGGGCTCAGGCTTCTGCATTTTATACTCAGGATTCTAGACTGATGGGAAAGTTGCCCTCAGGAACATTGAGGGATACTATGATAAAGAAAAAGAAAGCTCTCAGGAGTCTTGTATAGGGAATGCACTGTGGCTCAAAAGTGACACATGTCACTTTGTCCCCTCTCTTATTGATCAAAACTAATTAATGCCTTCAACCAAACAAAAGTGGTCAAGAAATACAAGTCCACCTTGTGTCTCTAAAGCAGAAGATGGAGAAAATTTAGTGAATAACACCATAACTATCACATGGCCACATAGGTCTTTATAATGGCAGAGCTAGTGTTTGTCATATTGACCAAGCTTTTTTCATACCATCAACAGTAATGATGAGTCCTTAATGCACAGGGGAGGATGCTGAAGGCACAGGGCAGCATCCTCCAGACACTTAGGACTTCAGAGCAGAGAGATTCTACCTCCACCTCTTGCAATTCCTTGCTTTCTCCTAACTTCCCTTACAAAGTCACGCTTGGAAATGTTTATGTATCATCAAGTAGCTCATTTTGTTTTCTGTTCTTTTTTTTCCCCAAAATTCAGCTTTCGTCCCAACCTCCTGCTGCTTTACCCTGGCCAATAGAAAGATACCCCTTAAGCGACTGGAGAGCTACAGAAGAATCAAGAGTGGCAGATGTCCCTATAATGCTGTGGTGTAAGTAAACAAAGATCATCCTCCCCTGGACAAAAAATTAATGCCTCGGGCACAGAGTCAAGAACTGTGTCACAGTTACTAGGAGTCATAGATTCTGACAGTTTAACTTCTACAGTCCAATTCACGTATTTTCACAAGTGAATGTTCACTCCCAGCTCCCTGCCTGGGAGCTTGTTGAGGTCACATCAAAGTCAAGAGCAAAGATGGCTTTACTAGGCCATCAAGAGCAGCATCTAACCTGGAAGTCTCATCCTTCCTCCCTCCCATGGCAACTCTTTCTCCAATGGCAAATAATCTTGAAATATTTAGGGTCAAATGGGCAGAATTTTCAAAAACAATCTTTTCAATTGCATCCTCTATCTCCCACAGCTTCAAGACCAAACTGGGCAAGGATATCTGTGCTGATCCCAAGGTGAAGTGGGTGCAGGATTCCATGAAGTACCTGGACCAAAAATCTTCAACTCCAAAGCCATAAATAATCACCATTTTTGAAACCAAACTAGAGCCTGAGTGGTGGTTGATTTGTTTTCCTTTCTTATAATATATTCTGAGATAACCTCATTATCATCCAAAGGGAATGGGTTTTATTATATATATCTAAATATATATTTAAAGTCCATTGCATTTAATTTATTGAGGCTTTAAAACTTTTCCACGAATATCAGTTATTTTTAAACTGTAAAGCTTTCTGCAGGCTCCTTACCCTCAGGGATCCCCAGTTACATCCCCTTGCATGTGTGAGCAATGTTCTCCATCTCCCCACTTCCTCCCTGGGAATCTTGTAAAGGCCCTGGCAAAGAGCATCAGCATGAAAATTTCATTGTTCTTGTAAACCCAATGTGTTACTCATTAAATAGAAGTAAATATTGTTTTATGGAGACATAAAATATGTGCATATTTTATTATAGTCCCCAACTGTAATTTTTGGTGGGAAATCCACACCAAGCTGAACGGGAAAAGGATAACAGTGGGAGGGAGGGGCTTGGTTGCGGGGATGGAAACTGTGTTCCTGGGAAATGATTTTTTGGCTTAAGTGGTCTTCATTGAAATTCAGGGTGAAACTGACAAACCCCTTCCAGCCCTCTGATTCCCATTTTCAACAGTTATTTCCTATTTTAACAGCCCCATAGTAGTATCTCCCTTTACCTGACCCTACTACTCTGTCTTCCAACCAGACTAGACAGACATTACCAACATTGGGAAAATCAGAGGAAAGTTAAATGACCCATGACCAGAGGTTTGGGTGAAGGATTTACAGGTGAGGTGGAGCTGAAAGTAGGTCTTGGTGCATGCACAAAGAGGAGAGGCTCTGCTGGAGGTATTTCAGTCTAGGTAAAAGAGAAGAGGTATTGCTTGAGCTAAATCCAAGAAGTAGGAATGATCATGGTGCGTTTACCCAGTTGGGTGGGAGCTCATCAAAAGGTGTCAGTGTTGGAGTATGTGTGAAATGGTGGGGAAATTTGGAAAGAAGTTTGAGGCCAGGCTGTCTAGGAGCAGAATTTGTGCTCCGTGTAAGGTGAACATTCTTACCAGCCAAGTTCGGATGCTTTTGAGAGAAAAAAGTGGTATTATTCGTTATTGTTCTGGAACAACAGATAAAAATTAACCCTGTCCTAAGCTAACTGGAGCATGTGGTTACTCTAGGAATAGCAGGCATTGCAAGTTTTAGTTCAGTGGCAAGAAGAGCCATGACCACACTATGAGGGGCTTCAGGAAGAGCAGCCAGGTGCCCATGGGCTGGATTGGGAAGAGAAGGGAAAAGAACTCCACTCACTATTGCAGTGTATGGGGGTTATGGAACCGGGCATTGGTAGATGGGGTGGGGGGAGAAGGTAATTGCAAGAATGGCCAAGGCAGGGTGGAACGCCAAATATTGTGGATGGAGTAGAACCAGTGACATGGACACTTTTTAAATGCCACAAAGCGGTAATTAAAGGTTAGCTTCTTAGACTCAGAAAATTAACTTCTCTCTACCACTCTTTACTCACACCTTAACTTTACCAGCCTGAGAGCTTCCAATCAAATGGACAGGACCTCACCTTTATGTATAAGCAGCTTAAATCAGAATTCCCTTTCAGCATACAAAATCAGCCTGCATTTCCATTGGTCATGTTACCCATGTGCCTGAACACAGAGACCAACTATGTCCCCAAGGGGAGAAAAGGGTCACAGGTACCCTGCTGGTGTAACTCTGTGTGGTCTAAGGCCATTGATCTGGAGGGACAACGGTCTGCTGTGTCATGCATGCCCAGCAGAGCCGCTGCACGCAAAGCTCCCAGGGGTGCCATCCATAAGACAGCCCCCCTTGGACCAGTATGTGTGGTGGCCATGGCACAAGACAATATGAAGAGTGAGACATTAGAAAGGGCACTGATCTAGGAGGCAAATGACCTCAGCTTCATCCCAGATAACTGCTCTCCGTCACTGTTACTTTGGGCTTTAGTTACTCCATTCATAATAGGGGTATATTAATATCTTTTAAAGGATCTGACTAATGACCCATCAAGTTCTCTTATTCTGAGAGTACTACCTCTTGGAAAGTATCACTAGCTCCACCCACTGGGGGAGGGAATGTTGTCAGAAGGTTCTATACTCATAAGCCCAAGTCAGACAGGGGCCAGGGTAACTGGTACAATTTCTCCATTTCTGTACTTGAGGATCTCATAGAGAACTTTGTGCATCTACTACAGAAGGGCTCCCACTCAGAGCAATCACTGGTCCTTACTCTGAGTACAACAAACCTCTCTGCCTCTCCTATAGCCTAGCAAACTTCAGTCCTAAACATCAGTCAGGATGTACCTCCAGAGGTCAGTATGTCCAAGAGGAAGGCACCAGTCATGGGATGGCCATGGAATTGCTCATTGGGATCAGTAGACCCTCAGGTTTCAGGTCAACCTTGATGAAGAGATCAAGAGGGAAGAGGTGCCCTCTGTTTAGGAAGGACTGAACAGAATTTGCTCACATTCCTTATGCCAAGTTACTCTGTCCTCTCTCAAGGAATCCCGAACCCAATTCACTCCAATTGGAATAGCATCACCAGGGCCTGAAGTATAGAACTCTGGGCACAAAGCATTGGAGTTGTTTACCTTCTCTGATGTCACACAGATCTCAATTAGGAATCAGGGATGTCACCAACTGGTTTCTCTGGAAAGTAAACTCTTAGATGAAGATATTGAAGCAGGGTTTGCTGAGAGTAAGGAGACTTGATATAGTGGTGCAATCGCAGCCCAGATCTCAGCAATCCCACAGGGAGCTTTAGAACTGGGATGGCACAGATGAGGTCGAGGGGCCAGGTTTTATACCCCTCACTGAACCAGTAGTGGCTGCTGGCTGCTCCTGGAAGAGGACACAACTCTAGGCAAGGCAGCTGTCTTCAGCTGAGGGCAGGTCTCACAGAGGAAATTCAGCCAAGAGGCATTGACTGCCAACACTCAGAGCAGCTGGGGAAGAAGCACTTTAGATGCGGAAGGGAAAAATTGGGGCAGCACACTATGAACTCCACCATGACCCACCCCTTGTGCCATTCAAATCCACTTGCTTATATACAAAATTCTGGAAAACTCATCCAGGAATCTGTTGAGCCTCATTTCCTTAGGAAAATTACAAGGGGAAGGTTGGTGAACAGTAGCCACCCCCAACAGCTGCAACTAGTCTTGAGGTTAGAAATGATGCTTATCAGTCTGCTCCTAGAACACTCATTCTAGATCATCCTCACCCTCAGCGCGTGCCTCTGCTGATCTAGGTGGCTTGCCTTCAGGGTTGACACTGAATCTCCAAGAGGTTCAGCCCCTGGTCTCCATGTTCTTCTCAGGACAAGGATATGGCTGCTACTATTGTCCATTTGCCATTAAAATTGGGTCAGGAAAAATGCCAAAAGCAATGGCAACAAAAGCCAAAATAGACAAATGGGACCTAATCAAACTCCACAGCTTCTGCATGGCAAAAGAAACAGTCAGTAGAGTGAATCGGCAACCAACAGAATGGGAAAAAATTTTTGCAGCCTACCCATCTGACAAGGGGCTGATATCCAGAATTTACAAAGAACTAAAGCAGATCTACAAGAAAAAAACAAACAAGCCCATTCAAAAATGGGCGAAGGATATGAACAGATACTTTACAAAAGAAGACATACAGGAGGCCAACAAACATATGGAAAAATGCTCATCATCACTGGTCATCAGAGAAATGCAAATCAAAACCACATTGAGATACCATCTCACACCAGTTAGAATGGCGATCATTAAAAAATCGGGAAACAACAGATGCTGGAGAGGATGTGGAGAAATAGAAACACTTTTACACTGTTGGTGGGAATGTAAATTAATTCAACCATTGTGGAAGACAGTGTGGCGATTCCTCAAGGACCTAAAAATAGAAATCCCATTTGACCCAGCAATCCCATTACTGGGTATATATCCAAAGGATTATAAATCATTCTACTACAAGGACACGTGCACACGAATGTTCATTGCAGCACTGTTTACAATAGCAAAGACCTGGAACCAACCCAAATGCCCAACGATGATAGACTGGATAGGGAAAATGTGGTACATATACACCATGGAATATTACGCAGCCATCAAAAACGATGAGTTCACATCCTTTGTAGGGACATGGATGAACCTGGAAACCATCATTCTCAGCAAACTGACACAAGAGCAGAAAATCAAACACCATATATTCTCACTCATAGGCGGGTGTTGAACAATGAGAACATATGGACACAGGGAGGGGAGCACTACACACTGGGGTCCGTTGGGGGAAAATGGGGGAGGGGCGGGGGTGGGGAGGTGGGAAGAGATAGCATGGGGAGAAATGACAGATACAGGTGAGGGGATGGAAGGCAGCAAACCACACTGTTATGTGTGTACCTATGCAACAATCTTGCATGTTCATCACATGTACCCCAAAACCTAAAATGCAATAAAAAAAATTGGGTCAGGAGACATCCAAATGAGTCACGCAGATGCCAAACATATTATCTACCCCCATTGAGTATAAGTAGCTCCACTCCTTCTGATGATTAAGGTCCATTACCCTGGCCAGGATGGTGACCTCTTCCTCTCATTGCCTATTAGTTTCTTGGCCTGCAAGTCTAAAGAGATAGAGTGCAGCCATAGCTGTGGATTAGTGAGACTCCCTCTAGGAACCAAGGGGTAAGCATTCTTCCTCTGAGAAACAGGATTTCTAAATCCACATCTCCCTGATGTGCACAAATCCCCCAAAGTGGGTCACTGGGAGTGATGGTAAGTAGGGCAACTTTTACTTCCACTTTTGATACTGGATCTATGAATTTTACCTGTTGAGAATATAGCATCATATATTAGTTGACTTAAGGTGTATATTGAATCCTGGGGGATGATATTTCTTCCTTGTAGGATATTCTTTCCAATTTGGTGCCTTAACTATGCCTTCAGCAAGCCATTCCATTACTCTACCAGCCTGGAAACCTGTGGATAACACAGGTATACAGTAGGGTCAGTGGATCTCATGGTCATACACCCAGTGCTGCACCTTATTTGCTGTAGTGTATCTTCCAGTCTATAGTGATGTTATGTGGCATCTCATGCCAGTGAAGCTCTCAGATAATAGTGCTGGCTAAGGTACTGGAAACAGAAATGGCAAACTTATACCTAGAAAGTGTGTCTAATCTCGTTAAGATGAGTCATTGCTCTTTTTAGAGTAGAATAGGTGCAACGTAATCAAACATGTGCTGTCCACCAAATGGCTGGTTAGTCTCCCTGATGTATGATGCCATAGCTGGGAGTTAACAACTGGCCTATGTTGCTGCAGGTTGGACATTCAGCTACATCATTCTCGGAGAACAGGAGCCCTCGCTACAGAGTACATGTGTAATCTAAACTGCTACCATGATGGTTTTGCTCATATTGGTCTCAGCACTGCGGTGACCAGTAACAGAAGCTGGCTGATGCCAGTGGGCTAATCTTGTCACCTTAGTCATTCTTTTTGTCCACATTCCCTGATGGGATTAGCACTACATCTTTACATACTCTGCCCTGTCTCGTAGGTTCATCCACATGTCCCTCTCCCAGAACCCCTTTCCCCTAGATTTTTTACCTTTGTCTTTCCAGGTCCCTGACCAATGATGCAGACCATTCAACACCATGTATGAGTCCATATATATTTCAGCCTGAGGCCACCTCTCTGTATATACAAGTCTATGACTGGTTTGAGAAAGCTGCTCAAACTCTATCCATTGAGGGGATTTCCCCTCACTTCTGTCTTTCAAGGCCATCCTCGCGCTGGCCTGCAGAGCAACTGGCATCCATTTTTCATTTGTATCCACATGCTGAGCTGAACCCTCTGTGAACCATGCTCAGTCTTTTTCTTCCTCAATCAGCTTGTTATACGTGACACCCAGGCAGCCATGGGTGTGAAGTGAGTGGCATGCAGTGTGGATGACATGGGGATCTGAGCTCTGCTCGTATGGTTTACTGTGCAATGCCCTCTGGCACTGCTGTGCCCAATCCCAATGCACTGCCTCAATCTTACAATAAATTGCTGCTGGGCACACCTAGCATTATGATTTGGTGGGTTTGACAGAACCCAGCTCATAGTGAGCAAAGTATGCAAAATTCTGGCTACAAAATCATTTGATTTCCCATGGTCAGGCTCCCTGTCTCTGCAAGGGTTCAATAGCACACCAGGAACTTTTTTTTTTTTTTTTTTTTTTTTTTTTTTCAAAAGATACAAGTACTCCTCTTCAGATGGCCTGACTTTGCTCCAAAATCCCAGGTTCTTCTACTAACTAAACCATAGATTTCACAAGGCCCAGTGGGCCTCTTTTCCCATCCCAGTTAACTCTGATATCATTAGGTCTGCTTGGTTTATGACCCAAGCCACAGGATCTCTTATGGCACAACGTGAACCCACTGCAAAGCCCATTTCTGCTCAGCATTCCAGTCACAACTGATACCTTCCTGTGTACGTGAGTAGCCCTCCCTTCTGAGTGTAGGTAAGCTACCTGCTGGGCACTGTGCTGCTTTCTAAATGGTAGAGACATGAGATGCAATTATTAGTCTTTAACTTTTGAGGTGGTGTGCCTGTATGCCCCCCAGACTCATCCTATGGGGTATTCTGGAGCTGAAATGACCCTTCAGAATTGAACAGGCACAATTCAGGAGACATGGATCAGAAGTTTCTATACCTACATCAACCAATTATTGCATGTGTATTACCCCTAGAAATACGGATGTGACCTTGAGGAAAGCAGCTCTCTGCAGCCAAAAGCAACCCACAGTGAGGCATTCAGCAGAGACTTATTGACCACTGATGCTGCAGAAGCCAAGAGAATGACCACCTTGGTCCAGGCAGGTGGGTGGGGCCTAGGTAAAGCAACATAGCAGCTACTACATGATGCAGAGCCTGGGCCTCATGTGTGATCAACAGGTCCTGGCTTTGCTGTGCAGCCACCTTGTGAAATAACTTTGGGAAACTTCTGTTTTCTCACTGGGCATTAGTTTACCCAACCACAAAACAGGTTCTTAAACTAGATATATGGCTTCTAATTGGCTGTGTATTAAAATCACCAGGGACTTGTCTAAAAGCACAGATTCTAAATTATCTTCCCCAAAGATTCTAGTTCAATGTATTAGAGTAGGGATGGGGCTAGAAGACCCTATGCGATCTCCTGGATTTGCTTCAGCTGTGGTTCGCCCCCAAATCACTTAATTTCCCTGGTAAAGTAGGGCTAAAGACACCTGCCATAGGAGGATTATGTGAAATAATAGGCAAGTAGCACTGAAAACAAAGGCACATGGGTACACGCTCAGCGTAGTTATAGTGTGTTCATGCACCTTGTGAGTAAGATACTTGGCTTCTCTAAGACTCAGTTCTTTTACCTTTATAACAAGCACCATAAAAGCATTTACTTCAGAGTCAATCAGAAGGATTTAATTAGGTAACACACATACATTCTGTGGCTCCTGGCCTGGAGAACAAATTCAACACAAGTAGCCATCATTATTTATTGAGTTTCTACTGCCTGTTAGCTGCATCGCAAAACGTTATGCAAATAAGTTTATGGAATGTTTCTTCCAAGAACTTCAAAGCAAATTTGGGAAAGGCTGGTAGCAAATATCAGCTGGTTCTGTCTTGTGGAAGGGAGCAAAGAGGCCCAGAATGAGAGAGCACACTGTAGTAAAAGGCTCGTGGGATATATCCAGGCCCTGAGCACGGAGACACCTGGGCCTACTAACAGGGATATTAATTCTGCATGATTTTAAGGATTTTTTTCTGTGCTTGGTTCTCAGTTTTTCTGTGAAAGGACAGAGTGGAAAACAATGGTTCTCAGGTCCTCTTCAATTCTTCCTCTAATTGTGTAGTCTCAGAGGGAATCTGAGACAATGAACAAAGCTGGGAGTTCATGTTTTCAGATTTACTCCCATCTAACGGTTCTGTATTTTTGGGGGACCAGGTAGGAAGCCAGGAGATCTGTTTTCACCACAAATGACTCATTTCCAGCCTCCATCAGGAGTTATTTCTGACCACAAGTTTCTCATTCCCCAGCAGAAGAAAATGTGAATTGAATCCACTTTAGATGGCTGCTGCCAGGGAGTCACCAAAAAAGAGAAACAGAAAGAAGCTGGACAGCCACCCACTCTCTGCAGAAGACAGCTGAGCTGGACAGAACAGCCAAATCCAGATGGTCTGAAGTGCTGACTTAACATTCCCAAACTCAAGTTCTGCAGGTAGTCATGCTGAAATGTGGGAAGGTAATCTGCAAAATTAAAATAGCAGACAAACTGCCTGGTGTCACTGAAGTCCCGCCAAGTTATGACACTGATATCACTCAGAAGCTGCTGTTCCTGGACCACATCAGTCACATGCCTCTGAAGCCTGCAGCACTCCCAATACCTGATCCTTGTCAAGATATCTTGGACCTCTTTCTTCTCTCTGGCATTCCTCATCATTTCTTTTCCACAACACAAGGCATTCCTTGGAAAACCATGCCCACTGCAAGATGGCTCAATTTGGAAGCATGAGCCTCTGTTTGGGAGAAATAATGAGAATGTTATTTTCTTACACTTTGAGCCCCTTCCTAGTACTTTATAGCCATGCTTCTTCTGAAGTTCCTGAAAATAATGACTGTTAAGCTTACTGAGAACTTACTATGTGCCAGCCATTGTTTAAAGCACTTTTCATTTGTCAATTCATTTAACCCTTATAACACAATGATCCCACTGTTTCCAGACATAGAAACTGAGATATAGCTTCTTATTTTTCACTCTTTCCCACATCCAATGATTGATGAGCATAGGGAATCAGTCTAATAGACAAAAGTGGGCATTTTGCCTGGTCTCAGGACAGGTAAGGACAACCTAAGGCTTTGCCTTGAGGAAGTTCAGTTGAAGGACATAGCTCTTGACTTATCCTTGATCCAACATCCAAAAGAGACTGCTGGTCCCCTCTGGGCAAGGCTCCTGTCCCTTCTTCCATGCCCATGTCATTCACAGGTTTTCAGTAAAGAAAGAGAGTCTTCTTTGTTTCCCATAGAGGGCTTAGGGAAAACCTCCTCTTTTGGTTAGAAAATAAAATACAGGCCTGACATGTCAGATTTACTGTCAAATAAATGAAATGTACAACTCAGGCAGTAGAAAGAATATTATCTAACCCAATCTGAGCAGTCTAGCAGGGTTCCATGGAGGAGGGGAGATGGAAGTCAGTAAAAATTTCTAAAATTTGGAATAGTGGAGGAAAAAAACAAGAATTCAAGGAGTCGATAGTAAGGATCTGCATAACCAAAGATGGAGCCAGAGATGAGTCTGCAGTGCAGGGTAGCTAGACAAATATTCATGACATGCTTCCAACCTGGCATCTGATGCAGTGTTTTTCTCCAATGCTCTGTGCTACTGAATTTCTCAACTGTGCACCAACCATCCACTGGAGCAAGTAGAAGCTACGTCAAGTTGTCCACCAATATTGCATCAGATACCTTGCCTTGATATGTGTTCTTGGGAGAGAGAGCTTTACTGGATCAGTCCATCTCACACTTTGTTGTTCCCTGGAGCTGGGTGTGAGGGACAGAGGCCTCCAGCTCCTGCATCACACAGACCAGTCCACTGGCCCTGGTGATATATTGGAATTCCTCTTTGATTTTACTTGGGGGAAGACTTTGACAGCCAAAGAAAGGTTTGAAAACCACAGCTCTCCAAGATCTTCATGTGCTGCCCAGCATCCATGTCCTCTGATACTAAGATAAAGCTACAAGATAGTTTTATAGCTGTAGGATTCCCAGAGGCCTTCATTCAGCCAAAGTTCTAATTAATACCACTCTGGGTTGTGAAGAGTGGTATTACTTAGAACACTGCTGGCAAGGTTTAGAAATATACAGGTTTTTCTAATCTCTGGTTGGAATCCCAGACGTAGTTTAAGTCCATGATAAGGATGCTGACAGATTTGAGAATAGTACAAATTTTGGGTCTAGTCATCTCTCTGATGACCACAATTTACTTTCTTCCTCTCTTTTCTACAGAAGTCACATTTAAGTGCAAAGTAAGTGCAGTCCATAAGATGATCCAACTCGGAGCATTTCCTTTTTTTTTTTTTTTTGAAATGGAGTCTCGCTCTGTCGCTCAAGCTGGAGTGCGGTGGCGTGACATCAGCTCACTGCATCCTCCCAGTTTCAAGTGATTCTTTTGCCTCAGCCTCCTGAGTAGCTGGGACTACAGGCATATGCCAATACACTCAGCTAATTTTTGTATTTTTAGTAGAGATGGGGTTTCACCATATTGGCTAGGCTAGTCTTGAACTCCTGACCTCATGATCCGCCCACCTCTGCCTCCCAAAGTGCTAGGATTGTGGGCGTGAGCCACCGTGCCTGGCCAGCATTTTCTATTTTCAGGTTGGGCATAACTGCACCCCCCTTCCCTATTCCACCCCATTAGTCTCAGCAATGGATGGAAAACATGCCAAGTCCCAGCCCACTGCTTCCCTTTTCCACTTCTTGGAAACCTCCCCAGGACCGGGTGGTTACTCTGCAGATTTTGGATCTCATCTTATCATTCTTTGACAATAATTCTGCCAAGGAATTCCCTCTCTTCTCCCTAATTCTTTACATCCTATAAAATAACATGATGATTTGGTTAACCAAATTAAGTCAAGCAGCCAAATGAGCAGACAGGCCAAGAAAATCTCAGAAACCTCCAACTCTTGCCCTCTAACGTGAAGGTCTCCCTGAGCTCTTCCGTGCCTGCTGCCACCATGCGTTCTCAGGTGTTTGCTGAGCCAGGTAAGGCCTCTCTTTCCTTTCAGGAAAGTTAACAACCTCTGGGACAATCTTATCGATAAGGGCTCTCAGAATGTCACTGCAAGAAGAGCCCTCAGGATTTAGATGAAATTTCTTTCCTAAAAAATGGGAATATGTTTCAAGAGAAATCAGACTGACACAAGCCAGAACCGGAATTCCAGGCCACTGAAGCAGTCTCTGGGCTCTTTCCAGGATACCAGTTTTGGGAACAGGTCTACTCTATTGCATAGCTCTGCGGTTTTCAAGAAAAAAATAATTTGTTTATAAAATTAGGCAGTTGGTCCGGAACAGTGACTCAAGCCTGTAATCCACCATTTTGGGATCTCAAGGCAGGGGGATTGCTTGAGCCCAGGAGTTTGAGGCTGCAGTGAGCTGTGAACATGCCACGACATTCTAGCCTGAGGAACAAAGTGAGACCGTGTCTAATAAATAAGTAAATATTAATAAATAAAAACAAAGCTAAGCAGTTATATTTTCCTTCTGAAAAAGATGAAGCTGGAAGGGTGAAGCTGGGGTGAGGGCATGGTTTTAGGATGGGGAGGGCATGATCATAATGAATGAATGGTCTTTTGACTTGGCTGGTCTCCATGCAGGTTCAAGACAGACAAGACTGCTCTGGCACTGATTCTAGTCCCTAATTCCAACCTCCTGGACCAAGGACTATGGTCCCTTGTTCAGCACCAGCCCACAGCCATTTCCTTTCTCTCCTGCCCACCACCCCTTATTTCCTACCAGGCGAACTTTCCCACCTAATCTATAGCAATAGTCTCTGAAATATTCTCCCTAACTACAGTCAATATCATCCAGCATATCCTCAACTGCCATGGTCTGTGAATTGAAACCTCAGAGGAAGAGCAGGTGGCAATAGATTCAGTGGTCAGGTTACACTTCTCAGTGAAGAAGAGGCATAAGCAGGGCCTCTCTTAAATGATGGAGTGAGACTAAAGGAGAAGGTTCAACTGAGCTAGTTTAGGGTGGACAAAAGAGTAGGCAAGAAGCAGAAATCTTGTCTGGCTGCAATTTGGTCCAGGAATAGGAGAAACATTTAAAAATTTTAGAATGCAATCTTGGAGCTACATTTTGGAGGATCTTGAATGTCAACATGGATAGTTGGGGTCAGTTCTGAGGGTCATGAGAAGACACTGAAGGTGTGTGAACTAGTTGGAAAGAAAAGCAGCCTAATCAGAGGTATGCATGAGTAAGACAGAGCTGCTGGCTGTGTCAGGAAGAAATGTGGAAAGGAGGACCCGAGAGCAGGTCTCTGCAATGGTCCAAGCAAGAACGGATGGTAGGGATGGAGGCAGCAGCTCATAGGAAGAATGAGGTCAGCTGGAACTTACTGAAGATATTTGGTAAAGAGGACAGAGTGGGAGGCCCAGGGACCCAGCCCCTAGACCCTGCTACCAAAATATCATAAGGCAGTATTCAGAGGCATGCCTACCCTGAGCCCCAAGTTTACTTCCCTCTCTCACTATACCTGTAAGCTCCAACTGCAGAGCTTTTTAAACATGCATTTAAAAAGACAGGGCCTCCTCTTCCTAGATGACCACTAAGATTCTACTGCAGTCTATGAGTTTGGCCAGCTCCTTTTTCCAAAAGGGGACCCACTTGTATGGAAATTAGCTATAATGTCACCTCCTTACCAACAGTAAAGACCAATAGCAGGGCCAATACCTGCCAGTCTTGGGGAGAGAACGATAGCTTCTGTAGAAAGCAAAGCACTCAGAAGCATGGAGCACCGGAAAGTCTCATCCCAGGAAGCAAGACACATTGATGCAGATTCCAGGAGTAGCACTGACTCCCTGAGCACTGTGGCACATCAAGTTCTCCTTCTGGGCCTCAGTTTTTCTCTCCATTAAATGGGGATAATACTGTGTTATAGGCAGGAAGTGAGGGAATCTGGCAGATGTTATGACATGTTTCCAAGCCCTAGGAACTATGTCTTGGCAAACATCACCACGTGCATTGGCTAGGGAAGAGTTGGAAAAAAAAGCATTTCAAATCTGTCATCATGTACCAGCCAGGGACCTGCATTACTGTGAACCCACTCCTAGCTCAGGCACTGCCTGCCTAGACACAGATTTTTTATTAAAGCCCCCCATCCCTATCCCCAAATGTAATCAAAGTCCAGGGAGCAATTAGCAACCAGACAACTTCATTCATCCTCCTGCCAGATCTGGTAGTTCTGTGCACTTCTTCTCCTCCCACCAAGATCTCATCTACAAACACCAATCAGGAATGAACTCTAAAACACCAACCAAGTGTAGAAGCACGCAGTGAGTTGGAATAAAATAAAGAAAATATCACCATATGCATTGATACTCAGAAGACCTTCTTGCACTCAGCAAGGCTTGGGGAGAAGGTGGTGGAAAATGTTAAATGTTGTATCTCTGTATGCTGAAGAAGTTCTCAGGCTGTTTGTCCGCTGACTCTCGTGTATGAACCTATAAACTCAAAAGACTGGAGATGTTGGGGCCTCTGACAGAGAAGTTTCCAGCAACCAAACAGGAATGCATTGCACATCATTGAGCATTGCATCCTCAGCTCTTTGTTTAGGCTGTGTGTGAGGTTAGTTTGTGCAAATCTTTTTTTTTTTCCTTGAGACCCGGCTTACCTTTCGCACTAGACTGATGGTTTCCAAATTGACTATGAATCAGAATCACCAGAACTACTTCTGAAAATACAGATTTCCTGGCCTTTTCCCAAGATTCTGAGTCAGGACATTGGGTTGTGAAACAGTGGCCCCATGAAGTTTTTAACCAGTTTTCCTGGGGATACGAAGTACAGCTCAGTCTAGCACTAGAACCCCGATGCTCTCTGAGGTTTCTTTGTTCTCTCACACATGAGTTCTGATCCCACTGCCTTCAACTTGCATGGCAGTCTTTGTCATAACCTGCCCAAGTCCTGTGTGGTCTTTCACTCCCTCTCCAGCCCTGGATCACCATAAACCAGCTGTGTGACCTGCTGTGAAGCACTTCATCTCTCCCTTCTAGTGTCTCTTTCCATTATTTCTATGACTTTTGTGATCTCTGAATAAATCTGAGATGAAGCTGAAGAATGTAGTAATTCTTCATAACTTGTGACTCACAGGACTTAATACAGAACAGCTTCCACCACAGGAGATTCGTTTCTTTTCCAATGCTAATTGATCCCTGTCTACTACTAATTTATGGTCCAGACCATGGTCTTGCCATTCACCAGCTCCTAAACTATGAGCAAGTTTTTGCATCTGCTTTAGATAATGGTCAACTAGGAAGGAGTTAGAGAAAAGGAGAGAAAGGGCAGAATGGCCACCTCCCCAGGGAATGCATTCAGGCTGCTGGACCAAACAGCTGCAGAACTTGAGCAGTCTTAAGTTTCGTTTTAGCTTTTCACACAAAGGTTTTTGAAATCAACATTAAAACCAAAACCAAAGGAAGGGAAATTGCGAAACAAAGGGACTTTCTGACTGCAGGTTCTGAACTGTCTCCAGAACTTGGCATGGTGTCTCTGGGTATGTGTCATACCTGGGATCTTTCTCCTATTCCTTCTGGGGTCCAGAGCATTCTGCACCTCTGGTGAATATGAAGATCCTGGGGTGTCATGCTTCCCTATTTTGGGGAGACTCCTTTTATTTCCTCATTATAGCACAGGCATATCTGTGGGTCCATCTCTATCACATGTCTTCATCTGGAAGCATGAAGACAATTAAGGAAATCCTTCTTCAATAGTTCATATCCTGGGTCTCTGCCTAGCATCTTCTGATCACTATATTCTCATTATCAATAGCCATAACAACGAATTTATAGAACACTTACCATAGGCTAAGACCTCACTTTTCAATGCCCTTTTCCTGTGTCAGCTAGTTTAATTCACACCCATTTTGCTGATAGGAAAACAGTGGCACAGGGAGCTGAAATAAGCATTCAAAACATCCAAGCATCCAAATCCTGGCAATCTGGCTCAAGAGTCCATTGTTTTAACCACTATCCTGCCTGTCCAAGAGCTAAACAGCAAAGAACTCTTCTCTGCTGATTCCTCATGCCCTAAGTGTCCAGGTCTTGGATTAGACTCATTTCAAGATGATAATCAATCATGGGGGAATAAAATAGAGAGGAACACAGATAATCTCCAGGCCTAGAAATAGTCAACATGTCCCAGAGCTGGGCTCCTCCCTGATCCTGTACCCATGGAGGGTATCAGTAAAGAATCACATCATTATTTCTCATAGTCCACATAAACTATCTTTGCCAATAAACCTCTCAAGTTAACACTTGCATTGAAAACCTATTGGCCATCCTTGATCTTGTACATCCCCACATTTGATACATGAAGCAGGTGGACCTAATAATATCTAAATAGGTTCCATGGCTACTAAGCAGGCAAGCAGAGATTATGCACTTGACATAAATGCCCTGCATGCTACTAACCCACTTTGCTTTCTTGTAATGGACTTTTACTACTGTTTTCATTTTTTTTTTTTTTTTTTTTGAGACGGAGTTTCGCTCTTGTTACCCAGGCTGGAGTGCAATGGCGCGATCTCAGCTCACCGCAACCTCCGCCTCCTGGGTTCAGGCAATTCTCCTGCCTCAGCCTCCTGAGTAGTTGGGATTACAGGCACGCGCCACCACGCCCAGCTAGTTTTTTGTATTTTTAGTAGAGACGGGGTTTCACTATGTTGACCAGGATGGTCTCGCTCTCTCGACCTCGTGATCCATCCGCCTCGGCCTCCCAAAGTGCTGAGATTACAGGCTTGAGCCACCGCGCCCGGCTGTTTTCATTTTTTTACCTCTGGATACAGGTAAGAAATGAATATGTGTCAAGCCACATCAGTGGAGAATAAAAACGTTCTAAGCTTATTCTGTGTGACACTTGACTTGTATGTGGACGAGATTTATACAAACGTAATTCCTAAAGAAAACTTGACTCTGTGTATCGGTGTTATTATGAGGCAATTGGCAGGGACAGTCCCAGATGCTTTTTTGTAAGAGTTCCCTCTTGTGAGAGGAAATCCTGAGGTTAGGGATATGTTTCAAGTTCTGGCACTTCTATATGGGTAAAAGATGACCCAGAGTGGTTTTTTTTTTTAATTGGACAAACAAAAGGTAGAAGATCTAAAGTCTTTTATAAATAAATTTTTAAAAATAATTGAATTCTTAAGCTAAGAAGACTATCAGATAATTCACAGATAAAAACATAAATCACTGAACATGTAAACAAAAATACCAACCAATGAATACAAATTTAAACAAGCTTATACTGGAATCGTTTCTTTCTGACAACTTTTAAATTGAGGCAATACTTTCAAACAATACAGTTCAAAGAGTTAAATCAATTTTACGTACATACACCCCAGGAATCGCCACCCAGATCAATATTTGTAGAACATTTCTAAATCCGTCTCCCTCACATTTGATGCCAGTCAATACCCCCCAATAACAGCACCTAGTCTCAGTGCTACCACTATGAGTTAGTTTTGCCTAAATCTAAAATAATATTTTTATTAACAAACTAGCATATACTTTTTATTAATAATGTATTTGTTTTCTATTACTACGTTAATAAATTACCACAAAATTAGTGGCTTAAACAATATAAATGGATTACCTTACAATTCTGAAGGTCAGAAGTCAAACATGGATTTCAGCAGGCTGAAACCAAGGTATTATCAGGAATGTGTTTCTGTCTAGAAGTTCTAGGGAAGGACCCATTTTTTTGATTGCTCTAGGCATTGGCAGAATTCAGTTCCTTTGAGATATTGTGTTATTGAACTGAGATGTTCCTTTTCCTGATGGCTGTGAGCCAAGAGCTTTTCCCAGCTTCTAGAAGCCTCTGTATTCTGTGGCCCAGAGCCCCCCTCCTCCATCTTCAAAGCCAGCAACAGTGGGTCAAGTATCGTTCATACTATGCATGTCTTCTTCCATCTCCTCTCTCTGATGAGACTCAGAAAAGAGTATCCATTTTCAAGGACTTGTGGTATTAAATTGAGCCCACTTGGATAATCTCCCCATCTCAAGGTCTGTACCCTGGATTCCATCCATAGAGATCTTAGTGTGAAAAGCTAAAGTGAAACTTAGGACTGCCCAAGTCCTGCAGCTGTTTTGTCCAGCAGCCTGAATGCATTGCCCAAAGAGGTGGCCATTCTGTCTTTTCTCTCTCTCCTCCTTTTCTCTAACTCCTTCCTAGTTAGCCATTATCTAAAGCAGATATGTTAAAAAAATTAACTCCCTGGTAACAGTTTTCAGGGTTCAACAAGTCAACTTTTAGGGGTTATTTATTTACTGAGACAGGGTCTCACTCTGTCATCCAGACTGGAATGCAGTGGTGTAATCTCAGTTCACTGCAACCTCCACCTCCTGGGTTCAAGCGATTCTACTGCCTTAGCCTCCCAAGTAGTCTCAAACTCCTGACCTCAAGTGATCTGTTTGCCTCGGCCTTCCAAAATGCTGGGATTACAGGCATGAGCCACTGTGCCTAGCTAGTCAAAGGGGTCCTTTATTCTGCCTACAACAAGCACTATGGCAATATGTACTAAAGCTTCACATTTCAATAGCAGTAAAGACATGGGGGAGGGTTTTTAAACTTGGGTTTTCAAAATAATATTAATTAACATTATTTTTAAATGAAAACATGAATTATATATGCCCAATCATAATGAAATGCTTTAATTATGCATGGCATATTTTTATAATGAAGCAGTATAAAGCCATTAAAATTCAAGTAATTGAAGAATATTTAATGACTTGGGAGAGTACATGACTCATGTTAAGTGAAAAAAAGCTGTAAATATAATCATATGTACATTATGTCCTTATGCGTGTGTATCTATATGCATGTGTGTATGTAGATGTGTATGTTTGCATATCTTATATGTATATACCTATGTACATATACATGATACATATGTGTATCAACACACATATACACATAGAGTGAGATGGAGAGAGAAGAAAGGGAGAAAATTTTAAAATGTAGCAACCAGATCCAATCTTAGTGTTTAAAGCACAAAGTAACCAGCTGTCCTGATTTGCCCAGGACTGAGAGATTTCCTGGGACACTGAACGTTAATTGCTAAAACTGAGCAAGTCCAGGCCAAAGCAGAATGAATTGATTATCTTAAATGCAGATAAATTTTTGCCCTTTTCTTTTGGGAACAATCTATTTCATGTTTTCTACAAGAAAAATGCAACCATTTAAAATTTATTACAAGTTCCTGAGGTACCTCATTCTGTGTTGCGGGCAATGCCAGAAACATTTCAGAAGCTGTTCTTAGCAATAGTACACATCCTGGAAATGCTTCAGATAAGCGATGAAAGTATAGTATCCTCCACCAATGAAATAGAAACCTTTTGATTTTTGAAGGCAGATTCTTTAAGAAACACAGTATTCCTGCAGATCTCAGCAGCCACAGGTCAGCTAGAAAAAACTTTATCTCCTTTAGTTATGTGTGATTAGACCAATCTCAGAAATTAGAATGGGAAAAACAATGGAAGTTAAAACTACAAAGCTGCAGCTGGGCACAGTAGTGGGGGTGCCTGTAATCCTAGCACTTTGGAAGGCCAAGGCAGGAGGATCACTTGAGCCTGGGAGTTTGAGACCAGCCAGGGCAACACAGTGAGACTCCATCTCTAAAATTCATTGATTAATTAAAACCACATAACTAAAATTGGGCTACTTGGAAGCTTCAAGTTGCGATTTCTTCTTGAAGATCCCTCTTGTGGGAATAACTCTGACATGGCCTCTGCAGGCAAGGGTTGGAGGCACACATGGAAGCAGGCACCTCACTGCAGCCATCCATCACTGCACACCAATTTTGGCAGGTGCCTCAAGAGAGATGTTTCATGTTTTTTTAACTAGTTCATGTAGTCTAACACACACTAATGTTTATTATACTGACCCAAAGACTCTACAATTGACTTCACACTGTACTTTATTATCTTGAAAAACAGGGAATAAAAACGAACTGTTAATTTGTACACAAAGAAAACACTATTTGGCTCAGAATGCTATTATGGAATATGACACACCTTGATCACATTAACAAACAAAGTAAACCACTTGGTTTCAATTTTTGAAAAACAGTGATAAAAAATGAAACTATTTTGTATGTGACATGGAGCATTTAATTGTGCAATGCCTCTTTCACAGTGCCTAACAGATATTAACCTAGAGGCTGTTAGCCTTAATAAGCTTAATTGTGATCTTACAAATAATGAAGTAAAAATACCACCCTGAGTACCAATTAACACCTTGTCATTGAGGGATTTATAATAATTTCTTACTTTACTGAGTTGATGTAAATAACTTATGGAATAACATTATTCTCTGACCCTTAGATAAAAGTCAATTGTGGATTCAGTTTTTATGTTGACAAAATTAATATGTTTTATTTAGAATGCCATGGAGTGCACTAAATATTATGAAATTCTTAAGACCCATCACCCTGCCTCCAGTTAAAACATAGTTTTGAAAAATGAGTTGGACTATTTGAATGTAACGTATTAGAAATTGTTTAGCCAAGAACATCAGAAGGCTTAATGATTACCGAACGGACATGGATAACATGGAACATCTGGTAGTGATTAGAGATAGCTGACATTTCCAGTTCTTATTCTTCTGTGCACCCAGCAGGATCGTACTTCCAGGCCATCTTGAAAACTGACAAGCTATGTGATCCACTTTGGGCAATAAAATGTAAGCAGAAGTGACATATGTCCCTCCAGGCAGATGCACTTAGGAGCTAGAACAAGAGTCTCTATGTCTCTTTCACCTGCCAGTGACCAGTGACAGTCCAGTGATAAAGACTCCAGCAGCCCAGGTAAGGAGAAAGTAGAGCACAACCTTCTATTCTGCAACTGGTGAGGAAACTCTTGAAATCTGGATAAGAGGTAGCCCACATCATGCTGTGCCAAACCATACCACACTGTTCCAGGAATTACACCGGAAACCAGGGGCACTGGGAAGAGCCTGGCCTGGACAACCAGAGTCCTAGGTACTCAGTTTCACCTCTAGCATGTCAGTTCTCTAATCTCATCCTCAGCTGCTCCATCAGTAAAGTTGAGATGATGATCTGTATATTTAAGAAAGGAGGGTTGGCAAGAAGACAAGTAAAACAGCCCTAAAAAAAAAGAAAGAAAGAAAGGTGGGGGGATTCAACTGACAAATTCCATTTTCACCGCTAGTCCTAACTGTGTGTCTTGGACCATATCACCAGGGCCACCATCAGGGACAGAGCAGGGGAACGTAATAACCAGAATCTACACTACCAAGCCATCCAGGAACCCAGGATTATGGAATATTCACCCAAATAACCAGCAGGACAGGCCAGGAGATGTCTATGGACATCCCAATGGAACTCTCAAAGCGCCAGGGGCAACTGGACGGTTCGCTGTCATCAAGACAATTTCTTAGTTCTCATAATAAACAGTTCTGCCCACCTCTCCTCCTTACACCCAAACCTATTCCCAAACCTCATTCAAGAGTTTATCCTAAAATTCCAATTGATTCCAGGGAGTTACAAAGGACAAGAACAGACATCCCCATACAGTTTATTGGGTCTCAGAAGATCTCCTGAGCAATGCCGAGCAAATATTAGGCATTGAGTGGGGTCTGATGACGCAAGTGCTTGAAGTAGAAAATTCCATGTTCTCAAGTCCTAACGAAGCTGTTCATGCTCCTTTGTTAAGACATATTAAGTAATCCTTCTTGAAATCATTCATCTGTGTTCCAGCTGGGCCCAAGATTGCTTATCCTTGCAATATGAACTTACGGGGGCAAAACAACAAAGATTCTGGAGTGTCCACTGCAGTAGAAGACCCTACCAGGTACCAGGGACCAAATGAGGTAGTCCAGTGGTAACTGGGCATGGTGGCCCCATTGCTGAGTTCTGGTTTTGATGCTTTACTAAATCGTCAATGTGACTTTGGGGAAATCATTTTCCTACTCTGTGCCTCAGCTTATATATCTGTAAACGAGGCATTCGAACTAGATTAATGATTCCCAAAATGGCTTTGTTTAAAAATTACCTGGTCATCTAGAGTACTTCAGAAACAGAGAATTTAAGGCTTCATCTCTGAAAATTCTGACTCTGTATTTTGGCATGTTAAGACATCTCTTTTGTGTCATTAATAAATGCCCCAGGCATCTGGATATTACAGGCAGGTCTGAAAAGGTCAGTGCACTAGAGGGTCTCTGAGGTTTCTGGGCACTTTGCTGTAGCTTTTCTGCCTGGTTCTTGCCCTCTGATTGGAATTGCATGACGGCTTTTGTTCTGAAATGTCCACTTGCCAGTCCTAGCTTATCATGAAGTAGCCTTACAACCTACAACAAATCATTTTGTTATTGTTTCATTTGTAAAGGGAAATGCTTGAATACACTAAATGCAACTGCCTCTTTCAACTCATTCTCTAAGATTGTGATCATTCAGGAGAATTGCTTGAACCTGGGAGGTGGAGATTGCAGTGAGCAGAGGTCGCGCCACTGCACTCCAGCCTGGCGCCTGGTGATGGAGTGAAACTCTGTCTCAAAAAAAAAAAAAAAATTGTGATCATTAAGAACAGTTGGAGCAGAGCTGAAACAATGAAAGCAGAAATTCTGCTTCCCAGAATGCTCTCCCACCTAATTTCATTTCTTAAAAACCAGGTAAGAATCCAGAAGGTATGATTCCATAGCAAAGTATACATTTCCTGCCCTTCATTCATAGACAGTTGCTTCTGATCTCAGGCTCTGCTCATTAGCCACTTAGCCACAGACATATTTGCCCTATAGGTCTTATTTGACAGATGTCAAGTCTGCCCTAGAAAACTGCTCATGGGGAAGCCACCAAAGAGAGAAGAAATAGGAGAGGCAGAAGGACCACTTCTCTGAACAACACAGCCAGGACACTGGACAGAACAGCTGCTGAATTTGCATGCCCTAAAGTTTCGTTTTAACTTTTTACATAAGGATTTCTCAAATTCAGTTTAAAAATAAAACAAGAGAGGGAAATTGCATAATCAAAGTGGCTTGCCAACTGAGATTCCTAAACTCCCTGCAGAACTAGAATTCTGAAGCCCCTTGGTGTCTCTGAGCACTGCGACCTGACTCCCATTTCCTCTGAGTTCCCAGAACAGTCCAGTCTTTTGGTTTACGGCAAGATCCCAGGATCTCACTTCACCCCTGTTCCTGGGAGACACATTATTTTTTTTCTTCATCCACAGCACAAATATTTCCCAAGGTCCATCCCTGTAAATGGATCCACTTATCTTCTGGACACTACACCCACCTTACTTAACTATTGATTACAGTTAGTTTATTGATCACTTATTACAGTTAGTTTATTGATCACTTACCATATGCTATTCACTCTTCAAAGCAAGCTTTCAGTATAATATTCATAAAATACATAAAAATAAATATCCATTCCACACCAGAAAATTAAAGAATAAGTAGGTAATTGGAATATAAAGTAGTTAAATAATCTGAGCCTTCTCTGACAAAGATATTAACCAGTGTTCCCAGTATCCAAATTCAGACTTTTAACCATCATGCTATTCTGCCTGTCTTAGGGCTGACAGCCAAGAACACTTCTCTGACATTGCCTACCATCTTAGGGTCTCTGCTCTCCAATTTGGTTTGTTGCAGACAATTACAGATGAATCAAGTTAGAGAGGAACTTAAGTACTATTCAATTCTGGAAGAGGGTACATAGATGGTATCACTTCTTATTACTGTACTAATAGCAGATATCACTAATCAATCACAGCATTATATTCAAAAACCCAAGGTAATGCCTCACTATTTTAAATTTTTACAACGAAACTTTCTGGTCATCCACCACCAATTCATAAAGTTGACACATGATCAAAAACTACTTGTTATCACAAAACTTGTCAAAACCACATGCTCTATAGATGAGGAAATGAATCTCAAAGTCAATAAGACTTGCCCAAGGCCACATTGGGCAGGTTATTGGACACATCAGAACTAGACCCAAGTTCCTTGATGTTTAATTACCTTCATTTCTACTAGCCTTTTTTGATTCCCAGTAATCATAATTTTCACTACTATTTCTGTTATCTGTGCATTCATGTACTTTCCATATGAAGTCAGCTCAGAGGAGAAGTCAACAAAGTCATCAAAGTATTACGTAAGACAATGACTTTATTGTTGCATGAAAAATATACACAAACCGCACCCCTAAGCCAATCCCCCCAACCCCATGCACACATTCAGATTGGTGCCAAACAGTACATCTGGCAGAGAACCAACCCCCAAAATGATTAAAAAGTTTCCATCCTGGAGCAACTCAACTTCCTTTCTGATTAAAGGAAATCCTGATGACACACGTGTCCTATTCTTCAAATTCTTTACTGTTAAAAGTTCACACAGTAATTGTAATAAATGAAAAATGTGTGAGGTAAATGTTTAAAAATCTCTTCAGAATCAAAACCATAAAAAGCCACTTAAGAACAGAAACATCTTAATCACAAGAAAAAAATAAAGCAACTCACACACACATTAAAAAGCAAAGTAAAATATAAAAAATAATGTTGACCTTTTTTCTTTGATTTACTTTATATTGAAGTATAATTCAATATACTGTGCAGTAAAGTGGAGACATTTTAAATGTAGAGTTTCATGAATTTTACATGTGTAGTTAACCATTTAACTACAGCTCTGATCAAGTGGAACATTCCTGGCTCCCAAAAGGCTCCCTCATGATGTCCATACCTGCAAAGGAACCACTCTCCTAACCTCTATTATTATAGGTTTCTTTTTTCTTTTAACAAGACAAATGTCTTTCTCTTAGCAATTATCAAATGTTTTTAAGAATAACAGACTTACATTTCAGTGAAGGGGCAAATTTTCCAGCAATGTGTTCAGTTGATTAAGAGCTTTAATAATATCCACATATTTTGATTTATTAATTCTTTGGCTATAAAATTAAATGAAGACATTAATAATAATGTTATATTATATCAGCTTTTTCCTGACTATTGTTTATAATTATAAAAATGGAAATGGTATAATTCCCAGCTATAGAGAAATAAAGTCTTAAGTTAATTATGGTACACTGACATATACGAACTCCTACAGAGCTTTTGAAGTTAAAGTTTATTGGGGAATATTTATTGTCTTATGAGAAATTTAGACACATTAATTGAAAAGGCAATATTTGACCTTGGGTTTGGTGGTGAAATTTTAGATATACAACCTATAGTTCAACAATACATTGCCAATTACTAACCTATGTTTTTTCTCTTTTCTTTTCTTTTTTTTTTTTTTGAGACAGAGTTTCGCTCTTGTTACCCAGGCTGGAGTGCAATGGCGCGATCTCGGCTCTCTGCAACCTTCTGGGTTCAGCCTCCTGAGTAGCTGGGATTACAGGCACGTGCCACCATGCCCAGCTAATTTTTTGTATTTTTAGTAGAGATGGGGTTTCACCATGTTGACCAGGATGGTCTCGATCTCTTGACCTCATGATCCACCCGCCTCGGCCTCCCAACGTGCTGGGATTACAGGCATAAGCCACCGTGCCCGGCCCAACCTATGTTTTTTCTAGGAACCAATGAGAATTCCTGAGAAACAAAGTTTGTAATTGCCCCCACTACTCCCTTCCTAATTCAATGAGTCCAGAATTACCCTAACATCAAAACCAGATAAAATATACAACAAAAGAAAACTACAAACCAACAGAAATACGTAAACCAAACTCATAAACAAAATTCTAAACAAAATATTAGCAAATAAAATCCAACAACGCATAACAAGAATTACACACTGCAACCAAGTGGTATTTATTCCAGATATACAAGGCGGGTCCAGCATTCAAAAATGGGTTGATATAACCCATCATATCAACTTTCTAAAAAAGAAAAAATATTATGATAAAATCAATAATGGAAAAAAAATTTACAAAATTCAACAGCCATTCATCATTGAAAAAATTCTTATCAAACTAGTAATAGAGGGGTATGTCCTCAACTTTATAGAATGCACCAAAAAAGACCTACAGCTGATGTCATACTTAATGGTGAGAAACTATGTATTTTTCTCCTAAGATTGAGAACAAGGCAAGGATGTTTCTTCTCACCAGTTAAATTCAACATAATACTGGAAGGCCTAGCCAACACAATAGCACAAGACAAGAAAATAAAAACATATACAGATTAGAAAGAAGGAAATAAAACTGTCTTTGTTTGCAGAAGACATGATTGTCTGTGTATAAGATCACAAACAATCAGCAACAAAAATTCATGCAACTAATAAACAATTTTAGCTACCAGATACAAGGTTAATAGATAAAATTCAATAACTTCCTATATATCAGCAATGAATAATTAGAATTTGAAATTAATACATAATACTATTTACATTAGCACCAGTAAAATGAAGTATTTAGAATACATTTAGAATACATTTCTAGTAATTTAGAAATTAGTCTAAGATATGAGGGAAACTACAAACTTCTGATGAAAGATTAAAGACAATCTAAATATATGAAGAGATATTCCATGTTTCTGAATAGATGGAGTGAATATTGTCAGCATGTCAGTTCTTCCCAACGTGATCTGTACCTTCAGCATAATCCCAATCCAATGATAGCAGGTTATTGTTTTTGGATTTGGCAAACTGCTTTTAATGTTTATATGGAAAGGCTAAAGACCCAGAATAGCTAACACAGTACTGAAAAAGAACAGTCAGAGGACTAACCATTACCCAACTTCAAGATTTACTATCAAGCCACATTAATCAAGACAGTGTGGTATTGTCAAAATAATAGACAAATGGGTCAAAGGAACAGAATAGAGAGCCCTCGACAGATGAATGGATATGTAAAATGTGCTATATACATACAAGATAATATGACTCAGCCTTAAGTATATGTGGCATATCGTATGCTACAACACAGAGGAACCTTGAGATCATTGAGCTAAATGACATAAACCAGTCACAAAAGAAAAACGCTGTATGATTTCACTCACACGAGGCAGTTAGAGTAGTCAAAATCAGAAATAGGCTGGGTGAGGTGGCTCAGCCTGTGGTCCCAGCACTTTGGGAGGCTGAGGTGGGCGGGTCATGAGGTCAGGAGATTAAGACTATTCTGGCCAACATGGTAAAACCCTGTCTCTACTAAAAATATTTTTTAAAAATTAGCTGGGCATGGTGGTGAGGGACGTAGTTTCACGGGCAAGAATTTCCCAGTGCCATGGCCCCCGCCCACCACCATCTCCATCCAGGAGATTTAACGGTTATATTTGAATTTCGAGGGAGTGGGAAGAAACTAAGAGTCAGTCGCTCCAGTGGAAGTTCTAAGGAACTCCTTTCATTGGCCTGGGGTCTTGCAGAATGCGGGGGTTCCTCCCAGGTTAAAAGTCCCCTTCTTCCACATCCCTTTGGACTCCACATTTGGGTCCCCTTCCACGAACACTCCCTTCGTGTACGCCATCATTCTCTCTCCTAGATTTCCCCTCTGGGGTCCCCTGCCACATTCTCTCATGAAAGCCCGTCTTCCCCTCTGAAAGTCCATCTTCTCTATTCCCTTCCTCTCAGTGTGGAAGCTGCTTTCCTCTCCTGGATTCCATCTTTCTGGATTCTCTCACTCAGTGTGAGAGTTAGCTGTTTCTTACTCTCTCCTTCTCTTGTTTCTCTCTTTAAATAAATCACTTTCTACAAACACTTTTGAGTCTGGCATTTACTGTGCACTGCGCCGTGGTCCCCTCTCTCATTCCTGAGAGGTCAGGAGGCTAAGAATCTGGAGAAACGTCCTCTCAGGGGAGCCGACGGCACCCTGAACCCCAGAACCCCAATATTACATTTGGTGAGCCAGCCAGGAGAAGGGTACACCAGAAAGAGGGGTACAGCCGGGAAAGGGGTACACCGGAAGAGTGGTACAGACAGAGAAGACTTCAAAATCGTGAGTAAAACCGGCCCCATTCTGTCCTGTCTCTTTAAGAACACCTGAAGCGGCTGCAGCCGGGCAGGGCTGTGAGGTACCTGAGCGGCTCTGCCTTGGAGGCACGACCTAGCCCCTCTTAAGCAGCCAGAATTAAAAGCACAGTGTTTTATTTACCTCCAAGCTCTCTCTCTGCTTTCCATCTCCTTCGCCATCCTTCCGATATTATCTCTGGGACCAAAACCTGCGGGAGCCTGAGGGGTGGAAAGGGCGAGCACCCTCCACCCTCTCACTTCTGCTCCTCTCCGGCCAGGAAGAGCCCAGCCCTGGAGGCGGAACCCAGTGGGCGGGCAGAGGTCAGCCAATAAAAAGCAGCGGGGCGGGGCGCGGTATAGCCCGAGCCTGCAGGAGCCGCGCGCGGCAGCCTGGCGCCTGGTTCTGTCAAGCGGCTCCTCCGGCATTGTCCGGTCCCAGGCAGCAGCGGAGAAGGGCTCCCCAGGACGCGTGGGTCCCTATGTGGGCAGTGGCTCGGGGAGTGGCCCAACCGCGCAGGTGGTTCTGACAGGGTCAACATGGCAACAGAAAGCCACAGAGCGTGGGGGAACTCAGGGGGCCGGCCCAGCAGCGGCTGCGAACACGGCTTTTAAAGTGAGGCGGCCAGCGGCTTTTTTCCTCAGCCGGTGCTAGTGAAGGAAAGGAAGCAGCTGATGGCCGTCAGCCCCGGCTTTTAGGTAAGCCGCACCGCCTTAGGGTGCAGCATTCTCATTCAAAATACAGCTTAAGCTTTCTGCCTTCCCTTAGTGCAAGGGGCCTGATTGCACAGTTGGTTAACGTGTAGAGCTCCCAACTGCAAGGTTGCTGGTTCAAATTCCCTGATGGAGTTAGTCTTGAACTGGTGAAACCTTTTGGGGAAATTCAGAAGCTAAAGGCTATGAGACTCCATATTTGGTGTATAATTTGTCTTGCTTAGGATTGGCTCTCTCTGTGGCAGAACTTTTCCATCTAGAAGATCATAGATGAAACCAGCTCCAGGGCCCAAATAGTCAATGGCAGGTCTCACAACCTTAAGAGCATTTTCTACGTTGGAAGATGGGTTAGCGGAGGGGAGGCCTGGGTCCTGAGGGTACTGTTCCGGCCTCAGCCATGCCCGGCCTGCCTTCTTTGAACTGTGTGCTCTGATGCCCCTCCTTAGAAGTTTACCCTTCTGGGCAGTTTTATAATCTGGCTTGTGTGAATTGGACTTTTGCTGGAAAATGCTGGCACACCTCTCCTGAGCCTCACTGGCCTTGTAGGGCTCGCTGGCACGTGAATACCCAACCCAGTAGCTCCTTTGCTTCCTTGCCTCCATGGTAGTCACTGGAGGTCGTGCAGGCAGTGAATGGTCCCATGATACTGGCTGGTCGTAACTGGAATCAAGTACATGGGAGGCCCTCTGTTAAGATGGATCACGCATCTTGGGCACAGGAAATTTCGAGGTACTGACTGAAAGACGTTTCATTTCAGTACCCATTTTACCTGGGGGATGCCTCAGGTCGAAGCAGCTGTAATTTCTTTAACCAGGGTTGCTGGCATCCCCTGTGTTCGATTTCAGATGGGTGCTTCTATTCCCAAGTTCAAGTCCCCATTAAAATGTATACTGGAAAACTGGGACCACTTTGACACACAGTCTTTAATAATCCTGCTGCTGGAACCCCGGATATCCTTGGCTTGTGGGCTCTACCGTGGACCTTTAGATCAACCTGTACCCCTGAAAGGCTCCCCTCTGGAGGAAACCTCAACTGCAGGGCCCCTTCTACACCCCATTTCAGCAGGACGTAGTTAAAGAGGATCAAAGTTCTGTTGCAACAGAAGTTGGGCTTTCCTGTTCAAAGTGGGTGAATGAGGGAATGTGCTCTCATTCTGGGTCCACAAGGGGGCATAGTTTTAAGGGCAACAATTTCCCAAGGAACTCCTTTCATTGGCCTGGGGTCTTGCAGAAGGCGGGGGTTCCTCCCAGGTTCAAAGTCCCCTTCTTCCACACCCCTTTGGACTTCACATTTGGGTCCCCTCCCATGAACACTCCCTTCGTGTGTGCCATCGTTCTCTCTCCCGGATTTCCCCTCTGGGGTCCCCTTTTACACTCTCTCATGGAAGCCCGTCTTCCCCTCTGAAACTCCATCTCTCTCCTGCTTTCCTCTCCGGGATTCCATCTTTCTGGATTCTCTCACTCCTGTGAGAGTTAGCTGTTTCTTTCTCTCTCCTCCTCTTGTTTCTCTCTCTCTTTAAATAAATCACTTTCTACAAACACTTTTGAGTCTGGCATGTGCTGTGCACTGTGCCATGGTCCCCTCTCTCTTTCATGAGAGTCAGGAGACCAAGAACCTAGAGAAACGTCCACTCAGGGGAGCTGAGGGCACCCTGCACCCCAATATTACAGTGGCACGTGTCTGTAGTCCCAACTACTTGGGAGGCTAAGGCAGGAGAATCGCTTGAACTCAGGAGGCAGAGGTGGCAGTGAGCCAAGATCACACCACTGCACTCCAGCCTGGTGACAGAGCAAGACTCTGTGTTACAAAGAAAAAAAATCAGAAACAGTAAGCAAAAATGGTGGTTGCCAGGGGCTTGGGGGAGGGGAAAATGGAGATCAATAGGTATAGAATTTCTGTTTACAAGATGAAAAGAGTTACTGAGATTGTTGCACACAGTGTGAATGTACTTAATACCACTAAATGATACACTTAAAAATGGTTAATATGGTCAATTTTATGGTTATGTGCATTTTTACCACAATAAAAATAATAATAATGAAGAAAGGAAGAAATTAGCTATCAAACCGCAGCAAGTCATGGGGAAACCTTAAATGCATATTGCTTAGTGAAAGAAGCCAGTCTGAAAATGCTGCCTACCATATGATTCCAACTACGTATATGATATTTGGGAAAAGACAAGCTCACAGAGATAGCAAAGAGATCAGTGGTAGCCAGAGATTTGTGGAGAGAGGAAAAAGAATGAATAGAAGAATGCAGTGAATTCTTAGAGGAGGAAAACTACTAGATGATATTGTAATAATGGATAGATTAGGCTGGTAGGGGAAGTAAATGAGGTCAGCGGTTTGTGCAAACCTGGTTCCTTCTCGCCACACCCCACCCACAGCCCCACTGTGTGTGAACCAAAGGAGTTGGAAGGCCTTCTGCAAACTAACCCATTCCACCTGCATCTCTATGACATATTGGGCTTCTCCATATAATTTCACTTGGAAAGAAACTTGAGCATCTAAATAAAATGTTTGAAAACTATCATGCTATAAGACCAGCTTGTGCTGTCTGGTTCTTATGCTCCACAACACTAAGATTTCAGGGCATTAAGACTTGGTTCCAGGATTCTATCATTCTGCCGGGTTCTGTGGCTGAGGTTCTAAAGGAGCTTGCCTGGCTTAGAACTGCTAGTGACTCAAGTGTAATGAAGAGCACCAGCCAAGCCCTAGGGTCCATCCCTGGCTTCTGTTACCCACAGAGAGACAGGCCCTTGGCTCTCTTCCACTGTGACCTCAGCTTCCAGTCTTCCTTTCTGATAGACAATTTTTCATTTCAAGGAAATCAGAGCCCTAGTTCAATGAGGTCACTTTGCTGAGCACAGTACCATACCCTTCAGCTTCTGCTCCACAGAGCCTAAGCAAAAGATAGAAACTCACAGCTTCCTTCTCTTGTTATGTGGAAATCACCCCAGGATCTGGTGTCTACTTACCATACTCAGGGTCTTACTTTCATCCTTCCTTGATTGTGACCCTGCCCAGGCTCTCTGCTCCCTATAAAAGGCAGGCAGAGCTGCCAGAGGAGCAGAGAGGGTGAAAACAACCCAGAAACCACTTCTCATGCTGAAGCTCACACCCTTGCCTTCCAACATGAAGGTTTCTGCAGCACTTCTGTATCTGCTGCTCGTGGCAGCCACCTTCAGCTCCCAGGGACTTACTCAGCCAGGCAAGACCTCTCCCTCCCTAAAGGGAGACCAAGGGATGAATTAAGAAGAGCCATTATGTCACAGCTCATTAGAAACAGAACCAAAACTAAAGACTCAGGTCACTGAGGCTGGTTCCCTTGATCTTTCCTGATTCCAGTTTTCAGAAGAGGCAGTGGAGCCCCTACAGCAACAACCCTCCCATTGTCTGGGGAAATGACACAGAAGGAAGAACTGTTTCTCATTGTGGATGTGAAGGACATTTCAGGAAGTAGTGGAGAGGAAGGAAACATTGCCTGAAGCTTCAGATTTTACTTACAGTTAGTGCAGATTCTAGAACAATGGCTGTGTAAGTAGGATAAGGACCCAGAGGAGTCTCAGCATATGGCATAGGCTAGATCTAAAGCCCATGGGGATGAAGAACTGGGAAGTAATGTCTTAGAACTAATGTTCACAATGTCGGAAGTTTTGGGTTAGTAGACAAAGACTAGCTTGTTACTCAACATGTTTCCTTACCCAGTCAGCAATGAGGGGCCCCATAGTTCAATAGCGGAAACAGACTCACAACAACATTTTATCTCTGGGATCTGGACTAAGACACTGAACTTGGGATGGTGACTTCTTGATCTTCTTCCTTCTCTTTCCCTTCCAAATGCACACTTACATTGGGTCCTAAATGTCTCATTCTTTGCAAAATTTCTTTCAGATGCAGTTTCCATTCCAATCACCTGCTGCTTTAATGTGATCAATAAGAAAATTCCTATCCTGAGGCTGGAGAGTTATACAAGAATCAGCAACATCCAGTGTCCCCAGGAAACTGTGATGTGAGTGAACAGTGCCTGGTACCCCATTCAAAAGTTTTGTTGGACAATATAGATCATGTTCACATGAGTCAGATGGATATACCATCTATCCAAAGGGCCCCTCTACCCCACAGAGAAACTCAGCCCATGAGTAGGGGTCCATAATCTGTCTAGGATCTGCTTCTAGGGAGTTAGTAAAGCTATCCCAATACCTTTAGCCAGGATCCTGAAAGGTTTCACCTGGACAGCAAGAAAAAAGCTTCCTTCTGGAGTTTCTTCTTCTCACTCTTCTCCTCCTACCTCTCCCTCCTCTCTCGGGTCCAGGTCCTTCACTTAAGGACCAAAGGCTGATCAGGTTTAGGGACCAATGGGCCACAGTCCTGGGTAGGATCCTCAAAGTGTTCCATCTAATTGTGGCTTCTCTCCCCCACAGCTTCAAGACCAAATGGGGCAGGGAGGCCTGTGCTGACCCCAAGGAGAAATGGGTCAGAGATTCCATGAAGCATCGGGACCAAATATCCCCAAATCTGAAGCCTTGAGCCTTCACACCTGAACTAAGAATCAGAGCCTGAAGAAAACCTTATTTATCTTCTCCAAGTTTCCCCAGGTACAGTGTGACATTATTTTATTACCACTTCCGCAAAGAGATTCTTTTTAAATAATTTAAAGCACCATATTTCTTAAATAATATTTAATTATATTTAAGTTATTGTTGTTTTAACTCTATCTGCCATACATCCTGGTGAATGTGAAATACAAAATCCTGGAGATGTCTTTTTTGTTTTTGTTTTCCCGTGAGCTCAATTAAGTTCACGGCAAAAGTCATTGTCCTCCCTCCTACCTGTCTGTAGTGTTGCGAGGTCCTCCCATGGATCATCGGGGTGAAACACTTTGGTATTCTTTGGCAATCCATGCTCCTGTAAGTCAAATGTGTGCTTTGTACTGCTGCAGTTGAAATTAATGTTACTGTATATAACTACAGAATTTTGAAAGAATTTTCAAAAAGAAAAATATATATAATTTAAAACTACTTAGTCTTATTCTTCGTGGGGTAACATAATCATCCCAAGTGAGTTTGAGGCATGGAAGGGCATCATGGGTGGCAGTTGAAGCATGGAGGGGAACATTATTCAGGAATGTCTTTTGGTCAGGCTGGACTCAATCGAGGATCCCAGAAAACTTGGTGGGACCAGGCCAGGATGTTCCAGCTCTTTGGCTCTAGTCCCTAACTTCAGCAGCCCTTACTCATTAGCCCCTCTACCGCCTTTTCTTGCTACACTTACCTTTGCCCAAAGTCTCGCTCCTGATTTCTTGTAACCATCTTCAAACTTTTCTCCATAACCCCAGGGTTTTCTCCATCTAATTAATTCTCAAACTGAGTAATATCACAGGAGTGAATCTGGACCTAAGAGGAAACTAAATGTCTGTAACCCAGGTCCATTCAGGGCTTTTATTGAAGGCGAGTCTTCAATATGACTGGCGTTGAAGGGTGGCGTGTGTGATAGATAGCAAATGCACAGAGTTCTTCAGAGCTGATGCAGGAGGGAGAGGACGGCAGTGGGATAGAGGGAGGAGTCCCATCCAGCCAGACTCCAAAAAGATGGAGGAGTTAGGGTTTTAGAAAGGTTGGAGCCAGATTGTGCTGTTCAGATTATTTTGCCCCACAGTGTTCCCTCGATTTGTGCTCTCTCCTTTCCCCTGAGGATGAGGCTTCCTGAGAGCCAACCTATAACGCTTGTTGTTTCTCTTCTGGATCTGTCTATCCAGCACCCTGGCTCTGGGCTGGTACTGAGGGGTGTCTGCAAAGAGTCCTGTGATGTGATCTGTCTTCAGGTCTCTCAGCAGTGGATACCAGTACCTGCTCCAGTGGAGGAAGCATGGGAGTGAAGTGGACTTTGTAAGGATTCTTGGTTGCATTTTTCTTAAGTGCCCAATTCATTGTTTCGTACAGTCAATACTTGTTTCCCTTCTGCTCAGTCAACACCTGGATCTCAACAGGCAAGTTCACTGAAGTTAGGGCCAGGAACTCAGCTGGGTACTTGGTTGGTGTGTTCTCCAGGGTTGAGGCTAAGACCAGGACTGGAGACTTACCCAGCATGTTCTTTGGAGCTAAGAATGGGGCTGAGATTGCAGACTCAATCAACATGCTTGGTAGGTTTGGGTTCAAGAGGGCAGCTCACAAATCAGGACCAACAGGGCTGGGCCTAAGTTAGCCACATAACTAGGAGAATGAAGACATAGAAATGGGTTGAGCAAATAACAGAAATGGAAATGTATCAAAGATAGTGGAAGTCAAGTGCCTCAATGCTAAAGAAGCTTGTGTAAAAAATATGGAAAGTTGGAAGGCTAAAAAAAAAAACCAACCCTAGGATGTTGGCCTGGAATTGGAGGTGAACTTATAGTTCATTAACTTATTAGAGGTAAACTCATGGTTTCAAATATAGACAGGTAGGTGGCTGGAAGGAAGGAAGAAAGGAAAGAAGGAAGGAAATGGTGATGGGGGAACATATAAACATAGGCATGCCAGTTATGTCCACTGAGAAAGCCTAGAAAAAATGGCGCATGGGTGGTAATGTGCACATCTGTGCCCAGTTTGTAAATACTATCCTACGCTAAAGAAACCAGAGCTCCTGGCATAAGTGGCTAACTCCAGAACTAGAATATCCTATTGTGTCGAAGACAAAGGGAGTATTCGAAGAAAGATGGAGACATGTTAAAAACACTTAAGAACCAATCTGGGCCAGGTGCACTGTCTCATGGCCAGGCTCAGTGGCTCATGCCTATAATCCCAGCACTTCAGGAGGCCAAGGCAAGAGGATCACTTGAGGCCAGGAGTTTGAGGCCAGCCTGGCCAACATGGTGAAACCCCACCTCTTCTAAAAAAATACAAAAATAACCAGGAAATGTGGTGCATAGCTGTAGTCCCAGCTCCTGAGGAGGCTAAGGCAAGAGTATTGCTTATCTCAGTAATGCTTAGTAATTTCCTAGATATTGCAAATGTCTTGTCAGATTTATTCTTAGGTATTAAGGTTTTTATAAACTATTGGAAATCACGTCACTTGTGAAATGTCATTTCTTAGTTACATGTAAAAGTAAAATCAATTTTTGTATTATTAATGAGCAATTGTGCTAAATTCACTCAATTATTAATAGCTTATGTATAGACTCTTAGATGTTTTCCATGAAAACAGTGTTCCATGCAAAACTATGACAGCTTTATTCTTTCCTTTATAGTCATGATAATTTCATTTCAGATTCTTATATCTCATTCACTAGGACCTCTAGTGCAATGTTGAATAAAAGTGGACATCCTTGTCTTAGTCCTGCTCTCAAAGGGAAGATTTCAATAATCTACTACTAAGTGTTATGCTTGCTGGAGGTATTTTGTATATGCTGTTTATCAAATTAAGGAAGTTTCCTATATTTGCTAGTTTGCTTGGGTTTTTTTTTTCTTTTAGCTTTGAAATGGCTTTGAAACTCAATAAATGATTTTTTTAATTCAAATGATTATGTAATTTTTCTACCTTATTTTATGATAAAATACATTCATTGGTTTTCCAATTTTAAAACAAGCTAGTGTTTCTAAAAGCAAACCAATCTAATTACAATGTATTGTTTTTTCAGATAGTACTATATTCTATTTGCTAACATTTTATTCAGGACTATTACATCTGTGCTCATGAAAGATATTGCCCTATAATTTTTTTTTCTTGAAAGTCCTTCTCAGGATTTGGCCTCAATATTATAATACTTTTATAAAATAAACTGGACTATGTTTCTTATTTAATTATTCTCTGAAAATATTTTTATAAAAATTCATGTTTTTACTTCCGGTAGTACTTAGAAGTAAAGCATTCGGGAATGAATCTGTAAAAAAGTTTTAATTTAGTTTCAGTTAATTACTAGAATTGAAATGTTAAAATGTTCTGCCTTTCTTAGTTCTGTTTAATAGTTTTTCTCACATTTTATCCATTTTGTAAAATTTTTAAATATATCAATCTGAAGTTGTTCACAGTATTTTTTTTATTATTTTGTAATATCTGTAGTCTCTGTAATAACATCTCCTTTTTGACCTCTGATATTGCTAAGTTATAACTTTTCCCTTTTGATTCCTTGATCAATCTTGCAAGGGGAATTAACATTTTATTAATCTTTCAAAGAGCAAACTTTTTGCATTGCCGTTTTTCTTCATTGGAAGCTTGTTTTATGTTTTTATTAATTTCTGCTTTTATTTTTTTCTTATGTTTTTGATTTGATTTTCTACCTTTTTTCTAATTCTTCAGATGAATATTTAGATTATAATTTTAAGCTTTTCTTTTTAATACGTTCATTTAATTCTATGAATCTCTCTCTTTTTCACTGGGTAAAATTGCTTTATTAACTGATCAAAGCACTTCATTTTGTTTCCTGATCTGAGGTTCAAGCATTAAATACAGTTCCCAAGAAAATACAATGATTACCTAACTAACTGCAATTATGAGAGTTAGAAATTTCCCTAGTTGTTCACATAATACTTTTACCATTTCATACCACTGTGTAGACCACATAAGCTTAGTGTGAATCAAAAGAGCGAACCATAGCCATGGCTAGAGTTTTGTAGTAACAGAATGGTAATTATTACTTTATGAATATACTTTAAAAATCACTTGTCCTGTGTGCTGTTTCCTCATTGCTTGGGGGCGTGTCTGAAGGCTCCTAGGAAGGCAAACATCTGTTTCCATTCTGTATGCCCCTCTCTCATTTCAAACTGCGTAAAATAACAATTGTCCCGCCATGAACACTGGGAATTGGAAAGATAGTCCTATAATCTTCTGCATATGTTTAGGCTTTTAGATAAGCCAGCTGGTTTTTTTCCAAAGCTTTCTTTTGAATGATCAGATACTAATTTAATCCTAACTGTAGATTACTGTGTTTGTGAGGGTATCTAAGTAATCATGTGATGGCAGGGACAACAAAGCACTCCTGGAACACAGTGAGAGAGAGAGAGAGAGAGAGAGAGAGAGAGAGTGTGTGTGTGTGTGTTTCCAACTGAGCCTGCATTTGAGACTTCATTTTGTTGGTGGACAGCTCTTTAATCAACGCCAACGACCCTGGAACACTGCAGATTTGCTTTAGAGGTAGATAAAATAAATCATGCAGTCAAGTCAATTGAGGAATAAAAGGGATTTCTCCATCTTTAGAGAATATCGCGACTAAAAGTCGGTTCTTCATTCTTTTGCACATTTAACGTTTCTACCTATTTTGGGAAGTATTCGGGTCTTCTTGTCTCAGAATAAACACATTTAAATTCAGCTTGTACTAACTACAGATAAAAGAAAAAAATGGTATTACCATTTGTATTATAGCACTGCCGTTTGCTTTCTTGGTTTGTGACACACAAACATAACCATTCTAAGACATAAGTTAATTTTATCAGTGTTACTAGTGATGTTAATTTTAAAAGATCCAGCAAGTTCAAAACTTTTCTAAATATTGAAATCACCATATTTTAAAGACAGACTGGATGTTACAAATGATTCTGTAAAATAATCATTTTTCTGAATATTCTCATCTTTTGGTTCTTCCTTATCTGAATCCAGAGTGGGTACCTCCCCTCCTTCAGCAGTTTAGGTGAGAATACTTGAACGTGAACTGAGAGTCCCAGTCACTCAGGGACTGCTCCTGGGCGGGCAGGAGGTCAGAAAGGTCATCATGCTTGTCTTGCTGTGCTCCCTTATCCAGGCAAAAGGTAGCAGGGCCCCCAGTGTATCTCTTTCTGCAAAGATCCCATCCAGCCCCTTGGGCCCTTGGAACTTGCGACCTCTGGTCATGTTGAACACCTTGCCCTTGCTGGTGTGGTCATGAGAATTTGCAGGTCCTAAACCCCATTGAAGTGCTGCAGCTCGGCAGGGGTCTTTGGCAGTAAAGTTTAGGCCAGGCTCCAAAGCTTCCTGCTTTCTCCTCCCTTGCAGTGAGTTGCCGCTGTTACTCAATCTCTCTCTCTCTCTCTCTCTCTCTCTCTCTCTCAATTTGAGATGGCATTTCTTTCGCTCTTGTTGCCCTAGCTGGAGTGAGTGGCACAATCTCGGCTCACTGCAACGTCCCCCTCCCAGCTTTAAGAGATTCTTCTGCCTCAGCCTCCCAAGTAGCTGGGATTACAGGCAGCCACCACAACGGCTGGCTAATTTTTTGTATTTTTGGTAGAGGTGTTTCACCAAATTGACCAGGCTGGTCTCGAACTCCTGATCTCAGGTGATCCACCTGCCTTGGCCCCCCAAAGTGCTGGGATTACAGGTGTGAGCCACCGTGCCTGGCCACCTCAGTGAATCTCTTAAACACATGTTTTAAATCCCACACATTTTAATATGACACATTTTTATCATAACTTATCTCAAAATATACTCTTATTTCCATTGTGATTTCTTCTTTAATCCATGAATTAGACAAAATTGACTAAATTTTTAAGCTTTGAGATATTACAAAAATTAATCATTTTATTGTTGGTGTTAATTCCATAATGGTTAAAGAACACATTCTATGTTTTCAAACCTTTTCTATTTATTGAGATTAGCTTTGGAGTCCAACACAGAGCATCAGTTTGATAAATGTTCCACGTGTATTTGAAAAAAAATGTGTATGCTGAAGTTGTTGTTTACAGGTATGTCAACTAAGTAAATGTTGTTTGTAGTGTTGCTCTACTCTGATGACATTTTCAGAAAAAAAAAAAAATGAAAGCTGGATGAATTTGTTACTAGAATAACAATATTTCCAAAAAATCTTAAGGGAAATGATTCCAACGGAAACACAGATCTTCAGGAAGTAAGCAGGGGCACCGTAAATGATGAGGAGCAAGACAAGAAGTACCTCTTATTCTTTTTCAATATTGTTCTCAAGGTTCTAGGCAGTGCAATAAGGTATGTTAAAAAGAAATGGAGACATAAGGATTAGAAAGAAAGAACTTAAAATGTCATACATAGGCGACATTGTTATATACATGGAAAATACAAGGAGATCTACAAAAACTACTAGAACTAAGTGAATTTCTCAAGATCACAGGAATTAGGCTAATATACAAAAATCACTTGAATTTCTGTATACTAATAAGAAGTTAGAAATTAAATTTTAAAAAATCCATCTATTATATCACCAAAAATATAATAAGAATAAATTTAACAAAAGATGTGTAAGACCTCTATACTGAAAACTACCACACATACTCAAGGGAAAATAAAGAAGGACCTAAATAAATGAAGAGCTATGTACCACATTTATGGAGTAGAAGACTCAGTAATATTAAGATGTCAATTTAAGTTGGAGCTGGAGGCCATTACCTTTAGCAAACTAACACAGGGATAGAAAACCAAATACTGCATATTCTCACTTACAGGTGGAAGCTGAATGATGAGAATACATTGATACATACAGGGGAGCACCACACACTGGGGACTTCAGAGGACAGAGGGTGGGAGGAGAGAGAGGATCGGGAAAAATAACTAATGAGTACCAGGCTTAATACCTGGGTGACAAAATAATCTGTGCAACAAACCCCCATGACACAAGTTTACCTATGTAACAAACCTGCACTTGTATCCCTGAACTTAGAAGTAAAAAAAAAAAAAAAAAAAAAAAAAAAAAAAAAATCAACATAACCTCAATTAAGTCCCAACAGTTGTTTTTTTAAATTTTTTTCCAACTTTTATTTTAGGTTCAAGGGTTACATGTGTAGATTTGTTACATGGATAAATTGCATGTCATAAGTGTCTGGTGTACAGATTATTTGTCGCCTGGGTAATGAGCATATTACCCAAGTTAGTTCTTCAAACTTCACCTTCCTCCCACCCTCAACCCACAAACGATCCCTGGTATCTATTGTTCTCTTCTTGGTGTTCATGTGTACTCAATATTTTGCTCCCACTTATAAGAGACAACAAGCAGTCTTTAGTTTTCTATTTCTGTGTCAATTTGCTTAAAATAATGGCCTCCAGCTCCATCTATGTTGCTGCAAAGAACATGATTTTATTCTTTTTAATGGCTGTGTAGTACTCTGTGGTGCATATGTAGCAAATTTTCTTTTTTTGAAATTTTATTTAACTTTTAGTTCTGGGATACATGTGAAGAACATGCAGGTTTGTTCCATAGGTATGCCTGTGTCACGGTGGTTTGCCACACCTATCAACCCATCATCTAGGTTTTAAGCCCCACATGAATTAGGTATTTGTCCTAATGTTCTCCCTTCCCTTTCCCCAAACCCCCAACAGGCCCCTGTGTGTGATAGTCTTCTCCCTGTGTCTATGTGTCCTCATTGTTCAATTACTACTTATAAGTGAGAACATGCAGGGTTTAGTTTTCTGTTCATTTGTTAGTTTGCTGAGAATGACGGCTTCCAGCTTCATTCATACCCCTGCAAAGGACGTGAACTCATTCTTTTTTATGGCTGCATAGTATTCCATTGTGTATATGTGCCACATTTTCTTTATCCAGTCTATCATAAATGGAATTTGGATTGGCTCCAAGTCTTTGCTATTGTAAATAGAACTGCAGTAAACATGCGTGCACATGTCTTTATAGTAGAATAATTTATAATCCTTTGAGTACACAGTAATGGAATTGCTGGGTTAAATGGTATTTCTGGTCCTAGATCCTTGAGGAATTGCCACATTGTCTTCAACAATGGTTGAACTGATTTATATTCCCACCACAGTGTAAAAGTGTTCCTATTTCTCCATAGCCTTACCAGCATCTGTTTTTTCCTGACTTTTTAATAATCACTATTCTAACTTGTGAGATGGTTTCTCACTGTGGTTTTGATTTACATTTCTTTAGTGATCAGTGATGATTAGCTTTTTTTTTTACGTGTTTCTTGGCCACATAAATGTCTTCTTTTGAGAAGTGTCATTTCATATCTTTGCCCATTTTTTTTGCTGGAGTTGTTTTTTTCTTGTAAATTTAAGTTTTTGTAAAGTTTGGATATTAGACCTTTGTCAGATGGTTAGATTGCAAGAATGTTCATTCATGTTGTAGGATGTCTGTTCACTCTGATGATAGTTTCTTTTGCTGTGCAGAAGCTCTTTAGTTTGATAAGATCCCATTTGTCAATTTTGACTTTTGTTGCCATTGCTTTTGGTATATTAGTCATGAAGTCCTTGCCTATGCCTATGTCCTGAATGATATTGCCTAGGTTTTCTTCTAGGGTTTTTATGGTTTTGGGTTTTACATTTAAGTCTTTATCCATCGTGAGTTAATTTTTGTATAAGGTATAAGGACAGAGTCCAGTTTCAGTTTTCTGCATATGGCTAGCCAGTTTTCCCAGCACCATTCATTAAATAGGGAATCCTTTCCCCATTGCTTGTTTTTGTCATATTTGTCAAAGATCAGATTGTTGTAGATGAGTGGTATTATTTCTGAGGTCTCTGTTCTGTTCCATTGGTCTATATATCTGTTTTGGTACCAGTACCATGCTTTTGTGATTACTGCAGCCTTGTAGTAGAGTTTGAAGTCAGGTAGCATAATGCCTTCAGCTTTGTTCTTTTTGCTTAGGATTGTCTTGGCTATATGGGCTCTATTTTGGTTCCATATGAAATTTAAAATAATTTTTTCTAATTCCACGAAGAAAGTCAATGGTAGCTTGATGGGATTAGCATTGAATCTATAAATTACTTTGGGCAGTATGGCCATTTTCACTGTATTGATTCTTCCTATCAATGAGCGTGGAATGTTTTTCCATTTGTTTGTGTCCTCTCTTATTTCCTTGAGCAGTGGTTTGTAGTTCTCCTGAAGAGGTCCTTCATGTCTCTTGTAAGTTGTGTTCCTAGGTATTTTATTCTCTTTGTAGCAATTGTGAATGGGAGTTCACTCATGATTTGGCTCTCTGCTTGTCTATTGTTGGTGTATAGGAATGATTGTGATTTTTGCACACTGGTTTTGTAGAAATAAGAAGTCTTTCGGATAAATTATGCTGGAGCAACCAAATATCTGTATGGAAAAAATTAATTTCTCCATTACCTCACACTATAGACAAAAATTAATTTAAGATGGATTATATGCCTAAATACAAAAGCTAAATCTAGAAAATGCCTAGAAGAAAGCATAGGAGAGTATTCTTATAACTTGTGGCAGAAAATATTTTTTAAGCAAAACAAAACACATTTAAAAAATATTAATTAAACTTTATCAATATCAAAAATAATTACTCAGCAGAAGATACTATTAAGAATGTAAAAAGATAAGCTAAAGACTATGAGAAAATATATTGTATTAAATAGAAAATATTTTCATTCAGACTATATAGTAAATTTAAAAAATAATAACAGAAAGAGAAAACAATGCAAATAAAAACAGAAAGAGAAAGAAATAAAGGGCATCTAAACTGGAAAAGAGGAAGCCAAAACAATTCTGTTTGCCAATGATATAATTGTATATCTAGAAAACCCTAAAGACTCCTTCAAAAGACTCCTAGGTTTGATAAATGAATTCGGTAAAGTCCCAGATTACCAAATCAATCTGCACATCAGTAGCACTGCTATACACCAAAAACAACCAAGCTGAGACTCAGATAAAGAACTTAATGCCTTTTATAATAGCTACAAAAATAAAATGAAATAAATAAAATATCTAGGAATATACTTAACCAAAGAAGTGAAAGATCCCTACAAGGAGCACTACAGAGCACTGCCAAAATAAATCATAGATGATTCAAAACAATGAAAATACACACCATGCTCATGAATTGGAAAAATAAATACTATAAAAATGATAATGTCCAAAGCGATCTACAGATTCAATGCAATTCTTATCAAAATACCAACTTCAATTTTCACAGGATTAGAATAAACTATTCTAAAATTCACATGGAACCAAAAAAGAGCCCAAATAGACATGGTAATTCTAAACAAAAGGTACAAACCTGGAGGCATCGCACTGACTTCAAATTATAATGTAGGGCTGTAGTAACCAAAACACCATGGCACTGGTATAAAAATAGATACCTAGACCAATGGAATAGAATAGAGAATGCAGAAATAGAAACAAATCCTTAAAACCAAATGATCCTTGAAAAAGCAGACAAAAACATACATTGAGGAAAGGACACTCTGTTCAATAAGGGATGCTGGGAAAACTGGATAGCCACATGTAGAAGGAAACTGAATCCCTATTTCTCACCATATACAAAAATCAACTCAAGATGGACTAAGGACTTAAATCTGTAAGACTTGAAATCATAAAAGTTCTAGAAGAAAAGCCAGGAAAACTTTTCTGGACATTGGCCTATGCAAAGAATTTATGGCTAAGACACCAAAAGCAAATGCAACAAAAACAGAAATAGAGAAATGAAACCAAATTGAATTAAACAGCTGCTGCATAGAAAAAGAAATAAGTATCAGAGTAAACAGACAACCCATGGAATGGCAGGAAATATTTCCAAACTATGCATCCAACAAAGAACTAATATCCAGGATCTTCAAGGAACTCAAACAAATCAGCAGATAATAATAATAATAGTCCCCCTTAAAAGTAAACAGGCCAGGCATGGTGGCTCAAGCCTATAATCCCAGCACTTTGGGAGGCCGAGGCGGGTGGATCACAAGGTCAAGTGATCGAGACCATCCTGGTCAACATGGTGAAACCCCGTCTCTACTAAAAATACAAAAAATTAGCGGGGCATGGCGGTGCATGCCTGTAATCCCAGCTACTCGGGAGGCTGAGGCAGGAGAATTGCCTGAACCCAGGAGGCAGAGGTTGCGGTGAACCGAGATGGTGCCATTGCACTCCAGCCTGGGTAACAAGAGTGAAACTCCATCTCAAAAAAAAAAAAAAAAAAAAAAAGTAAACAAATGTCATGAGTAGTTCTCAAAAGAAGATACATAAATGGCCAAGAAACATGAAAAAAAAAGTTCAACATCACAAATCATCAGGTAAATGCAAGTTAAAACCACAGTGAGATGCCACCTTAACCCAGCCAGAATGGCCATGATTAAAAAGTTAAAAACCAATAAATGTTGACATGAATGTGGAAGAAGGGAACACTTGCACACTGCTGGTGGGAATGCAAACTAGTATAACCTCTATGGAAAACAGTATGGAGATTTCTCAGAGAACTAAAAGTAGATCTATCATTTGATCCAGCAATCTCATTACTGAGTACCTACTCAAAGGAAAAGAAGTCATTACATCAAAAGATTCCTGCACGCATATGTTTATCGCAGCACAATTCACAACTAAAAAGATATAGAACCAACCTAAGTGGCCATCAGCTGAGAAAATTTGGTATATATCACCATGAAATACCACTCAGCCATAAAAAAGAATGAAATATCATCTTTTGCAGCAATTTGGATGGAAACGGAAGTAACTCAGAAATGGTAAACCAAATACTGTACATTCTCACTCGTAAGTGGGAGCTAAGCTATGAGTATGAAAAGACATACAGAGTGGTATAATGGACATTGGAGATTCAGAAGGGGGAAGGGTGGAAGGAGGGTAAGGGATAGAAAAGTACATATTGGGTACAATGTACACTACTGAGGTAGTAGGTGCACTAAAATTTTAGACATCGCCACCATACGATTCATCCGTGTAATCAAAAACCACTTGGACCTCTAAAGCTATTGAGTTTTTCTTTTTAATATGAACAGCCATTTCACAAAAAATATTCAAATAATCAGTAAACATAGAAAAAGGAGCTCAACATCACAAGTAATCAGGAAAAGGCAACTGGATATCAAAAAAATACTACTACAAATCCACCAAAATGGATAAAATAGAAAAGATTGATAATATTATGTATTGATGGAAATATAGAGCAAAAGGAAATCTGATACATTTCTGGAGGAAAGTTTACAAAACTGTTTAGCACTTTCTAATAAAATTAACCATATGTTGATCCAATGACCCTGAAATCCCACTTATAAGTAAATATTTAAAATCAGTGAGTTCATATATGCACAAAAAGATTTGAACAAGAGTGTTCACCACAACTCTATTCATAACAGCAGAAAACTAGAAGCATTTCCAAGATCTAGGATAATAAAGTATGGAATATTCATAAAATGAAATCTTATGTAGCAATAAACAGAACAAAAAACCAACATTATTTTTAAAAAATTACATTGAGCACAAGACTTCAGACACAAAAGAGTGCATGCTGTATAATTCCATTTATATGAATTTCAAGAACAGTCAATGATGACAAAAGCCAAAGTAGTGGTTGCCTCTAGAAGGTGGAATATTGACTGATAAATATTTCTTATGTGCATCATGGCATCAAACATCACTTATTTTCCCAACAAAATAGACTAAATGCCAGATAGCACTGTATAGTCATAGACAAGTTCTAGTGCTCCCATTTAACAGATCACTATTCAACCATTAAGAAATTCAGTTATTGAGATATGTAAAATGACTTTTGAAACAGTATTAACTAACAAATGGAGACTAACATTTATCCAGTAAAATTCCTAATAGGCACACATGGCAAGGGAAAAAAAAAAAAGAACAACAGAAATTTTACTGTGGTTCTGTGTCAATATTGAGTATACAAGTTGTTTTATAATATTTTTTATGATTTTTGAGATATACTTTTCAAGTATTCTAAATCATCATGTATTATTTTTAAAAAATGTAAATGTGTTTCTACAAAATGCTGCTCCAAGAGGAAAGTTTCTGTTTCTTTGCTTATTCTCAGTGCCACCATGTGCTGAATATAGGGTTGTTCCTATTGGCATTTTCAACTTGGTCCTGGGAAGGGGCAGCTCCAGGCAACCCCCTGGGAGTTCCCCAGAAGGAAAGGGCAACAGAAGCAAAAAAATGTAAACAACTAAAGTGGTGATGCAACAATTGGTAAGATGCTGAGTCCCCACTGAACAGGAAGATGGTACATCTCATTTTGTCTGGGACAACCCTGGTTTATTCGTGTCTGAGTTTGCAAGATAAAGTATATGATGGTTCTCGTACAGAGGAGGAGGCACCCTGTAGCTTCTTAGACTCTTGTGTCATAAGTAAGCATTCATTTTTGACTGTGTGCTTGTCCAGAGAATGTGCAGAAAGCAGACTGGGTTTTCTAGAGTAGAAGCAGTAAAGTTTGCCCTGGGAGGTAACCAACCATTCATTTCAGATTTGGCCTCCTTTGATAACTGTGTAGTTTGGGAAGTCTTTATAAATGAGACATGATTTATACCAAGTCTCAAATGATTTCTGTTTAGGATAAATGGAATTATAGGTTGATGGAATATTATAAACAATGCATATAGTGATGGGATATTATAAGAAGTGTAGGTGGTATGAAGGAAGATGTAAGGAAGTGATCTTGTAGTGTTTTCATGGGCAATGCATAGGCATTTCTCCCCCAGCATCCCAATGGAAGTCCCCTCTTCTTCTGCAGACTTGCCTTTCTGGAGAGACTCAGACCTGGAAGCTGAGCACATTGATTAGTGCTGGCTCCCTCCCTTTTTTAGTAGCTACTCCAGAAGTTAGACATGTTTCCTATAAAATGAAAAGTTTTCACCATTGTGGTGCTCCTCAGAGCCTTAACAAATGAAATGAGATGAGCAGGGTAAAGTAAAGGTACAAGGAGCCCCAGCTCTGCTTCCTTGAGCAGTTTTAATTTTAATCTGTTAAGTCAGAACTTGCCAGTAAGTTAATCATTGAGAATAGACTTTAGAAGGTAAACAAATCTCTGAAAACCACATTGCATAAATTTGCCAACTCTATTGTTACTATTTAAGATTGCGGACACTAAGATTGCCCAGTACTATTGTGGGCAAATGGCAGGATGCTTGGGTTCTAAGATTCTACAGCAACAAAATGATTCTAAAATCACAGGATTCTATAGATCTCGGAGACTTCTGTTATATAAAGATTGTTAGGTTGGGAAACAGCTGGCTGAACTTCTACTCTAGACATGACTGAATTACTAACATAGGACCTTCATAAGTTCTCACTCTGACTGGCGAACCAGGGTAGATTTTCAGGTCTTCATAGAATATCATCCATTCAGAGCCATCAGCAAATAGTCCAAGAAGGTCTCAGTATTTCTTTCCCAAGTACAGAATCACCTTGATTTAAGGCAGCAGGTTCTTCTGGAAAAGGCATAAAAGAAGATTTATAGTATTAGACCTATGAGTTGCCAGATTAAGCAAAAATATTTCAAGAGGCATATCTATGCTAAAACAAACAAACAAACAAAACCACTCCTTGTTTATTCGAAAGTCACATTTCACTAAGGGTGCTGTATTTCATCTGCCAATCCAGTATTGCGGGGCCCTTCCTCAAAAAGATCTGGTCTACCCATCCGTCAAGAGACTTTAGGTCTATCAACTGGCTTAGATCTGATAACTGGGTAAGAGACATGATCATCTTCCACAGGGGCTTACACTAGCTTTCTGCTCACTAGAATTTTCTGCCTAAAGTCAAGCAGCGCCTCAGTAGGCATCCCATCTGTTTCATTTCTAGGGATCCCATAATCATAGCCACAAATTCCTGCCAATAAAAGCACTCAGATTGCTACTCTGGCCCTGTGCCTTCTTGGAATAATTGTGTCCACCCTGTATCTGCTATTTAATAAGCATTACCACCTGGCTTTTGTTGCTCCTGGAACCCATTTCTCTCACTGAGGTCAGCAACCCCAGTCTCATTGCAGCACTGGTTCTCCAAGAGTGGTCCCCAAACCATCATTATCAGTTATCAGAGAGAACTTGTTAGTACTACACACTTTTGTTGTGTGCTAAGAATTCTCCATGCATTATTTTGTTGACTCTCCCAGCATTGTGGTGCAGTAGCGATTACCAATCAGTTTCCTCACGGAGGCTCAGAGATGGAAGCAATTTGCTCCAAATCACATAACTGGTAAATGATAGATACAAAACTTGAACTCATGCCTAACTGACCCCAGATTCCAGCCTTCTAAACACATTCTGCTATATAATAGTAAGTCCTGAATCAGGAAAGGACAGACAGGAGTTTTTAAAGCTGGGAAGATTTAAATGTCTCCTCACTCACCCAGTTTCCAGGAACATTTGGGGCATATCTGTAAGAGTCAATTTTAAGAGTGTTAGCCTGAGAAAAATAACATATAGGGTTCAATTGCCCAAATTCAGAATTTAATGTACTGGCACAAGTACCTGGAAGGGACGTTAATGGTCAGCTAGACTGGCTAATTGAAGTCTGGACCTAAAAAGAAGTCTAAGAGAAGGAAGCAGAGCAAAATGGCTGATTAGAAGCCTCCACTGATTATCGTCCCTGCAGAAACACCAAACTGGACACCTATCTACACACAAAAAGCGCCTTCACAGGAAACAAAAATTAGAAGTAATCACAGTGACTGGCTGTAACTTCATATCACTGAAAGAGGCACTGAAGAGAGTTGGAAAGAATCTCAAAGTGCCAACCCCACCCCTCCCCTATCTCCTGGCAGTGGCCGCATGGAGCAGAAAGAAAATGTTTGTTTGGGGAGGGAAAGTGCCGTGATTGGAGGACTTGCATTGGAACTCAGTGCTCCAACACTGGGCAGAACTCATCCAGTACCCACAGAGGGAGCATTTAGACCTGCCCTGGCCAGAGAGGAATTATCTGTCCTAGCAGCTGGAATTTTAATTCTAGCATGCCTTGCCACCATGGGCTAAATTGCTCTGGCTAAATTGTTCTAAATAAACTTGGAAGGCAGTCTAGGTTACAAGGATTGCAATTCCTAGGCAAATTCTAGTACTGTGAACTGGTGGGCGGCATGCGACTTAGTGAGACACCAGCTGGGGCAGTTGGGGAAGTGCTTATGTTACCCCTCCCCCAACCCCGTGTGGCACAGCTTGCAGCTCTCAAAGAGACCCCTTCTTTTCATTTAAAAAGAGAGTGATTCAAAAAAAAAAAATCCTTTGTCTGACAAGTTGGATGCTAAATAGCTCAGCCACAGTAGGAAGCCACAGTAGGGCATCAGGAAGAGTTGTGAGACTCCTATTCCAAGGCCTAGCTCCTGGATATTTCCAGATACACCTTGGGGCAGAAGAGAATCCACTACCTTGAAGGGAAGGACCCAGTCCTGGCAGGATTCATCACCTGTTGACTAAAGAGCCCTGGGGTGCAGGTAGTATTGGCCTTGGGTGAGACTCTGAGATGTACTGGCTTCCTGTGTGACCCAGCACATTCCCAGATATGATAGCAACAAGGAGAGGCCCCCTTGCTTGAGAAAAACAGAAGAAAAAGTAAAGAGGACTTTGTCTTGAGCTTAGCAGCTCAGCCACAGTAGAGAAGAGCAGCAAGTGGATATTGGGGTCCCCAGTTCTAGACCTTGGCTCTTGTACAGTATCTCTGGACCTACCTTGGGCCAGAGGGGAGCCCACCAACCTAAAGGGTGAGTCCCAGACCTGGTAGCATTCACCACAAGCTGACCAAAGAGCCCTTAGGCCGTAAATGAACATTGGAAGTACCCTGGCAGTACTCCTTATGGGCCTGTGGTGGTGATGGTGAACATGAGGAGAGACTCCTCTGCCTGGGGAAAGGAAATAAAAGAGTGGAAAGAACTTCATTTTGTGGCTTGGGTGCCAGCTCAGCCACAGTGGAACAGAGCACCAGGTATATTACTATGGTTTCCGACTCCAGAGCCTGGCTCCCGAACAGCATCTCTGGACTTGTCTAAGGCCTGGTAGAATTTGCTGCCCTTAAGGGAAGGACGTAGGCCTGACTTCACCACGTGTTAATTGTAGAGCCCTAGGGCCTTGAGTGAACACAGCCAGTAGTCAGCTAGTGGATACAGTCAGCCCTGGGAAAGACCAAATACTGTACTGGTTTTAGGTTCAACAGTTTAGTCCCAGCAGTGGTGGTCACAGGGATAGTTGTGTAACTTCTTTTCCAGCTCCAGAGATCTCAGCACAGAGAGAGTTACTCTGTTTAGGAGAAAGTAATTTTTAAAAAAACAAGAGTCTCTGCCTGGTAGTCCAGAGAATCCTTTTAGTTTATCCAAGACCACCAAGGTCTTGGAAAAACACAGAATAACAGTAATTGCCTGTATAACCTATGCATATGTTAAGTAGAAAGACAAAAAGATGAACTGATCCAAATAACTATAACAACTTTTGAAGATATAGATAGTACAGTAAAATATAAACAGAAACAACAGCAAGTTAAAAAGTGGGGAGATGAAGTTAAAGTGTAGAGATTTTATCAGTTTTCTCATTGCCTGTTTATGTAATCAGTATTAAATTATTTATTTATTTATTTATTTATTTTTTGAGACAGAATTTCGCTCTTGTTACCCAGGCTGGAGTGCAATGGCACGATCTCGGCTCACTGCAACCTCCGCCTCCTGGGCTCAGGCAATTCTCCTGCCTCAGCCTCCTGAGTAGCTGGGATTACAGGCATGCGCCACCACGCCCAGCTAGTTTTTTGTATTTTTAGTAGAGATGGGGTTTCACCATGTTGACCAGGATGGTCTCGATCTCTTGACCTCGTGATCCACCCGCCTCGGCCTCCCAAAGTGCTGGGATTACAGGCTTGAGCCACCGCGCCCGGCCAAATTATTTATTTTTTAAATAATGAGTTATAAGACATTGTCCGCAACCCTCATGGTAACCTCAAATCTAAAAGCACACAACAGATACACAAAAAATAAAAATCAAGAAATTAAATTATACCACTAGAGAAGATAATCTTCACCAAAAGGAAGATAGGAAGGAAGAAAACAAGAAAGAGAAGACCACAAAACAATCAGAAAACAAATAACAAAATGGCAGGAGTACGTCCTACTTATTAATAGTAACATTAAATGTAAGTAGACTAAACTCTCTAATCAAAAGCAGGAGAGTGTGGCTAAATGGATGGAAGAGCAAGGCCAAATGATCTGTTGCCTACAGGAAACACACTTCACCTATAAAGGCACACAAAGACTGAAAACAAAAGGGATGTGAAAAGATACTCCAAGCTAATGGAAACCAAAAAAGAACAAGAGTAGCTCTACTAACACCAGACAAAATAGATTTCAAGACAAAAACCATAAAAAAGAGATGAAGGGAGTTATTATATAGTGATAAAAGTATCAATTTACCAAGAGGATATAACAATTAAAAATATATAGGCAGCCAACATTGAAGTGCCCATATATATAAAGCAAATATTATTGGAGCTAAAGAGAGAGACAGACTTGGTAGGATAACAGCTGGAGAGTTTAACACCCCACTTTCAGCCTTTGAAATAGATCATTCAGACAGAAAATCAACAAAGTAACATCAGACTTAATCTGCACTATAGACCAAATGAATCCAATAGATATTTACAAAACATTTAATCCAACAGCTGCAGAATAAACATTCTTCTCAGCACATAGATCACTCTCAAAGATACATCAGATGTTAGGCCATAAAACAAGTTACAAAACATTTTAAAAATTGAAATAATATTGAGTATATTCGAGCACAATGGGATAAAACCAGAAGTTAATAACAAGAGTAACTTTGGGAACTATACAAACACAGGAATGTAAACAATATGCTCCTGAACAACCAGTTGGTCAATGAAGGGATTAAGAAGGAAAATGAAAAACTTCTTGAAGCAAATAATGATGGATACACAGTATACTAAAACATACGGGCTCCAGCAAAAGCAGTGCTAAGAGGTTAATTTATAGCTCTAAGTTCCTAGAGCTATAAACAAAACAATAAGAAAACCTTCAAATAAACTACCTGACAATAAATCCTTGAGGCAATGGATATCCCATTTACCCTGATGTAGTTATTACACATTGCATACCTACAACAAAATCTCATGTAATTCATAAATATGGACAGCTGCTATGTACTCACAAAAATTAAAAATTAAAAAATAAGCCTGCATTTAATGAAGTTGAAATGCCAGAAATTCCCTGGAATGCTAGGAAGGAGTCCAGAGACTTAGGGAAGTGGATCTGTTGGAGTGAATCTATTTTATCTATGTGCAAGCTACTGAGCCGTCCCTGACTGTACTCCCAGGGATCTCCGGGGGGATACGCCCTTTAATCAAGGTATTAAGAAATGCTTTGATGCGATGTGGGGAGAGGGCAGGATGCTTGAGAGCTCCATGGTGGCTATTCTTTATAGATCAGTGATGACAGTGGGTATGCTATTATCCCTTAGTTCTCAAACTTTTGTGTATATCAGGATCACCTGGAGGGCTTGTCAAAGCAGTCTGCTGCTGGTAGTAATTAAAGTGATCGTGATGTGTACAGATTCTATTACTGTGTTCCTTTCCATGATGCACCCAAAATATATTAGCAACCCAATCCCAGAATCCTATTTGTAAGTTTTATTTTATGGGGCCAATTCTATGTCAGTAAGTAAGTGTCCCAACAAGAAATAGATAACACTTTAAATGGAAGACTTGGAGAAAGGTTTAGTAAAGAAGCTATTTACAAAGATGTAAGTTGGTAAAGAGAGACCACAGGGATGTTTGTTACTCTGAGGCTATTAAAAACATGGTTACACTACAAAAATTTTGTCTCATTCTGTAGGATGTCTGTTCACTCTGATGATAGTTTATTTTGCTGTACAGAGGCTCATTAATTAGATCCCACTAGTCAATTTTGGCTTTTGTTGCAGTTGCTTTTGACGTTTTCATCAAGAAATCTTTGCCTGTGCCTATGTCCTGAATGGTATTGCCTAGAATTTCTTCTAGGGTTTTTATAGTTTTGGGTTTTACATTTAAGTCTTTAAACCCATCTTGAGTTCATTTTTATATGAGGTGTAAGGAAGGGGTCCAGTTTCAATGTTCTACATATAGCTAGCCAGTTTTCCCAGTACAGTTTATTAAACAGGGAATCCTTTCCCCATTGCTTATTCTTGTCAGGTTTATCAAAGATCAGATGGTTATAGATATGTGGTCTTATTTCTGAGATCTCTATTCTGTTCCATTGGTCTATATGTCTTTTTATACCAGCACTATGCTGTTTTGGTTACTGTAGTCTTGCAGCATAGTTTGAAGTCAGGTAGTGTGATGCCTCCAGTTGTGTTCTTTTTGTTTAGGATTGTCTTAGCTATTCCACTGAAGCCTGTCAGGTGGTGAGGGGAAGGGAGAGCATCAAGATAAGTAGCTAATGTAGGTTGAGCTTAATACCTAGGTGATGAGTTCATAGGTGCAGCAAACCACCATAGCACATGTTTACCTAGATTACAGACCTGCACGTCCTGCACATATATCCTGGAACTGAAAATAAAATTTTTTAAAAAGAATGTACTCCTAAATCTAAAAAGAAAGATCAGGGGTTAGCTCACCAAACCTGGATAGGAGAGTCTTGGAAAGACTGCCTTGAAAGAAGTTAAAACCATTGGTTGAGGGATGTATCTATGTTGAGAACACAGGGAGACAACAGAGGAAGAAGAAACTCAACACTTCACCCTACTCTGTTGTCCTCAGGGGCTCCGTTGTGACTAACCCAACCAGAAGCTAGAAGGCCAGCAACCTCACTGATATAACCCACCAAGATTGGGTTCCCAGGGCAGAGAATAGAATGGAAAAGAATGGAATGTGTGTCTGAAGGGACAGCTTGTAATATCCTTTTCTCCTGTGGGTCTTGACACACTTTTGTGTCAAAGGTAGGGCGCAAAATAAATTGAGTGGTGTACAATCTTCTGATATTCTCTTGAAGAGATTGCACAAGATTGAAATGATCAGTTCCCTGAATGCTTGGAGGAATTCGTTGTTTAAGCCCTTTGAGCCGAGAGAATGTTTTGTGGGAAGATTTTCAATTGCTGATTCCATTTCTTTAATAGCTTTAGAATGACTTTCTATTTTTTATTTTTTTGCGGACCCTGGTAAGTTAGATTTTTGGGAAATTCATCCATTTCCTCTAAATCAAATTTTTGGCATAAGGTTCTTATTATTTTCTTTTTGGTATATGTAGGCTCTGCAACTGGTTATATGTACCCTTTTCCTTTTTCTTTAGTTTTTTTATGTAGGTGGAGCTTAATATCTAGGTGATGGGTTGGTAGGTTCATCAAACCACTATGGCACATATTTATTTACCTATGTAACAGCCCTGCATGTCCCACAGGAGTTAATTTTCATTGTTTTTCTTTTTCCTGTTGGAGAAAGTAAGCAGAGAACAGCTCCTTGGATGGCTTCCCATGGTGAGTGGCTGGGGCACATTCCTCTCTGGCTCCTTGTGGCCTGGACAGCCAGAAGGAAGCCATGCTGTGCTGCTTCAGCCCTCAGCTTCCCTCTTGCATTTCCTAGAAAAGTCTTCAGTCTGCACCTCCAGCTCAGCAGATTCAGGACTACCCTTCATCATAACTTGGTCATCACCCTGCTCAGGCCAGGGTCCTCTGAGAGCTCCAATCCTTTTCACTCCCTGCAAAAGGCAGGCAGAACAGCCAGAGGAGCAGAGAGACCAAGAAACATTGTTAAATATCCAACTCTTGCCCTCCAACATGAAAGTCTCTGGAGCACTTCTGTGCCTGCTGCTCATAACAGCAGCCTTCATTCTCCAGGGGCTTGCTCAGCCAGTTAAGGCCCCTCTTCCCTTCGTCTCTCCCTTCCTTTTCATCTGTTTCTCTCTTCTAGAAAGCCCTAAGCCCAGGTGCCCCCACTTTTTTTTAAGACAAAGTCTTACTCTGTGGCCCAGGTTGGAGTGCAGGGGTGTGATCTCAGCGCGCTGCAACCTTCAGCTCCCAGGTTCAAGCAATTCTCTTGCCTCAGCCTTCTGAGTAGCTGGGAATACAGGCACCTGCCACCACACCCAGCTAATTTTTGTATTTTTGGTAGAGACAGGGTTTTACTATGTGAGCCAGGCTGGTCTTAAATTCCTAACCTCAAGTGATCTGCCTGCTTTGGCCTCCCAAGGTGCTGGCATTATAGGCGTGAGACACCGCACCCAGCCATTGTCCCACTTCTAAGCCCACCAGAGTGGTAAGGTTCCTCAGAGGTTTACTTTAACATCTAATTTTAAAGACAGAAAGCTGAAGCCCAAGTTGGGGACAGAAGAGACCCAACCCAGCCACCTCCAGGTTATCCCAGAGCAAGAATGAAACCTAAGCTTCTGACTCCAAATTTAGGGGCTTTTCTTTGACCTCATCTGATCATCCCAAACTCTGCAGATCTGGGACCACACACAGGACCTTTCCCACTGGCCTTGCCCATGGCCTCCCCTAGATGGCAGTGACACGTCCCCACCATGCAGCTGAGAGTTTGAGATCCTGAGGCACATGTCACAGGTTTCACCTCACCTCAGGGTCTAGGGTGGGAGCGCTGGGCCTGGGGGTGAATAAGATCTACTTCTTCCTCTTTGCTTTGCAACCCATACAGATTCTCCTTGCTGCATTCAAGCTGAGAAAAGCCTAACACATCCTCAAAGGCTTTTCCTTTGTAACTTTATTTCTAAGTGCACTCAATGTCCCATCCATCTGCTGCTTCACATTTAGCAGTAAGAAGATCTCCTTGCAGAGGCTGAAGAACTATCAGATCACCAACAGGCGGGGTCCCCAGAAGGCTGTCATGTGGGTAGAAAACTCCTGCTCACCTGGCTCCTCTCCACCCCCACATTCCCCAAATCAAAAGTTCTGCCCCAGGAGACAGACATCAGACTGACCTGGGATCTGACTCAGGATGAGATCGAACCAGAACGTGTGATGCAAACTCTCCTATTCTGACTGCTCAACAGGCCGAAAGAGGGTCTATAACTTCCCATGCCCTGCTCCCTGGATGGGCACCAGCCCACAGCCTTTAGCAAACACCAGGATCAGTTTCCCAGGGCAAGCAAGAGCAGCAGCTTCCTCCAGAGAACGCTTCTGTCCACACACCTCCTACTTCCTGTCCCAGAAGGATGCCCCTTCACCTGTAGCAGGTGGGCCAGGCAGGTTTACAGCCCAGTGTGTCAACTCCTGGGTAAACCCTCAAAGAGTTCCATCCTAACAGTGCCAGCTTTCCTTCCTCCACAACTTCAGAACCAAACTGGACAAGGAGATCTGTGCTGACACAAAGGAGAAGTGAGTTCAGAATTATATGAAATGCCTGGGCCAGAAAGCTCACACCCCAAAGACTTGAACTCTGCTACCCACGCTGAAATCAAGCCAGAGTATGTGAAATGACTTTTCCATTCTCCTCTGGCCTCCTCATCTATACTTTGGAATATTTCTACCATCATTTTCAAATAGAATGCATTCTGTTTGGTGATGCAAAATGTACTCTGTGTTAAGTAATATTGACTGTTACTTGAATTGTTGCTGGTTTGGAGTTTGAGTATGGGTGTTCTTTTTTAAAGCAAGGCCTTGAGCAAGTTTGTTCCTGTCTGTGGGCCCCCGTGCCTTCCACTGTGAGCCGCTGGCAGTGGGTTCTCTTGTACTCGCAGGGGTTGAGAGTGTGCCTGTGGGAGTCACGGACATGCAGGGATGCTGCAAGGCAGGGAGGAGAACTCTTCGTAAATATCAAGTGTTGCTAAATATGTTATTGTGGAAAGACAAATGCAATAATAGGCCTGCTGACATTGTGCAGAAAGTACACTTTATTTAAAATCTCTTACACAGTGATGTTTTCTTCAGGGGTAACTTCCAATCAGCAGGGGCTCTCAGAGGTGTGGGTGGATGGTGGAGCATGCTAGTGAAAGGCGGGTGTAGAGACCCTGGCCATGGGGCTAGCCTGGCTCATCTGGGTTTCAAGGAGGGCCTGCCTCACCAGCCCAGGCTGTTCTGGAACAAGAGCTCCAGTCCCCAACATGGGCACCCCTGGCTCGCAACTCATCAGTCTCATATTCAGTTCATTTCTTCCTTTAAAACCACACTCCTGCCCAAAGTAAACCCCTTCCTCCCCGTCTAGTCTCCTGCCCCAATCCATGCCTCCCCAGTGCAAGCAGCAAGTGATTCTGACTTCGCGTGCCCCTGACTCCCAGAGGGAAGCCAGATGACCAAGTCCTAGTGAGCCCCAGGATCAGCAGGGAAGAGGGGACTTGGGCAGAACAGACCTTCGAGGATGGGGAAGCGTGGTCACAGCAAAGATTCTTCCAGGGGAGGTGTAAGACGGCAATGTGGGGAGAGGGCCTTGGGGGGGAATAGCCCCAAAATGTTCAGATTCAGAGTTCCACGGTGTAAAAGTTGGAGACATGTAGAAAGGAAAGTTGAGGACAGGTTCTTCAGGAATTAGAATACCAGAGTGGGGGGTTTAGACTCAGTTCTGAAGGCAAGAGGAAGGTGTGAAGGTTTTTGAGTCATCCAGAGGGAAGGATGGGTGCCAGGAAGAGTAGCCAGTGGCTGTGAATGAGATGGAGTTGGGACGGGAAGGCTGAAGACAGCCTACGGCAATTGTCTAAGCAAGACGAAATAGCCAGTGACGAAGGGCAGTCATGGGGGTAGAGGGGAGGAGGCAGATTAAGACTGGGCCAGATGTGTGACATGTTGAATGGGGAAAGAGGGAAACACAGCATGAGACCTTCGCCCTCTAAAAGTGACCTTTAAAGGCATGCCAATCCCAAAACCTAGAAATACTTTCTTCCCTGGCTATTCTCCTCACATCACACTTTGTACAAATTGGAGCTTGTGATTGTCCCTTTTAAAGCACCTGGGCCTCCTCTTCCACCGAGGGTTCTCCTGCTCTTCCCAAGACAGACTCACTCCTCCAGATAAGCTGGGCGGGCATCTCGATCAGACCCGGAACCCACCCATGCTTGGATACCCAAGGAGAGATCAGCACTGCTGACAACAGCAGGGCCTGTCCCCTGAATCTTGTACCACACTGCATCAGGCAGTACACTTGGCAATTTAGGACGCCAGTAGGAGTTGTCCTGGGAGGCAACAGCCCTGGGTTCGATCACCAGATCCGCCACCCCCACCCCAACTTGCTGCATCTCTCTTTAGCCCTTGGCCACCTCATAGGCAGAGAATCTCACATGATCCCCTTCAGATAGGGCAGCTGTGATTTAGTTATAATATCACCCCCTGAGCCCTCTGGGCAGGGCAGGAAGAAGGAGAGTCCTGCACCCAAAAGTGGCCCAGCTGTGAACCCCAGCTTTCTCTTCCACTGTACCCCTCTTGACAGCCAAACTTGGAAGCAGAAAATCTGCACCACCACCCCCAGTCAAAGCTTACTCCCAGGACAAAGGCAGCCACTGAGAGGTAGAGAGTCACTAATTTAGCTCAGTTCCCCTGGCACCAGGTACAACAAGCCTCCCTCCTCCTTCCCCATCCTTCAGCCCCTGCCCACCACCTCTCAATGCCCATCAAGTTTTCACTCTGAAATCCAAGAGACTCAGAGGGGTGGGGGTTGATGATTCTGTAATTTAAATATATAAAGTGTGACAACATAGCTTATGAAGACCAAGCTGATCCTCCATGTCCCAGCAAACATGGGGCAGAAGGAACAATGCAGGGCTGGGGGTTTCATGATTTCCACATGATTTCCAGAGCCCATGATGGAAAGAAATCTGCTCATTTTCTTTCTGGCGGGCAGTAGCTCAGCTTTTCTCCGTACTTCTGAGCCCATTTGTCTGTCTTCAAGGCACAGGCTTCCTTGCCTCTCTTCAGCTTGAATCTGTGAACAGAGAACAAGAGAGAGGGCTGAGCCACCCAAGCCACCACTGTGTGGGCACCGCACAAACCCCATCTCTTCCTGCTGCCAGGTGCCCTAGGCTGCTCTTGCTGGGCCTTGAGCTCCCCTCTGTAAATGAAGTTGCTGCACAAGATCTGTTGCTTGCATGCCGGGAAAGAGCCAATGCACCAGGAGCTTATGAATTGAGCTTCCTGGACCCTTCTGCTGGTTTCAATTTGTTGTATCAGGGTGGGGCTGAAGACCCTGAAAACATTCTGATGATTAGCTGGGATAAAAAATTTCCATCCTAGAATAGCTCTCTGCTCCAGCGTTAATGTTTCTATGTCCATCTGGGATCTTGCTTGTTGGATTGGACTCCTGTGTGTGTGTGTGTGTGTGTGTGTGTGTGTGTGTGTGTGCGTGTTTCTCTTTTGATCTTCTTATTTCCTAAACCAGACTCTTGTCCAATCTATATATCAACTTTGTTTCTTACTATCTGGGTGATCTTAGACAAATATCTCTATCTTCCTGAACATCACTTTTCATGATCACAAAAATATGTGTCCCAAGAGGATTGGCAGAGATAATACACATGAAAGGGCCTTAAAATACTGACTGGCTTGTGAAAGCTACCCCAGTTAAGTTTATAAAGACCCTGTGATACCGGTATCATGTTTATGCCCCTTTACAGATAAGGAATACAAAAGGATACACAGATAATTAGGTACAAAGGAGTTACCTGTCCAAGGTTACCCAAGACTATAGGTTCCCAATCCAGAGGCAGGAATTAATCTTGGTTCCCTTGCTCTTTCCACGGCACAATAGTCCCTCGTGTTTTTGTTAAACAATTCCTTCCTCTGAGCCTATAATGCTGGGATATAATACTTGGCACCTTGGAGTTTCAGGAAACACAAGTCACTGCAGGAGCACAGATGCATCCCTCTTAACCTGCTAGGAAGCTCAGCGCTCCCTCTAGCGCCCAAGCGCGACTTGCACCCAGGTGTTGGTGGCGCTGGGTTTAGAAACCTTATTCTGGTGAAATATTGCCATCTAGTGTCCACTATTCTAATTCCAGGCTGGCGGGGTTCTGTTCTCTAGGGAGAGATGGAACAGGTGATCACTTACATGAAACCACGATGCGGGCAGCTGGAGCTGGTGTTTCTGTAACACTGGATTGCCCCCAGGGAAATCTTTTTCCTCACAAATGAGAAGCAACATCTGGAGAAGGACACATGCACTAGAAGAGAAACATAAATGGTGGTTTGCATCCATTTCTCAACCTCCCACCTGTAGCACAAATTTTAAAAAGCAAACAAACAAAAAAACACCCCCCAGGACAAGCCCTGGTTTGGAGACCACATCTAGAGGGTGCCGGCATGGCTCTGTGTCATCAGCTACCTCGTTCTGGGTCTAGGTGAGAGTCAGAAGATTGGGGTTCAGATCTGAGCTCCCCACACACCAACCAAGTTGCCTTGATGAAAGGGTACCTCCACTCCAGCCTCAGACTTCTCATCTGTAAAATGAGACTTTTTGGAGCCTGGTTTCTAAAAGCTCATCCAGTTTTGGTATTTCACCACATGTGCGTGGTTCTGCCCCAATATGCATGTCCAAGGGCTCTGGGCTCTGGGCCCTACCCCCTGGGGGCCTGGCTAGTCTGATGCAGGACACTGTGGTCCACACTTCACAGACCTGACCTGGGGAAGATTAGGAATTGTCCAAGGAGTCCAAACTGATGAGATGACAAGGGAAGAGCTCCCAGGAACTAGCTAGCTCCCTACTCAGCCTATTAAATCCCCTCCTGCCCTGATCCTCCGCTCTTTCTGAGCCCCCAAACCCCACTCTGTCCATTTGTGCATTCTCCTCCTACACCTCATCCCCTAAGAGACTTGCATTCTAATTCCAGCTTCTTCCTCCTAGTTCTTCTGTTCACAACCCCTTTCATGGCTGTTACTAGGTTGGTATTCTCCAAACAGCCTTGGAGAGTAGACATCATCACCTCCATTTCACTGATAGAGAAGGCAGAGTTTGAGAGCTAAAGTGACTTGCCCAAGTGCAGCTGACTGATAGAGCCCTGGTCCTGCCTTCAGAGTCTGCTTGGTGTCTGTCACACTGTAGAAGCTACATCCAGGCCCTGCCCTAGATTTCGGGGCTCCCAGTTTTACCTAAGTAACCTCACAGGTTCCCTCCCTTGGGCCTGGATGAAGCAGAGCTGCCTTGTACTGAAGCTGGAAGTTCATTTCTCTGTTTGCCCCAACTCGGTTCTCCCACTGGCCCTCACCCCCAGCCCACCCAAGTTCGCCATTCCTCCTCTTTAGATAGGAAGAGGGGAGATAAGAGTTGGTGAGGCCTGCTTCAACCCCAGAGTGGCTGACCACATTTCTATTCTCCCCAGAGAGAAGCAAAGTGGTGCCTGCCATACTCACTGCTCTGGCTGTCCACATCTTGTGGCCACATCCCAGCTAGCAGCAAGCACACCAGGGCCATGGTGATGATCTGCATGCCTGGTGGTCTGGCTTGGGCCTTCCTGGAGCAGCCTCGATGAGTCTGGTGAAGCTGCAAGCTCACCACTGTGCCATTCTGCAATGCCGAGGGCTTTTATTTTGAGACCAGGTGGAGTTTTCCAGGTCATGGTGGGAGGCACAAGTGAGAAGCCACAGGGACAGGGAACAGTTGCTCACACCCAGTGACCATGTGGTTAACTCCTTTCCCTGCCTCTCCTGGGTGGTATTTGTGGTGGTGATGGATTGATAGGTGACATTGGGAATTTCCCCAAGTGTAGGAGCTGATAAGAATCTTGAAAAAGTGCGTAGGAACTGCCCTGGTTGAGTGGGAAGCTAAGAAAAGTAAGTGAGAGGAAGTGACCCGCGTGTGGCTTGTCCAACCCTACGTCCTTCCATCCAGGCATGCAGCTGCTCCCACAGGGCAGAAGAGTCTGGACCTGGACAGAGATACACCTGCATTTGAATCCCAGTTCTGCAGATGAGGGAGGGATTACATAAACTTACCCAAATGCATATCCACACAAAATGCAAATAGCAATACATGTCTCAAGGGTGTGCGATAAGAATTAAATAAGATTCTCTATGTCAAGTGTCTGGCCTAGATAGTTGCTATTTCTATTTTTTTTCAAGCCTCAACACTTTTCAATAGCTTATTCTGTTCGAGGTCCTTGGGTAGCCCCAGGGAAGGCAGTTACCAATGAGATGCACTGCCTGACCTCGAGCCACTTCTCTTCAACTCACAAATAAACAAGCAAAAACCACCCAGAGCTACTCACTAGCGTCTGAGAGTCCTGCCAGGGAATTTTCCCTTTTTGTTTGTTTTCTAGAGTCTCGCTTAGTCGCCCAGGCTGGAGTACAGTGGTACAAACATACCGCAGCCTCAAACTCCTGGACTCAAGCAACCCTTCTGCCTCAGCCAGGGAATTTTGCCTTTTTTTTTTTTCTCTAGAGTTTCACTCTGTCACCAAGGCTGGAGTGTAGGGGTGCAAACTCACTGCAGCCTCAGACTCCTGGGCTCAAGCAACCCTCCTGCCTTAGCCTGACAAGTAGGTATCTGGGTGTGCACTACCTCACTCAGATAATTATTTTTTACTTTTTATTTTCATAGAGATGGAGTCTCACTGTGTTGCCCAGGCTGGTCTTGAACTCCTTGGTTCAAGCAATCCTTCTGCCCCGGCCTCCCAAAGTGCTGGGAGTACAGGTGTGAACCACCACCTCAGCCAGGAGGATGTTCTTTAAGCAACGCCTCCTGTGCCCTGATGTGGAGAAGGGAATGATAAGTAGAGGCCGGGTCTTGTGTGAGGACGACAAGGCATCAGGGGAGCATACTTCATTCCAAGTCATCAGGAAAAGCTGAAGTGTAGGGTGCAAAGAAAGTGACAGGAGTGAGAGGGTGGCTGCAGAGAGATGTGGCTGTACAGCTCCGGAGAAGGCTGGGTCATGAAGACCTATGCAGTGCTTGGAATAAAGAGCACTAGTGGTGCTCAAGAAAAAGTAGCGGAGCCAACTCTAGGCGTTGAAGTCATGAGGCCCATGTGTATCACATGGAGTGATGGCTAGGCTGATGTACTCTGATCTCGCACTCTCTAGCACAGAAACATGCAGTGGCTATGCACCATCAATTGTATGAAGCACCAAGCTACTCATCTGGACATTTGTGGTCCTTCGTGGCATGCCTCAGAGGATGCCAAGGCATTCAGGTAATTGCAATTCCTGATTGCAAGTAACTGCCACTTACTGCACTGTCTCTAGGGATTTTGCTCCTGCTGTAACCTCCCCCTGCAGAGCCCACACCTCCATCTCCCTCTGTGAAGATCCTACCCATGGCAAATGCCATTGTCTCCACAAAGGCACTTCTGCCATACCCAGCAGATAGGATCTCAGCCTCTTGTGAGAACCCTCACGCCACATAAAAAGTCTTATATTCCTGCAACACTTTCCTTCAGGCCGCCCTCCAAACCAACACCTACGTGAGAATCTGGCCTGTCCAAGTTGAAAGGGCCCTTCCAGACTATCTGAAACAGTGGCTCTTAAGGTTTTTCAAAAATCTGAATACCTTAGTCCCATTTCAGAATCAGAATTAAAACACATGTACTCGTACATGTTTGAAAGAAAAAAAAAATCCTAGGTAATTTTCTCGGACACCGGAAGGTGAGAATCACATATCTAGTATAATCACTTCATATTGTGATGGAAAAATGAGAGGAAAGTGACTTGTCCAAGGTCATGTTGACCTCAGGGACGATGGGACCTGAGGCCTGGTCTTTTGACCTTCACGTGCAGCTGCCTCTGAGAATACGCTTTTTGCACAGTCCATAGCTAACTTCCTCCACTCAGCCCAACCAAGTACCATTTGTCCCTTCAACTGCTTCCTGCCACCTAAAAAGTGGTTGAAACCACAAACTACTGTTGTCTCTATCCTGTTCTCTTTGTCCTTAGCGATGGATAAATACTATATGCGATTTATCCCACTGTGCACTACGTATCCATCTTTGTCTTTCAACTTTTAAGTTCCAGGATGCATGTGCTGGATGTGCAGGTTTGTTACGTAGGTAAATGTGTGCCACGGTGGTTTACTGCACAGATCAACCCATCATCTAGGTATTAAGCTCCTTTATCCCTTAGCTGTTATTCCCGGTGCTCTCCCTGCCCCGCAGTCCCCGAAACAGGCCCCAGTGCGTGTTGTTTCCCACCACGTGTTCATATGTTCTCATTGTTCTGCTCCCACTTATAAGTGAGAACATGTGTGGTTTGGTTTTCTGTTCCTTCATTAATTTGCTGAGGAAAATGCCTTTCAGCTCCATCCATGTCCCTGCAAAGGACAGGATCTCATTCATTATGATGGCTGCATAGTGTTCCATGGCATACGTGTACTGTATTTCCTTCACGCAGACTATCATTGATGGACATTTGGGTTGATTCCATGTCTTTGCTCTTGTGAAGAGTGCTACAATGAACATCTATCTGTGTGTCTGTATCTTTATAACAGAATGGGTTTATATTCCTTTGGGTATATACCCAGTAGTGGGAGTGCTGGGTTGAATGGTATTTCTATGAGAGATGAATCCTTCTTTATTCCTTTACCATGGGGTGTCAGGAGAAAGAGAAGATACAACTGGGTGGTCAGTCAGCTGAATGTAACTGCAGGTCCTTTAGGTGTAGGAAGCAGGCGGGGGAAATGTGGTCACCTCGGAAATTCTTTGCTCTTCCCCTCCTCCTGGGGTTGCTGTCCAGCCCCGTCAAGAAGGGAAACAGGCGGTCCCTCCCCCACTGGCTTCCCCTCCCCCACCTCACTGTGGCCACAGTCAGACCAGCACAGGCAAAAAAAAGAGCAGCAAGACTTAGTCATGCTTTTCCTCTCCAGGCTCCTTCAGCACACGGAAGGAGCTGTCTGTAGGCTCTTATCACACAGGAACTTAATTGGTATCGCGTCCACTCCAATGTGACTGCCAAGGACACAGGCTTCTCTAGGCTCTAGTACAAAGGCTAGGACCAAGTCCTAACTCAATTAAATAGTTGTGTAACTGAACAAGTTGGGACAGATGGCATAGGATGGACTAATGTATAAGAGATGCTCTCAGAATAAACACTGAACCAGTTATTCATATGAACACATTTCTTAGTTAGAAATTTGAAAATCAGAACTGCCCGGAGCTAGGTTTTCTTAGTCATCTTTTACAAAATAAGTACCAATTACAGAGGATAGGTAGAAACCAGATAGAGTTCAGCCCATGCAGCTGCCTTTTAAGAGATCTCTGGCGGCACCCAGTGATGTCCAAGGCTGTCCAGGAGTGCTCCAGCCCTCTTTCCTCCTCCTGGATGGCCTGAGTGGCCTAGAGCTTGGCCCTGCCTGCTTGCCTTAGCCTGATCCTTGCAGATCGGGGCACAGAAACTGACAAGGAAGGAGTCATTTGCCCAGCATTAAAGAAATATTGGTCTTGCTTTGTCCAGCCCTGGGGTCAAGTGTTCTGAGTTCCCTCACTTAGAGAGGAAGCAAGCCATGGAGGAAAAGCAGGATAGTCAGACACAGCTGGGTCAAATCTCAGCTCCACCACTTGACCCTGGGCAAGTAACTTATGCTTTCTGAGTCTTTGCTCTTTCTCATAAGTTGCACGGCTGACTGGACTTGGCACAACTCTCCTGATGTTTTTAAGATAAACTCCCCAGACTGAGGCAGGAGAATCACTTTAACCCAGGAGGCAGAGGTTGCAGTGAGCCAAGGATGCGCCACTGCACTCCAGCCTGGGTGGCAGAGTGATACTCCAGTCTTAAAAAAAAAAAAAAAAAAGATGAACTCCCCAAACCTTAAACACATTTATTTGAGGTTACCCAAAGGACCAAGTGAGATTTAAGAGAAGGGAGGGGAGAGGAAAAGAAAAAGTTGGATCATTCAAAATCATTGCAGAGCACCTAATAGGTGCCAGACACTGGGGATACTGCAGGGGCCAAGACAGACACAGGCCCTGGTACTGGGAATTGTGGTTAAGTCAAGGTAAGTGCTTTGAGGAGACAAACAATGTCCTGTGAGCTGCAGAGTGTGCAGAAATGCTCGCCACAGGGCCAGACACATGGTAGATGCTTCAGTGCAACTGTGTCCTTCTTTCCCCTCCATCCCGGCCCACTCTCAGCGTCAGCACATGAACCCAAGCAGTACCCTCTCATCTGGTGCTGCTCGACACTCACACCAAGCCTTGCTTCATTGCCCACATGAGCACAGTGTCCTCTCGGGTCCTCCAGTCTGCACCAGACCCCCTACCTCCTGCAAGCACAAGTTCAAATCCACAGTAAAGGCCCGAGAAACTAAACAGCTCGGGATTCAAAGCCCTGTCTCATGTTTTCCAGCACCTTTCTGCACTCTGCCCCCACATACCCTTTTCCCCTATTTTTTCCCCTGACATTTAGCTTTTTTTTTTTTTTTAAGAAGGCTTCTCCTATTTAAGTCTCAGAAATATTGTGAAGGAAGCATGCAGAACCCCTCATAGCAATAGGAAAACTGAGGGATGCCCCAAAGGATGTCACAGGAACCCAGCTTTTCAAGGTGCTGCTGATTCTGACACTAGCACGGCCCACCATGCTCAGGGTTACTTGCAACTGTCTCAGTTGGCCTCACAGGGTCCTGACCAGCACAGAGGGCAGAGTTGCAGCCACACAGTTCAGCTCGCTGCCTGCATGTACACCGGCATTAACTGCCCCTTCTGCCCAGAGTACTCTTTGCTACTTTATGTGCCTAACTTCCTGCAGGCTCTCCAACTAGGAGCTCCCCAAGTGAATCCAGCCCACTCCTCACGGCAGGCACCTCACACTAGTGTAATTTCCTGGTGGTTCACACTTCTTCCCATCTAGAAGCTCCCAGAGAGCAGGGGTCTTTCTGCCACGGTCGGCATTTCGTGCTGCCGTGTTTAACACTGCACTGGTGTGCAGTAACTATTAGCTGGAGAAGAGAGAAGGAGATATTTTAACATCACTATGGCTGAGCTCATGTCACAGTTGAGAAATGAAAACCCTGGAGCAGGCGTCCCCAAACTTTTTACACAGGGGGCTAGTTCACTGTCCCTCAGACCGTTGGAGGGCCGCCACATACTGTGCTCCTCTCACTGACCACCAATGAAAGAGGTGCCCCTTCCTGAAGTGCAGCGGGGGGCCAGATAAATGGCCTCAGGGGGCCGCATGCGGCCCACGGGCCTGTAGTTTGCGGACGCCTGCCCTGGAGGTTAGTAGACAGGACTTCACACAGGTTGCCCAGATCAGAATCGGGATAGGGAACTCTGGCACAAATCCTGTGCTTTGCTATACCACACTGAGAGGTAGAAGACTGCAATTTCCATGTGTGCTAATGAGCACCATTCAACACATGAGAGTCCAGTGAGATGTCGAAGTTCAACAATATCTTCATTCATTCATTCATTCGTTCATTCATTCATTCACTCAGCAAACATTTTTCAACTGGGCCTGCGAGGATAAAGGCAGAATTGGTTGGAAGGAGAGAAGGACGGGGAGCAGCATAGTGAGCAATGGTTATGAGGGTGGGCTCTGAAGTCAGAATGCCCTGGTGCCCAGTCCCAGCTCCCCTGAACACTATTTGTGTAACTTCTTTGAGTTACTTAACCACTGAGCCTCATCTATAAACAGGGATAATAATAGCATCTACTTATAGGCTTGTTGTGAAAATTAAATATAAAGTACTTAGAATAGTGCCTGACATATTTCTCCGGGGAAATGGGAACAGTGACATCACTGCAGGAAAGCATGTAGGCTGCTGTCTTCAGAACTTGGGGGTGTGTAAGGCTGCATGGCAGGGACTGGCTAAAAATGAAGGGTGAGGAGGGCTGGGTCCAGTTGCACAAGATCCTGTTTACTGAGCTTTGCCTTGACCCTGTTGGCAATAGAGGGCCTGAGCTAAACGTTTGCTCAGGACAGAGGGTGGCCAGAGCTGTGGAGAGGGCTGAGGGCTGGTGCCAAAGGCTAGGACAGATTGAAAGGAGGCAGCCAGGTTGGGGAGGCCAGGAAAGAGCTCTGGGGAGAGAAGATGAGGGTCGAGGTTGCATATGGGAGCATGTGAAAGTTCCAGGATATGAGCTGGCTCTGCTACCTGGTCTCCACAGGATTTGGGCAAGTTCCTTTCTCTGAGCCTCAGTTCCTCACCCCAAAAGTGAGAAATTTGGCCTAAATCAGTAACTCTTGTCTTTGAAATGGGATTCTTAAATGGATCATTTGGGAAGCTTTGGTCAAAAAGACATGTGCTTGAATCCCACTTTAGACCTCCACATTCTAAATGCAGGGCAGCTGGGGTATCCTGAAAAGCCTTCTCAGATAATCCAATCCCATTTCTCCACCCTGTCAAAAGCCCCTAACCTGGATGGCCACTGGGACTCTCTCTAGCTTGGCATTTACTGACTCTCAGGATCCCAAGCAAGGTCAGACTCCTGCCCACCAGCCATACTCAAAGCATCACACTTGCCCATCCCTGCTGGGACTGGCGATTGAATCTGGCCTGTTAACAGCAGTCATGCGGAGAGGGTCTGCTGGGGAGGTTACCAGAAATGCCCCTCCCCCTTCTGATGAAACCTAATGGTACTGAGCCTGGCCTTTGAGGCATTTAGGTCCCTTACCCACTCTAAGAGCCACACTTGAAATCCTTCCATCTGAAGCTTAGCAAGCACCTTGAACTCAGGATGTGTTAAGAACTCAGCATCATGGTTCTTGAGCTGTTTGATACTTAAGTATCAAAGATATTCACCTTGCAACATCTCTGTGAGTATTCAAGGGGTCCCTGGGGTCAGGCATACGCCATACACAGCTTGGTGCCCAGGGGTACAGTGGAAGAAAGAGCTCTTTCATCTTCTCCCTCCTGGCCCCCACTCCAGTAGAGCAGGAGGAGCCCTTAGGAAGACCTGGGTTAGACTGGGTCATATTACAGATGAGCAGCCTGAGGCTAAGTAAGAAAAAGTGAATTGTGGGAACTCGGTAACATGGCCCTGGGGAGAGCCCTGCCTCTTAATTCCCAGGTCAGGCTGTTTGTCTTGTGAGTTGCCGGCTGTGTGCTGATATCTGGAGGGCTCGCTGTGGACGGAGAGACGGTGAGGATTCCCACAGTCCTCCTGAAGGCCAGGACACAGCACCTTTGCAAGGAGTGGTGGTGGGGGTGGGGGGAAGGCCCTGCATTTTCACCCCACAGAGCAAGGATGCAGGGGCAGGAAGTGGCAGCCTTGACTTCAAAATATGCCCACTAAAACCAGCAAGGCCACCCATCATTGAGGTGACACACCCACAGGCTACTGGGAAAGTCCCCCAAAGAGTCCTTCCCTTTCTTAGGTGGCAGGTGGAACAGCCTGGGACACACCTTGGCCCACAGCTCATTTCCCAATGCATCGTGAGCCCACAGTCCTGGGATTCCATCTGTCTGTGTCTCTCAGGCCTGGCCCACTTCATAAGAAGCCCCCGTCACCTGGTCTGGCCTCCTGGGCTCTGGAGTGAATGGAACTTTCCACAGATCCTGCAGTAAGCTCAAACTGCTCACCCTCAGCAACTGAAGCTGAGCCTCAGACACACCGGTCAATCCAGAGTCCAGCATCGGGACTCCTGGCCTTCTCCTCCATCCTCTGATGGAGTGCTATCCAGACACCCACATTTAAATCCAGTTGTCACTCACTAGTACCTGGTCCATTCTGCTCATTACCCTAAACCTCTGATCATCGTTAAACTGGGTTAACAATGCCTCTGTCTCAGGAATGTCATAAAGACTGGATATGGAACTACATGCAAAGGCTTCTAGCACAGAGCCTGGCTCAGAGGTTGTCATTTCTCTGTGTTCCGTGCTTCCTCCCTCTGTGCTTGGTTTGCCTGAGGCATCTGTATAGCTGCTCTCAAGGGCTAATTCTAAGTCAGTCAGGTCCTGTTTCTCAGCTGTGGTTGGCAAGCATTGCTTCCTTGGAAGAGTGTGAGTTTCAGGAGCCAGGTTTACAAGGGAGCACCTGAAGTCAGGACTGCTGCCTGCCAGCTGAAGCTAGACCCTGTAGTCTGTGTCCCACCCACGCTGTGACCCTACCCGAGACAAGCAACATAATTTACATGGCTCAATGCAAAATGAAAATTATGACTTTCTTCTTCAAGGGTTAGGAATTTCAAGACAGTACAAGTCAGATGCCATGAAACCAGGCAGGTATCTATTGGGTTACACTCTGGAGTCCCCTCTGCCCTGGCTTGCAAGGTGACTTTCCAGAATCCCACAATTATGGTTTTATTGGCCTATTAAAGTCCTTGATATAAAGATGTATCCTAAATGAGGCAGAGAGATGCATTTCACTTCCCCCTAAAATAGCTCCACATGGCACATTTAACCCTCAAGTCATACAGCACCCTCAGCTACTCTCCCCTGCCCCCCAGCAGAATCAAAGGCCAGAGATGCTGTCAGCAAGTCAGATCTAAGATGGTGCAGAAGGGGGAATTGTGAAGAAGGAGCAGATAGGAAGAATGTGAAGGCATTCATTCTGCTAATCTGGATTCCTTCTCAGCCACTGTTTCTAGCAGAACTAATCTCAACTAAAGACTCCTTGTACCCCTCAGACATGATGTGATTTAGTAATGGGGTGTGTTGAGTACCCGGCACAGTGTCTGGCATAACAAGTAAGGACCTCAATTAAAGGAATCTGTCACCAGTCTCCTCTGCAACCTCTTCTAGCCACCTTCAATGCTTGGGCTCTCTGACACCCAGCTGTGATAAAACAGGCAGATGGCTCTGAATGCCCCACACCCCCTCTCCTAGCCTCTCTTAGACATAGCCATGAACAGCACTGAGGAAAGGAAGAGGCAACAGGGAGCCTGGCTTTTGTCCTGGCTCTGCCACCCTTGGCATCTGTCTGCATCAGTCACCTTGCAAGGCATCTACCTCATCATAAGAGGTAGATTTTAGTCTTTTTCTAACTTAGGTGACCAGAGGTGGCAAGCCTCACGGAAGACAATGACTGCATGGACGGGGTGTTTGACTGAGCAGAAGGTTATCAACACTACCATCCTTCTACCACGACTGCCTCTCACTCACCATCCTTCCCAGCCAAGCTACTGAAATAATTCATCCCGCTCTCTCCCGTTTCTCACCTCTCACTTTTTCAACGTGCTACAAACTGGTCTCTGCCCTCTGCTACATCACCAAAACTGCAATGGCCAGAGTCATCAGTCAGCTGCCTGCTGCAAATCCAAGGCCCCCCCTGGCTGTCATCTGGCCTGACCTCTCAGCACCCTTCTGTTGACCCTTCCTTCCTGAAACATCCCTTGCCATGGCCTTCCATGGCCCTCCTGGTTTTCCGTCAACCTGTATGGCTGTTACTCTGAGACTGGTTAGGGGCTTCTTGTCCCCTGTCCACCCCTTAATCTTGATGTTCCCCTGTCCCTCTGTGGCGTTATGGTAATTAATAGCTAATGTTTACTAAATGCTTCCTGTGTGCTAGGTAGTTCTTTAAGCACTTCACATGTATTAATGTGTCAAATCTTCTAAAGCCCTGGAAGTAGATGTTATTATTTTTCCCCCACTTTGCAGATGAGAAAACTGAGGCCCAGAGTTGTCTGAGGTTGCTTAACTAGTCATCAGGGAGTTACCTGATGACTATTTAAACACAAGCTGTCTGCCTCCAGACACCATGTTCTGAACCCGTCCTCCACACCGCCTCGCAGCAGATTTGTTCCTGGATGCTGCCCAAATATTTTATCTTATCCTGCAAGGCTCCTCCTAAACTGGCCACAACCTACACCACCTATAACATCATAAACACACGATGTCCCCTAGACTGAATTTCACACCCTTCCGCCAGACACACTCTGCTCTTTGCCTATGTTCCTCCCCTCTCTCTGGGGAATGACCTGCTCTCTGTTTCATCAGCTAATGAGCTTCCACTCTTCTGATAAAACCTTGTTCAAAATTGCCTCCCCCTCACAGAGGCCTTCTCCACCTCCTCCCAACTCTCTCTCTTCTTTGAGTGCCAGGCACTTTGCTCTTCTCTCTGTGGCTATGCACACTGCCTTATGATGTAATTCATTCATTCCCATGCCTGCTGTCTTGGCCTGAATCTCAGCTCCTTGCCTAACACAAGGCACAGATGTAATAAGCATTGGCGAATGCTAAATGAACATGTAAATGAACGAACGAGCTGGCCCCATCTACATAGCACCTGAGACTTTAACCTGGTCTGCTCTGTGTTTTAACAAACTGAGCTAAAAAACAAAACACAAAAACCCTAAGCCTTTACACCCACATCTATACAGGCTGTCATATGCCTGCAATGACACATGCATGCACGCGTTCCCTCCTGAGCCCTCATTTGCTTCCTGGCTCAGCTCCTCCTTAGGCTATCTCAGCCTTCACACCATTCTCCGCATCTGCACAGGCTTCCAGGCATCTGAAATCCTACCTTTTATTCAATGTGTCATCTCAATCCTGCAAGGACTGCGTTTTGCATTCTTCCATCATATTCAGGGCATTTCATGGGGCCTAACAGTTACAATCTTACCACAAAGTCATGTACATTGTCAGGGAAGATGGTCTCCAAGCAGAAAACAGTGGCTACCAGTTATAATAACAGTCCTTCATATGTTCACAGCAACTTGGGACTTCTGTAGCCCCTTACACCAATCTGTAACTTTCGGCCTTACAACAAGGCATAGAATAGTTGTTATAAATCTACTTTATAAATAAGGAAATCAAAGCTCATACAGATTAATCACACACACACACACACACACACACACACACACACTCACACACACACACCCTTCCACCCAAATGCCCTGACAGAGTATTGGGCTGAGTGTTTAATGGGTAGCTAGTGATGGCTCACTGTCTCCTCTTTCCCCAATAGATCTGAAGTTTCCTATTGAAGAACCCATCAGACTCCATGTGATTCTGTTAATATATAGTCATATCTCCCCAACCACAGCCCCTCAAGCCCAAAAGACACTTGTACCACATTGAAGCAGACCCATGCCAAGTGAACATGGGATGGATCAGAGCCATGTAATAAGATTGGCCTCCTCCAAAGGCCTGCAAAGAAGCATTTCTTTTTAGCATCCACATCAGTATTTCCCAGGGCAAGCCTCTGCCAACGTCTCCCCTGTGTAAACAAGTAAGCAGGTGAATGCATTCTGCCTTTACTAATTCAGGTACATAAACAGAAAGGCAAGATGAATTTAATACTATTATTAAATAAATGTGGTTCTCTTACTTTCAACCATATATAATTCTTTCTAACAGTATTATCGAGTTGAAGGTACTTAGAAGATATGCTTTAATGGAGGTTTTTATTGGGATTTGTAATTAGCTGAGCAATTGTGAGCACTTTAAAGTACTTGGAAGCAGACTAAACCCATTAAAGAGAATCAACCACTCAAAAACACAAAAGCAGTATCCATTTACACACAGGCAATTGCTGTGCCAATTAGAAATGCATATACTCAAGCAGCTACTGTAAATCTTACTCCTGATGCAGTATTTGACATCCCTCCCAGCAAGAAACACTCATTAATTAAGTCAACAAATATTTAAAGGATGCCTACTCTGTACTGGGCACTGTTGTATGTGCTGGTAACTGAGACACACAAGACATTTGTTTCTGTAGAGCTGACACCTGCGGGAAAGGCATCATTTCCGTGCAAGCTAATATATGAACAAGATAATTTCAAATAGGATAAGTCGATGAAGGAAACATAACAAAAGGGTATAACTAGAGGAAGGATTACAGAGTTTGCATTTGAGCTGAGATGTGAATGATAAAAAGATGTGTAAAATGAAGAGGCTGAATGTTCCAGGCAGAGAGAATTGCAAACATGAGGCCTAACGCAACTTTGTTTATGCTACCCTGTGAATAAGACAAAGATTTAAGTAAAGGTAGTTGATTGGGGAGGTGCAGGGAAAATTAGTAAGGGAGTAGGGGAGACAAACAGGGAAGGGATGCACTTAGTAAAGGCTGTGTTATCAAGCCAGCCCCGCTAAGGTTGAAGTCTGAGAGGAAGGCAGGGGCCAGCTCCTGTAAAGCCTGGTAGGCCATGGTGTATTAGAAAGTCAGTCTTGGCAGGGTGCAGTGGCTTACACCTGCAATTCCAGCACTTTGGGAGGCCATGGCAGGCAGATGTCTTGAGGTCAAGGAGTTCAAGACCAGCCCAGCCAACATGGCAAAACCCTGTCTCTACCAAAAATACAAAAATTAGCTGGTCATGGTGGCGTACACCTGCAGTCCCAGCTATTCTGGAGACCGAGGCAGGCAAATCGCTTGAACCCAGGAAGCAAAGGTTTTAGTGAGCAGAGGTGGCAGCACTGCACTCCAGCCTGGATGACAGAGACCGACTGCATTTCAGGAAGGAAGGAGGGAATGAAAGAAGGAAGGAGGGAGGAAGGAGAGAAAGAGTTTTTGTGTATTAGAAAGCCAAGTATGAAATGTAGTCAGGGATAGGAACTGACCTCCTTTTTTGGTAAGATGTCTCTCTCAGCTGTATGAAGAACAGATTTAACAGATTTTCTGGAGAATAAGAGAGAACGTAGGAGAACCAGTCAAGAGGCAATAGCAGGAAGCCAGGCAAGGGAAGGCAGTGGCTGCAGCTGGCCCCAGGGAGTGCACAGTAGATGGATCCAGGTATGTTATAAAAGTAGAGCAGGACTGACTGGTGGGTTAGATGTCGGGAACCAGGGGAAAGAAGGATGCAGCCTTGGCTTGCGTGTGCCAGTGCAGAGATAAGAGGAAGACAAGAGAAACAGGTTTCATCTCGCTGGTCTCCGGGGTGGCCTCTGTCACTCTCATTGATTGCGTAATTGGGCCAGCCACTCTCCCAGGTTGAGTTTCAATGTTCTCATTTGGAAAATAAGAGAGTAGAACGAGTCAACTTCTTAGGACCCTTTCACCACTAATATGCCATAATTCTTTAAAAATAAAATAAAATAAAATAAAAACAAAAACCTGCTTTTAAAGTTCTAGTTATTTTTAGTAATGCCATAAACCCATGTGAGCCATGATTCAAAATAAAAGCAAGGACCCTGACAATAAACTACATCCAACCGTATTTTCCCCTATACTGCTTTCCCTAACTCCCCCAACCTAAGGTAACCAAGACCCCAAACTCCCTAACTTTCTCTTTTCCATAGATTTGATCCATGTGTGATGTGTGTTTCTAAAATGTATCTATATGTTTTACTTTAGTTATGTTCACTTTATAAAAAGGGCATCATACTGTTTATCACACTGTTTATAGGGACTTATTTGTTTAATAGTATTTTTTAAATATCTAGGACATCTGTATCATTATCACTGCAATTCATTTGTTTTAAATGCCATATTTTATTCCATTGCATAGTATTCTCTTGTTTACTTATACACTCTCTTCTGATGGACATTTGAGTCTTTTCCAGAATTGTGCCATCATAAACAGTGCTGAACATTTTTATATATGAACATTCTTATATATGCAAGACTTCCATTAGATATATATGAAAAGTGGAATCTCTGGGTCAGAATATTCACTGTCATGAGAAAGTTATATCTATCAGCCATAAGTGTTCCCTCCTCTGTGAAATGTAAATGTCTATTCCTCGTTTTTGCCATTTTTCTTTTGGGTATTTGTGCTTTTCTTATCAATCTCACTGGCCTGCTTCCTGCCTATAGAATGCTAGGGCTCAAGATTATTTTATGTCCTTAAAAAGTCAGTCTTATTTAATCTAGGCTGGCAGCACTTTCAGCAATGTAACTCTCAAAAACCCTTTTTGAAATGTCAGTAGCCAAATCCACAATCCATTTTGAGACATGTCTTGCTCTCCCTCTCAATGTGATTTCAAGTACTTTGACACCATCAGGCTTTAGGAGGCCTTTCCACAAGCCATTTTGTCTGACGGACAGAATTCCCTGGGAGTGCCATATTCTTATCAGAAGTCTTAACAAAGGCAGTGACAGTTGTGCCCTGGATTTGGTCTTGGTTGCCAGGCTGGGTTTTCATAGCCATGCCTTTGTTTTGTTTTGTGCCTTAAAGCTATGTCCTATTTTGAGAATATTTTTCAACCACAGAGGTTGGAAATGAGAGATTATTGCATCTTTCAACACTGTTAGCCTTAGAATTTCTAGACTTTCTATGTCCTCTTTCAATTCCGCTTGCCAAGAAACTGCCCTTTTGCTGACATCATTTCTTTCCTGTAGTACTTCATGAAATGTAGCTAGTATAAACTAACTTACACTAACCAATTCTGCCTCAGAACCTCTTCTCCCAAAGCTACAAGTTCAGTAGGTTTATTTTCTGCCTTCCCAGTTATCGTTATGTGACAGTTTTACCAAATGTTTCGCTACTGCATTACAGAGGTTGCCATTTTTCTAACCTCTATAATAATTTCTCTGCTGTCTGTTCCAAAAGCCAAAACTATATCTTATCCTTTGCTTAGAGCAGTTTCCCACTTCTGGGTATTAGTTTCTGTATCAGTCAGCTTATGCTACAGCAACAAACAACCCCAAAACATCAGTGACTGGTAGCAAGAAACATTTCTCTTTTTCACTCTCAAGTCTGCAGGCCAACTGCAGTCCTGTTTCAAGCTGTGGGTCAGGTCAGTCTTTGTCACATGTCTTCTCAAGTCCAGGGTCCAGGCTAAAGGAACAGCTCTTGCTCAGGACAGGACATTCTACTGGCAGAGGGTCCAAGAGAAAGCGGATTATCAGAAACTTGCAATGCTTTCAAAGCTCCTGCTGGGATCTGGCATGTCATAGCTGCTAGCATTCTGTTGGCTCAAGGGAGGTACATGGCCAACCTCAAAGTCAACGGCATGAAGAAATATATTCTAAATCCTTCTAAACAAGAATATAGCCTCCTGCAGATTTGAAGGAGCTCTTGATATGTTCTTATACTAATCCTGTTGGTATGTGCATTGCAACATGATCTCCCATTTGCAACTTGTTTTTAAGTTGTCTCCGTAAAAAGCATGCTAATATTTTTATTGAAAAGATGTAGAAGTTTAACGAATTGTAGTAACTCCACTATCCTGACGTTTTTCATTTTTATTCACCTTCTAGTCCCTGTACACATTAAACAAACTGCACCACAGAGTTACATACCATAATGACTAACTCAACACGATTATTGATTTCTACACCACGCAATGCTACCCTAAGAACTGCTGCCACTTTTAAGTCCAGAAGACAAAGAAACAGAAATATAGCAAGATAAATATTTATAAATACCGCGTAGAAAACAGAAAAAAATATTTCAACAGTTTTAAAAAATGCTATCTTTCAGGCAGAATGCAGAGTTCACAGTGAGCAGGAAACAGCAGACAGTCTCCAGATCTCAGAAAGTGGAACTTAAGCAAAAATGAAACAGAAAAAAAAAAAAAAGAAAGAAAGAAAGAAAAACTATTCTTTCAAAACCTTCCAGCCATCCCAAAGTGAGACCCGTAAGCAAACAGGTGTACTTCAGAAGTCTCTAATTCTCATTAGTTGACTTTCAGTAATCGATGTTGGCACCATGCAGCTCTTTCAAATCACTAACAGAAACATTGCTGTCTTTGGTATTCTTGCCGTGTTTTCACTGATGAGAAAACCTGCAGAAGAAACTACTTGCACCAAAGCAAAGTAGCAAGAAAACAGGTTACCATTGAATCAGAGGCCCTAAGAAAGGTAGCAGCAGGTCATATGATTAGCTCCTTGTGGATAAAATCCATCCTCAAACTGTGCAAACTACTGCCTGTACTTTTTCCTAGGAACCAATTTTTTCTTGCCAATCTTCTACTTGGTAGATGCCCGTTAAAGTAAGCCATCTTTTTTGAGTTTTCTTTTTTTTCAAAATTCAAACCAATTAGAATTATTTCACAGATGCTTTTAAAAATTTATTGGCCATATGATGTTGGTCAAAACCACAAATGTATTTGCTTAAAATCAAACTTCAAATAAGTTAGGAAGGAGTGAAAGTAATTCAATTACATTAGAAGATGCAAACCAGTCGTCTACGCCTCAGCCCACCAGATATTGTTGGAGCCATATGTTTTATTTAAACTGTTTAATTATCGAAATTCAAACATCAAATCTCATAAAATCGCCAGCCTTTCTTGATCAATTAGAAAAGTAGGTGACACCATATAAAACCTGCTTGCTACCTATTAGCTGGAGCAAATTAACACCCTGCCTGTCCCCTTTAGATGTCATTTGTTTTCTGTCATAGCCATCCCCTCCTGGGACTCTGAAGGTATTTCAGCTTTTCAGTTTTTGACCCCTGAATTATAGTAAATGGAAGCAAATTCTGATCATGATTTTTGTCAACATTAAAAACAAGCTTTTAGAAACTCTCACTCTCTCCACAGTGGTACTTCTAAATATTTTTACAAAGTCTACTCGTTCTCCATTATTTGATCCACTTACTCCGTCTGGCTATTAAGGATGTGAAACAGACCCTTATGTGATTAATAAAACATGTAAATTCATTTTTCTCCAGGCCTTAGTTAATGATTAGTTAGAAAAGGGTAAGTTTCCAACTGCAGAGTAGTAGTAATATCTACAGTGGAGACACATGTCAGAAAACCACAAAATGCCTGTGATTGAAAGAATGACTACTTGTACATGTTCTGCAGGCAAACTACACATGTTGTCAATTTAACTAAGATTATGCCAAAGAGAATTTCTTGAACATTCTGACTTGTCTTTGGCATATACCGAAAGGCAACAAATGTAGGTGTTTACCCAATGTTTACCCAATTTAGAACAAAGAACAATTATCAATGTAGGTGCCCTTCCATACATCTGGGGTAAAACAAAAAGCACAAATATGGTCCAGGGCCCATCCAAGGGAGAGTCTGATGTTTCCTATTACATAAAGTTCCTGCTGCCAATGGCACTGCACTAGATATTAACGTTCAAAATAAATGAAAATATTTGTGAGGTGGTAACCTTTCCCTCACCTTCACACTTCGCCTCTTTTCCCTCTTCTCCCAAAAAAAAATAAACAGCAAACACTTAAAACAGGGAGCCTTTAGCCTCGCTTGATTATAAGACCCAAGGTAGAATACAGTTTGGCCACTGGAAGAAAGCTGAGACATGGACCTACATGGGTATGAAAATTCAAGGTGACCTTTCTAGCATTTTGCTCCTATTTTATTTAAAGCAACAAACTGTAGATTTCCCATCCGACAATTTCAAGTGATTCCCCCTTTGTGAACAAAGGACCACTTCGAGTTTGGGGAGCAAAGTTGAGAGTTTTGCAACTTACCAGGGAGCAAGGGTAGAATGCCGAGCCCATGTCTCCTTTTCCGGGATGGTGGAGAAGCTGCCCAAATCAACATAGCAATAAGGCAGTGCTGACAGCATTCTCCAAGGCCATCCGAAACCTAACTGGGAATGAATGATAACCAACTTGACTTTCTTTCCTCTTAGAAAGTGCTGTTCCATTTGTATTTACCTTTACCCCTCAGAATCTCACCTTGGACGCGGATATCAGGATGTCATGCTGTGAACCCACTGACAATTCCAAAGGGAACTAGTCCCCTATTAAGATTTCCTGAAGGATCCTTTCTCCACTCTTTGAGATTGTTGTTTAATTTCAAATTTCTGAAATATACCATATGTGAAAATTTTAAATGTTAGATCACTGCATCTGTTATACTACACTTGAACAAAGATAATCAACAACCGATAAACTGTAAATACAAAAGAATGTCAAAATTAGTTATTCCAAGTTATAATATCATCTAGGTAAAAACAAACAAAATAACATAGCAAGCCTATTCCTCAGTCAAGTTGTCTTTTTATGAAAGAAAACAATTTTAGTACACACATATCAGTCTTTTAGAGTCAAAACTATTCTGTCTTAAGACACAAGGTTAAATCATCATCCTCAGCAAACTAACACAGGAACAGAAGACCAAACATCACACGTTCTCACTCATAAGTGGGAGTTGAACAATGAGAACACATGGACACAGGGAGGGGAACATCACACACCAGAGCCTGTTGGGGAAAGGGGAGGGAGAGCATTAGGACAAATACCTGATGCATGCAGGGCTTAAAACCTAGATGACAGGTCGATAGGTACAGCAAACCACCATGGCACATGTATACCTATATAACAGATCTGCACATTCTGCACATGTATCCCAGAACTTAAAATAAAATAAATTTTTTAAAGTTTTAAAACTAAAAACAAAACCTATTCTCCAAGATTTAAAAAATACTTCTATTAATATTTTCTATTAAAATTGTAAAGACTTTTTAAACATTTAACCATGTGGAGTTGATTTTTATGTATCATATAATGTAAGGATCCAATTTAATTTATTTAATAGGGATTGCCATTTTTCCAGGTCTAATTTTTGAATAGTCTCTCCTTTCCCCATTAACCTGACTCACAAACGATATCCTATAATGTAGCTCTATACATATGTGGTTTTGTTCCTGGCCTTTTGTATATCATTTCATTGGTCAGCTTGTGTATTACTGCACTGATGTACAACTCATAAAAAGGTACATTATGAGTAATGTAAATCCCCTCTGGGATTTTTTTGTTTTGTTTTGTTTTGTTTTAACTGGAAGTGTCTGGCTATTTTTGCCCTTTTATTTTTTTATTTATTTTTTTATTTTATTTATTTTTTTTTAGATGAAATGTTACTCTTGTTGGCCAGGCTGGAGTGCAATGGTGCCATCTTGGCTCACTACAACCTCCGCCTTCTGGTTTCAAGAGATTCTCCTGCCTCAGCCTCCTGGGTAGGCAGGATTACAGGCACCTGCCACCAAACACAGTTATTTTTTGTATTTTTAGTAGAGAAGGGGTTTCACCATGTTGGCCAGTCTGGTCTCGAACTCTTAACCTCATAATCCATCCTCCTCCGCCTCCCAAAGTGCTGAGATTACAGGTGTGAACCACCACGCCCACCTCCTTTTATTGTCCTTTAAATTTTTTTAGCCGTTTCATCAAGTTCCAGGAAACACTCTGTTGGGCACCAAGCTATGCTGTTAATACATACTGGCTTATTGAACCCCAACAATTACCCAGTGAAGGTCAGTATTATTCTCTCCATACCACAGATGAGCTGCACTGAACAGACTGGCTTCACAGCTTCAAAGTGGTGGCTCCAAGATTCAAACCCAGGTCTGTCTGACTTGAGAGCCCCGTCATGCCCACATTACACAGTTTAGGGTAGCACGTGCTCAGTGAGAAGATGCTGAATCAGTCCTGCCCTCGGGGCCCCACAGAAAGGGGAGGTTGCCAAAGGTCTCATGGAACAGCTGGTGTTTCCTGTCATCATTCTTCATGCCTCCCTGTCCCCAGTTCAGCTGTGCAGCGCCGTGGGTGTGAGTGGGACACCTGAGCCCACAGCACCTGGTAGGTCTGCAGTCACTAGCAGTGCCTGTCTGTCACTTTGCTGAGGATTCCTAATGACAGCAGAAACCATGCAGACTACATTTGAGTCAGCTCATTCTCACTAATTAAAGAAAACAGCAGCAAACTGAGGCCTGGCATCTGGAGATGGTTCATAGTCCAAGGGCAGTTAATTGGTCTCCACGGTAGAGGAGTCTCTCTCTCTCTCTCTCTCTCTCTCTCTCTCTCCTCTCTCTCTCTCTCTCTCTCTCACTCTCTTGCTCTCTCTCTCACCTCCCCACTCCCCTACACCTTAGGGTTGGGGAGATGGGTACACATGCCAGCAAACATTACCAGCATCTCAACTGTCTCTTTCATGGTCATTATATCCTTTGGTTCTTTAAAGAGAGGAAGGTCATCTTATTACTCCCGTTACATACAGTGAAACAAAGATGGTTAAATGACTGGCCAAGTGATTCCGTTTCTCTGTCTCCTTAGCAGTGGGATCATATTAAGGCAGCTAATTTGCAACGTCGTCATGAGCTATGAGACCTTGTCATTAGAGCGGTGGCTCTCAGTACTGTGCCAGCAGATTCCACATGACCTAGGAACTTGTTAGAAAGGCCAATTGTTGGGCCCTACTGAGTCTTAAAATTTGGAGATGGGGCCCAGTAATCTCTTTAACAAGCCCTCCACCCGGTGTGATTCTGATTCTCCTCGAATTTGAGAACCATTGATAGAAGGGATCTGCCACAGCACCTGACGGAGTGAGTTCTCCATCAATGGTAAGTATTTGGGCCAGAGCTCAAAGAGCTCATTCATGAAAAGTCAAAGTCTCAGCCTCTGGCTCTACCAACTCCAGACTACTATTTCCATCAAGTGTCATTTAACTCCTACGAGTAAGATCTCTTTTGGGGAAGATTCGTCCTCGGGTCAGACATTGGTGTATTGGTAGGGATTACCTGTAGATATTCCACTTTAGGGCATGAAAGAATAACAGGGCTGAGTTTCAGGCATGTGAAACACTGTGGTTTCTGTGTAATCTTATTTAAAACCCTTGGAGGTTGAATCTGGGAGACTCACCAAGTCAAATGTGCATGTGGCATTATTATTATTATTTTTTGTGTGTACTTTAGGTTTGAGGGTACATGTGCAGATCATGCAGGATTGTTGCATAGGTACATATATGGCAAGGTGGTTTGCTGCCTCCATCCCCCCATCACCTATACCTGGCATTTCTCCCCACGTTATCTCTTCCCACTCTCCCCTCCCCGCACTGTCCCTCCCCTAGCCCCCACAACAGACCCCAGTGTGTGATGCTCCCCTCCCTGTGTCCACATGTTCTCATTGTTCAACACCTGCCTGTGAGTGAGAACATGTGGTGTTTGATTTTCTGTTCTTCTGTCAGTTTGCTGAGAATGACGGTTTCCAGATTCATCCATGTCCCTACAAAGGACATGAACTCATCATTTTTTATGGCTGCGTAGTATTCCATGATGTATATGTGCCACATTTTCTTTGTCAAGTCTATCGTTGATTGGCATTTGGGCTGGTCCCAGGTCTTTGCTATTGTGAGCAGTGGCATGTGGCATTATATATGCACATGTCTATACATACAGCCTCTCCTTCATACATGGGGGTTAAGTCTCCATTATCCACAGGTGGGTTAGATCTCTATTGAAGTTAACAGGCTGGCTTAGATTTGATTTAACTTTTATTTGACAGATAGCCTTTGGAATTGAAAATCATCATGACAAAATATTAGTGCAAATGCAAAAAGATTAACAATAGTCATATCAACAAAGAACTACTTGTTTCTCACTTTCCATTAGTTAGCATCTTCATTTTTCTCTGAATATCATAAACATTTTCTGTGATGCCCCTTAGTTTTCATAAGTGCCGTTGTGATGGCAGAAAAAATATTTCATCAGGCTGAAGTTACATGACTCAATGTTTAAGTATTTAACTGGTTATTTAGGTTTCTGATGCGCAGATATTTATTATAGATATTTAGCTTGTTATTTATAAGTAACACTTTTGTAACGACTTTTCTGCAAGTCACATTTCCCACTTGTGATAGTTTTCTTTAGATTAGCTTCCTGAAAGTGGAATTACAGGAAGAGAGGGCATGACACACCTCCAACTACAGGAACATACATTAAAAAAAGAATTCTAAAAGAAATGTAACAGTTAACACTGTTGGTAGCAGTATGAATGCACCTGATTTACAAAACATAGCCTAGCCCTGAGTGGTATTATTTCCCCCCATTTCTTTGACGATTTAATGAGAATGCAATTGTATTCTATGTTATTGGTCTAATTTTCCTTTTTGTAAATCCCAGCTCTCTTCTTTTTCCTAAAGGCAGAGCTGGTCAAACTGGGCTTCAAAGAGAATTTATTTCAATTAGTATGTACCTATCTTCACACACAGGTGTTTCTGGATACACACATGTGTCTGAGTATATGACCATCTCTGCATGAGTACCTACATCCATGTGTATGGAGGAACACATATATTGCAGAGTGTATTCACCTGAAGTTCCACTGCAGATGCTATTTCTTTCTGAGCATGCATTGGTTGGGGTATGTTTATGTGTATGTGCAAATATCTGTATCTAAGTGAGACTGTGGATACAACTAATGAAATCAAATACACACTCCTTGTGGCTTAATACGATTCTTCCAACTGCACTTTCTTGTTGACTGTCACCTTCTTGCATAGCTCCACTAACAAGGAAATACTAAGGAATACCAAGTAACGGAGAAGCATCCAGAGGAATTGAGGTCAATCGAGCAGAAAAAGCAGACAGATAATTACAAGCAGGAAACTGCCTTTCTTCCTTTTTTTCTTCCTTCCTTCCTTCTTTCTTCCTTTCTTTCTTTTTTTTTGTGAGACAGGGTCTCTCTCTGCCCAGGCTGGAGTGCAGTTGGCACAATCACAGCTCACTGTAGCCTTGACCTCCTGGACTCAAACAATCCTCCCACCTCAGCCTGTTGAATAGCTGAGTCTACAGGTGTGCTACCATGCCCAGATAATTTAAAAAAATGTTTTTGTATAGATGGCATCTCTCTTTATTGCCAGCCTCATCTCAAATTCCTGGCTTAAGTGATCCTTTTGCCTCAGTCTCCCAAAGTGTTGAGATTATTGGCATGAGCCACTATGTCCGGTCCTGGCTCTTCTTTGCATGTAGAGAATAGATATGTCCTCGGTGGACTTGGTATCCAAAAACCACCTGTCAGATTAATGACACTGGGCAAGCCACATTACATCTCCCCCAGCCCCGGCCCCGAGCCTGTGTTCGCTGAGTCTAAACTGGTGGTCAGAAGGAAGGATGCTGATGAAAACTAAATAAGATAGTGCCCAGGCCCACAGCTCCTGGCCCACAGAAGGTGCTCAGAAGCCATGGCCTCCTATAGGAAAGGGAGCCATTCTTGAGACCCTGAAATAGACAACAAAGGCACATAATCTTAAGGGTTGCCAAAAGTCTTTGCAAAATTCTGCCTTGACCAGCACTAAAGCCTCACACACCATTGCTGAGTGCATGCAGTTTGAGGGTAGACCAAACTCTCTATGCCATGGGGACCTTGGGGAGCTAGTCAAAAAGTCCACATGGAGCACATATACACCACGGAATACTATACAGCCATAAAAAAGGATAAGCTCATGTCCTTTGCAGGGACATGAATAAAGCTGGAAGCCATCGTTCTCAGCAAACTGACACAAGAACAGAAAACCAAACACCATATGTTCTCACTCATAAGTGGGTATTGAACAATGAGAATACATGGACACAGGGAGGGGAACATCACATGCTGGGGCTGTCGGGGATGGGGGGCTGTGGTGGAATGGCAGGGAGTGGGGGGATTGGGGAGGGATAGCATTAGGAGAAGTACCTAATGTAGATGACAGGGGGATGGATGCAGCAGACCACCATGGCACGTGTATACCTAAGTAACAAACCTGCATATTCTGCACATGTGCCCCAGAACTTAAAGTATAATAAACAAAAAATAAAAATAACAATTGTTAAGTCCACATGGGAGGTAGGAGGGGGTTAGAAATCACTAGGGCAAATCTGTACCCTTCAAGCTTTTAAAAAACCAACAGAATTGCTCTCTTCCTTACACATTTATCCAAACAACTCTTGTAGGTAACCCCAAACTATGACATAGACAAGAGTCAGGGACCAAGGATGGGCGGACTGCCTACTCAAGCCCTCCCTGCATTCTGACAGGGGCTCCTAGGACAATGTCACACGCTAAAAGCCCCTTAGCTGAAACCCACACAGCTAGACGTCCCTTGACTCCCTGTCAGCATTGCCTGCCACTTGAAGGAAGGCATTCTAAGTTACAGTCTCCAAGCAGTAGCAACAGGGCCAACTAACATCGACTCAGAGCTTTCTGCATCCTGGGTTTCAAGCCTGGCTTTTTAGATCCTTTCTCTAGCTTTATCCTTGTGTATTCTCCAGGAGGAAGACCCTGATAGTATTTTGACAGCACTGCACCTGCTGTCTTATTTCCATCATGGCCCTGGTTACCCAGCCCTGCTAAGGCCTGTCTCAGCGCTACCTCCCCCATTAACCAGGGGCCCTCAGAAACAGAGTGCTGGTGCACTGATGAGCCTCTGTGCAGCTTTTCCTGTGGAATGAACAGCCCACCTAGACCTCCAAGGAGCTGAGCAACACTCCCTAGTACTGCTGAGCTCCAGGCATTTGGGGCCCTCAGTTCTGAGAACCCCCCAGGCCTCTGAAGACTCATTCTTCCTCCCTCCCACATATGGTAGCCCTCTTCCATCTCTGGGAAACCCCAGAGAAGCACCTATTGGGTTCAAAGTGGGTACTCAGTGGACAAATTTTCTCCCCTACCAAAGCTGCATGCGGGGGAGGGGCATTCAAACTCTCTTAACTGTAAGGATCCCCCTATCTGTCCCTCCCTCTGCTTTAGAACTTAATATCACATAGGACAGTTTGCTCAAGAACCTGGGAACTGGAGTCAGCCTGACATCAATTCAAACTTACTGATGATGTGATTGGAGCAAATTCCTTAACCTCTCTGAGCCTCTGAGAGAAAACAGTTACAAACAGACCATGACCACATAGCGACGTGGGATTCCAATAAGATAATGCATGGAAAGTGCTTAGAACAGTGTCTGGTTCACAGGAAATGCTCAGAGAGAGCTTGGAAAGAAATCCTGCCCTGCCTCAGAGGCTTAGAGCAGCTAGCAAAGAAACAGCCAGGTGGTCAGAGTGGAACAGGGAGCAGGAGCAGCTAAACTTGGTGGAAGACAGGGGCAGGAAGACTGCTCAATTCATGAGAAGCCCAATGCCCAGTCAGTGGGAGCAGGGGAGGGGACAGTGACTCACACAGTGACTCACTCAAAGAATCTGCCCCTCCACCCACCACCTGCAGACAAAAAAAAGAAAAAATCTCCCCAAATATTATTAGCCACAGGAAGCAGCAGAATTTAGGCAGAAAGGCCTTTTGGTGGTAGAAACACATGGACAATGTGCTAGCAAAGCGGAAAAAATGAGTGCCAGACAGGCAGGAAGGAGAGAGGAGACTGAAAGTCAGGCCAGCTGCAGAACAGAGAGGAAGTCACAGGTAACAGCTTCTCCAGGCCCTGTAGCTCCAGAAAGCCAGGTCAAGGAAGCTAAAAAGACCAAGCTCCCAGGGACCCAGGAAGGTACCTGCTTCACTCCAGCAAAATACTCCTTTGCTTTAATCCAAGATCTTTGTCCCATGGTCTAAGGCCTGGAAAGAGAAGAGGGACATTTAGCTGGACTGACCCCCTACCCTGTGCCCAGGACCAGGCTACAATAGGCTTTACCTCTAGCAATCTCTCTTGCCTCCAAGAACCCAATAGTGCAGGAGGTAGCACCCCCCAGGAACAGCTGAGAAGCCTGTCACCAGGTACAGGCCAGAGTGGGGATCTGAACCCAGACTAATGGCATGCTTAGCTCTGTGCTTTTCCTTTCAGGCAGGTAAAACACCATGCTTTGGCACTGGGATTGCCAGTAGCCACTTCCACCAATTATGTGTGACCTTGGGCAACTCACTCATCTCTCTGGGCCTCAATTTCCATGGCTATAAAGCATCACCTCCTGCGTATGGTGTTGAGAGGATTGAAGGAGCTAGGGCTGAGCCTGGTGCAGAGCTGGCACTCAGTGTATACCACCTGTGAAGCTTGCATTCCTCTCAAGAAAAGCCACTCCTCAGGAGAACAGAAGAAAGCAACTACTGCCAGGTCACGTTGGTGGTAGTGGAGAGAGCAGTGGGCTTGGAGTTCAGAGACCTGAATGGGAGCCCAATTTGACATATTCCCAGGGCTGTGATCTTGGATGAGTCACTAGACTCCTCCAAACCTCAGTGTCCTCATCTCTACAGTGAGGATAATGTCTGGGAATCACACCTGTGATCTCAGCACTTTGGAAGGCTGAGGCACCAGGATTGCTTGAGTCCAGGAGTTTGAGATCAGCCTGGGCAACATAGCAAGACTATCTCTACAAAAAAATAAAATAAAAAATTAGCTGAGTGTAGTGGCACATGCCTCTAGTGCTACTCAGGAGGCTGAGGAGGGAGAATCATTTGAGCCCAGGAGTTCAAGGCTGCAGTGAGCTAGAATCACACCATTGCATTGGAGCTTGGTGTCACAGCAAGATCCTGCCTCAAAATAAAATAAAATAAGGATGGGCCGGGTGCAGAGGCTCACGCCTGTAATCCCAGCACTTTGGGATGCCAAGGTGGGCCAATCAGTTGAGGCCAGTAGTTTGAGACCAGCCTGGCCAACAAGAATAAACCCTGTCTGTAAAAAAATTAGTCAGATGTGGTGGTGCATACCTGTAATTCCAGCTACTAGGGAGGCTGAGGCTCGAGAATCGCTTGAACCGAGAGGCAAAGGTTGCAGTGAGCTGAGATTGCACCACTGCACTCCAGCCTGGGCAACAGAGTAAGACTCCACCTCATTAATAAATAAATAAATACATAAAAATAAAATAAATAAATAAAAGTAAGAATAATGACTCTCCTGACCACACAGGATCATGGTGGAGGGACATCATGGAGATGACACCAACTAGCAGGGCTCAGGGAGGGACCAGAGACCAGGAGGCAGGAAGTGGCCATTCCCCATGGCGGCAGGGACTGATCCACTGGTGGCCAGTGGCAGGGAGAGGGGAAGGAGCATGGGAGAAGATGCAGATGCCCGAAAGATCCAAACCTCTATGGCAAAGTCAAGGTAGACATTTCCCCAGCCTCAGAGAGTGAGTCCGATAAGCATGGTGCAAAGGTGAATGGGGAGACTCTCAGGCTGGGGTCTCTATTCTTATCTTTATCACCCTCTGCTCAAGGCAGCTGCTAGGAAGTGGACTGGCCACAGGGAGCTTCTTGCCATGTAACCCTAGGGAAAGCTGCTCATCCACTTGGTTCCTCCTCATTTTGGTGTCCACGCTAGGAGACAGTGATGCTCACCCATCTCTTGCGTGGGCAGGATGACAGCAAGGAGGAATAAACCACTCAGAAGGAAAGTGACGGAGGACCTCACAGAGAACTGCCCAGGGGGGCATTCGACAGGATTTCCCTGGCTAAGGGCACATCATAGGAAGGTGTGACTGAGGAACACCAAACCACAGAGGTGAAAATCAGCCATGAGACTGGGAAAGGAAACCCCTGTGGGTGGAGTTTTGCCTTCATCTCAGCAGCACAAATGGGGAGGCAGAGCTGCTGTAGGGCAAAGGAGGTGTGGGTGGCAGCTCCTCTGCCCTCTGCTCTCTCCCAGCTTCCATTTGGTCAGCATGAAACCAGCATGGGATTGGAGGGCACGAAAGATCTGGGATAACAGAGCACTTGTGTCTTTCCCAGCTGTATGGCTATAAGCAAGACCTCACCTTCCTGAGCTTTCATTTTCTCGTCTCTGAGATGGAAAGGTGATATCTACCTTACTGAGTAGTTGGGAGGAGAAAATACAGCTGTAAGAGTAGTAACTACTGTTACATGCTGGGATGCATGCGATTTCATTCAGCTTTCATGACAACTCTGTCCAACGAATGTTTTCATATCCATTTACAGAGAAGGGGACAGATTCAGAGAGGTTTAGTGATTTGTCTAAAACAAACAGCTGGTAAACAGCAGGATTAATGTCAGGCCCAAGATTTATCAGACTCCATCCACACATTAGATCCCAACATAAGGTAGCTGATAAATAATGTTTCATTCGCCCCTTCAAAGCCTCTTCCCTGGTTCCTACTCCATTCTCAGTGGCTGCCTGTGGCTGAACTCACTCCTAGGTCTTGGTCCAGGACTGTGGTTTCTGGTGCAGGCTGCCAGACCCCAGCCTGAGAAGTCTAGGCCTGTGATCCACTTACTCCTGGTGTCACCTCTCCCTGAACAGTCCGTTCTCAATTTGACCCCACATGCCGATGACAGATACTTAGGGCGGTGATCTGGCAGGAGGAGGTATAGTGATACAGAACACATTCACATCTATGATCTTGAGCCCCTGTTGCCTTCATGCAGCTTCTTCTGTCTGCTGCTGTGCAGCTGTGGGAGATCAGGAACCCAAAAAGGAGACAGTTGAAGATGTGGAACCCAACGGCATATCAGGAGAGTTCATTGCAAGGATCACTTGTGCCTAACTCTCCCCTGAAGAAAGCAAGCAGCCACGGGTCTTCACCCTTGAAGTCTCTCTCTCTGCTTTCTCCGACAGGATATTGCAAGAATGCTTTGGAATGGAGGGATGACGGGTGATAGGCTTTCACCAAGCCCCTGTCTGCCAGGGGTTACAATAAGAGCTTGACATGAGTCTCTTCACTGAGGTGCCTCAGCAGCCCTGAAGGACAGGTGTGATAGATTCTTTTTTTTTTTTTTTTAAATTTTTTAATTTTTTTATTGCATTTTAGGTTTGGGGGTACATGTGATTAAAATGCAAGATTGTTGCATAGGTACACACATGGCAGTGTGGTTTGCTGCCTTCCGTCCCCTCACCTGTATCTGTCATTCCTCCCCATGCTATCTCTTCCCACCTCCCCACCCCCCGTCCCTCCCCCATTTCCTCCCAACGGACCCCAGTGTGTAGTGCTCCCCTCCCTGTGTCCATGTGTTCTCATTGTTCAACACCCGATTCTTAAAAGATAGCACTCAGGCTTGAGGAAGTTTGTCAAAGTGCCAAAAGCCACCTAGCCAGTGTGGGTAGGCAAGGCCCATCTGACTTCATGTCCACACTGTTTCTTTTCCACAAGGGCCCAGCAGATCCTCCTGGTTACTGTGGGAGGCCAGGGCATCAGACCAGCCATGCCAGGGCAGGTGGACGTCACCTGGGGATGCTTTTCACTGTAGACCTTCCTGCAGATCTGTTTCCTTTTCATCTTGAACCCCAGCATCTCCACAGATCATCTATTGGACATGCTTCCTGAGCACTCATTATGCCCGAGGCCTGTTCTAGAGGCTGGGCAAGGTTGTAACATGAAGACTGAGTCTGTCTTTAGAGAATTTAAAGATCCAAGGAAACTGGGACTCTAGTGCCAGGGTGGTACAAGTGAAATGCCTTGGGCCGTTGGGGGGACAGATAGATCGCCATTAGTATGGTGGGAAGGGAATAGCCAAAGAGGTACAGGTCAAGCCAAGCTTCTGATTTAGAACTTAGTGTTCAGAGTTGGAAAGGATCTGAAAGGTTTTCTGATCCAATCTTCTCATTTTCTAGATGAGAAAATGGAGGCCCAGAGAGGAGGGTCATTTGCATAAAGCCACATGACATACAGTCAGCATAAAAGCCAGGTGAAGACCAGGTTCCCTGACTCAGCACTACCTTGGTTGCATATGTGCCCCTAAGCAAGGCTGACAGGTGATCTAGCACGTGGAGCCCAGTGCAAATCCACTGCCATAACTGTAAGAACTCCACATGCTGAACATGCCAGCCTTCTGTGTCAGCTAAACTTGGATTCAGCTGCACAAAGAAACCCAAAACAATCCTTGCTTAAGCATGAGAGGAGTTTCTTACTCTCTCAGGTAAAAGCCCAGAGGCCTGACATCCAGGCTGTGCTCCACAAAGCTGTGAAGGACCCAGCCTCCTTCTAGCATTTTCTCTCCACCCCAAGTGTATGGCCCCCATCCAGCAACCCAAGCTGAGGGCACCTGCATTCCAGGCAACAGGGCAGAATGAGGAAGAGGGGCAATGGGGGCATACCCTGCCTTTCAGCTAGGGTTGCTGAAAGCCGTCATGGGACACATCCCTGTCCAGCCTAGGAGTTGGAACCTTGTCAAATAAGAGGCTGGGAAATGTAGTTTTTATTCTGGGTGGCCATGAGCCCAGTCAAAATTTCTATAAAACTGAAAAAAGGAAGAATGAATATTGGCCTTTGGTTTGCACACTCCTAAGTTTGCTTTCTGTATCCTGCCTCTTTCAATCTCTCCTTCTGCAGGTCTAGATACCTTGGGTAGCTCCTTCCTTGGTACTCGTTGCCTTGCCAACAGTTTGAGGTGTGGTCATCTCCCTCTCCTGGCCCCACTCCTGCACCTTCTCCAGCCCAGCCACAGTTACATTCTCTGGTCGTCCCCAGAGGCTACATGGAGTGGGCAGGGCCGCCGCTGGGCTCGGGGGCCAGGAGTCTGAGTACTACTTGACTTAGCTCATCACTCAGTCTGTGACCTTCACCTAATTACACCCTTTCTCTGAGCCAGGAGAGAGAGTGTGTGCATTTCATATCCACAGAAAGACAAAATGAAATGAAAGGGAAAATATCCCAAAATGTACCCTACAGATGAGCAAGTAAATAAGATACACTGTAGCATCTTTGAACACTCAAGAAATCTTTTATAATTACAAAATATTGAAACAACCTAAATAACCATGCACTGAAAACTGGTTACTTACATGCTATCTCTCTATATAATAGAATATTTTGCACCTATTAAAAAAAATAAAACCACTTTTATGTGTGCTTATATGGAACAATATCCAAAAAGCAAAAAGTACTAAGGGAAAAAGATGGAACCACATACATGGTATATAACCTTTGGGTGAAATTATATTCACTCAAGTGTGCGTGTTCCCATGGTATGTGTAAAATTCCTCTGGAAGGATACGTGAGAAAGTGTCTCTAAGGAGGGGACTGGTGTGAGGGAACAAGAAGAGACTGGCTTTTTGGTATATGAAATTTTTGAATTGTACACCAGGAAGTGTCTACAGTAAACCAAGAAAGGAAAGTGAAACATTGAGTAATCATTATCGACTCTTGATGACAGATACTTAGGGCGGTGATCTGGCAGATCTGGCAAAGACAATATTCTTCTAGACCTTACATGTTTCTTTAGAAAAAGCAAGATACTGGGTAAACCGGTTGAACCCCCACCTGGTTCAGCTCTATCCAAGGTCATTGTCACCACCACCTCGGGTCCCAGGCCTGGCCCTCCCTGGAGTCTATGACCCCTCTCCTTCTGACATGGCCCTTGGAGGAAGAGATTTCAATGCTGAGAAAGGCAAAAGAACCTGACAAGGAGGTTCGGGGTCTTTCTATGTTAAGCTCCTCCTCTCAGGGCACCCCTGCCTGTCCAGCTCACTTCCTCTCACGGGGTGAAGGGGATTGAGCAGGATGCTTGTACTGCAAGGGACAGAAAATCCCTAAGTCGAACTAGCCTAAACCGCTGACCTAGTTGATCGTCCCATACAGCACAGTTTATTGGCTCAGTGCAATAGACAACTCAAGAGAAGGGCAGAACTGAGTCTGGGGCTCACTGGACCAGGGACCTCACAGCCTGCCAGAGCCGCCCTGCCCCCATATGTCTAATGTCCTTTTCAAGTGGCCTTGATTCTTTCCTCCAGTGGGAGCCTTCACACCAGCAACTCTGCACTCACGGCCAAAACCTCGGGCACTTGAGAAGAAAGTCACTTTCTCCTATTCCCAGTTAGAAACCCCCCTGGGAATGACAGTCACAGGCCTGGCAGGAGTCAGATACCCACTTCTGCACCAATCAATGTGAATAGAGGAACAGGCTTCTATTTCAGGCCCAGCAAGAGTACCCATCCCTCCAAGAAGCCTTCCCAAATGCTCTCAATTAAACCCTCATTGCACTGTCTTCTCCCTCACAGCACTTGTCTGAGCTCCACTTTCACGTGTGTGTGTGTGTGTGTGTGTGTGTGTGTGTGATTATTTATTTGATTAGTATCTCTCCCCCACTAAATACAAGCTCCATGAGAGCAAGGACCAGTCTGGCTTTGCCTTCCTTGAATCCACAGTCCTTAGCGTGGGTCTGGCACACGGTGGCAGAAAATGGAAATAGGGGCTTTGAAAAACATAATGACAAATATGCTGTGACTGCTCTAGGACTGGCTACATTTCCCTGTTGATTGTTGCAGCCCTTATTTTCCCCTTAGAAAACAAGTCCTCTGAAGTGCTTCTGGCAATATCCATCCTCGCACAAACAGGCTTGGGCCTGGTACATATTTGTTCAACATATGTGGATTTAACACCGCTACGTGCCGTATGTTGTTCTAGGTTTGGGATGCATCACTGAGAGACATAGAGAGAGATTCCTTCTTGGCTGGGGGAGGCTGAAAAGAGGCAAATGAATTCAGGAAGCTTGGAGAGAGGCATGCAATTTGGAAGTGGGTAGTCAGGGAAGACCTCACCAGAAAGTGACACGTAAGCAGTTTTTTTTGTTGTTGTTTTGTTTTAAGATGAAATCTCACTCTGTTGCCCAGGCTGAATGGAGTGCCGTGGCACCATCTTGGCTCCCTGCAACCTCCGCCTCCCACGTTCAAGCAATTCTCCTGCCTCAGCCTTGCAAGTAGCTGGGATTACAGGCATGCACCACCATGCTCAGCTGATTTTTATATTTTTAGTAGAAATGATGTTTCTCCATGTTGGCCAGGCTTGTATCGAACTCTTGACCTCATGTGGTCCACCCGCCTCAGCCTCCCAAAGTGCTGGGATTACAGGGATGAGCCACTGTGCCTGGACAACATGTAAGCAGTTTTGAAGGCATTAAGAAAGTGAACCATGCAGCCATCCAGGGACAAAGAGGTCTAGGAGGAAAAACAGCCAATGAAAAGCCCCTGAGACAGATGAACATCTGAAAGAACAACAAGGAGGCCAGTATCCCTGGAGGTAATGAGAAGAGTCCAGAGTTAACATCAAGGAGGAAGTTGGCAGTTCTCGGCAGAGACTAGGATGCCATTGTAAGAACCTTGGCTTTGACTCTAAATCAGTTAGCTCCTGGAGAAGTTTTCAGCAAGGACTTATATGATCTAAATTGTGTCTCAACAGGAGTCCTCTGGCTTTGAGGGGTGAAGGACAGAAGGAAGGAGACCAGTTAGGAAGAGATGGCATAAGCCAAATGAGATATGATAATGCTTCAAGCCAACATCCAAGAGGGTTGGATATATTGTGACGTCAGAGTCAAAAGGATTTGCAGGTGCACTGGAGTCAGCAACAGAGAAATAGAAGATTTAAGAGTAACTCCAAGGATTTTTTTTTTAGCTGAACAACTCAAAAAGTTAAAACTTACCATGAACTGAAATAAGCAAGAATAGAGGAAGAACAGGCTTAATGGAGGGAGAGGAGAATGGCAAGGGGCTATCAGTTTGGTTTTGGTCATGCTATGCTTATAATTCCTCTTAGACATCCAGAGAAAATATTAAGGTTGATATGCAGGTAGATGAGGGTATCTGAAGTTTGTGAGCAATAATGTTTGACAGCCATTAGATTTAACCACATGAAAATATCAACACTCAACCATTTTGACATATACGATGGTAAGATCTCTTATGAAATTTAACCTACAGGTGGTTGTTAAAGCCATAGCATTGGGTCTGATCAACAAGGATCAGACACAAGCAAAGAAGACACAAGGACTGTTGATAGAGCCCTGGCACACTCCATTGTTAAAATGTCAGGAAGATTAGGAGAAACCAAGAAAAGACACTGAGAAGGAACCATGGGTGGGGGTGGCTTGATAGAAAAACCAGGAGAATATGGTGTCCTGGAAGTCAAGGGAGCAGAATATTTCAGAAAGGAAGGAGTAATCAACATAGTCAAATGCTTTGCATAACTCAAGGAGAATGAAAATTGAGAATTGACCACTGGTTTTAGCATTGGCCACTGGGAAACTTGGTGAAAAATTATCTGAGTGGCTAAGAGACAATGGAAGAAAAAAATGGGAGGCAGCAAAGATAGGCAACCATTTAAAGCTTCCTTTTTTTTAATACCTGAAAGGACTCTTATATTTGAGTCTTTGACAATAGGCAAAGGACTGAGAATAGAATATTTGCAATCACACACAGTAGAATATAATTCTGATAATTAACTCCCAATTCCTCCTTCTTAGCAACTAGTGAATCTCTTAGCTAAGGAAATTATTTCTACATGCTGAGCCTGTTCAGGACCTGCTGAAACCTGACTCAAGCTATTCTGATCCCATATTAGCCTGGGATGTCAAGATTCACTTCCATGTATCAATATGTATAATATTAATTACAGAGAACTATCAGACTCTCCATGTGCAGTAGTTCAGAGTTTTAACTTTAAGCAGAGTCTTACTATCTGTATTTCTCAAGAGGGTTACTGTCTCCAGCATGCCTGCAAAACACCTGCCTCTGGTTTCTATTATCTAGAATGGCTTCTCTCTCTAGCCCTCTGGCTTCCTCTGGGAGCTTCTTAATGACACCAAGACGTGAACCTAGGTCTTCAGACTTCAAGTACCATGGCCTTTCCAGTGTGCAACACCAGCTTTTGATGCTTTACTTGAGATCTTTGGAGAGATAGCATCTGTAATTTAATTGATTTTTTTATATATATACAATGCTCTGTGCACCAGCCCTGCCTCCCCTCCAGAGTCTACAGATAAATCATAGCAGATAGGAGGTCAAAATGAAATTTTTACAACGATAAAAAATGGGGATTATTTAAACCATTTTATCTCACAAGAACCCAGGACTGAATCACCCCAAACAGACATGGTCCACAAGAATCTGTTAGATCCCAAGATCTAGTGCCAAAAATACCGACAATTTGGGCAAATAAATTTATACTGTCAGCAGGAGAATGTCCAGGCTAATAAAATACACATGTCATCAGTATCAGAGCTATTTGTTTGCTTGAGTTTTTTTAAAGGTCATTGTTGAAAGGGTAGCCCCCTGTGGGAAAGAATGTGTGAGAATTGTGTTGAATTTTTAAAGCCTGTGACATTTAGGCATTAAATGATATTTAAAAACACTCTCTCTCTCTCTGTCTCTATATCTGCCCCTTTCTCTCTTCTGTCTCTCTTTTCTTCCCCCAGATAATTTATAGGGAAAAAAGAGAGTATTTAAATAATATATGTTTTCTTATTGTGCAAGATATTAAACTTTTTAAAATATACATAACCTTGAGATTTAAGAAAAATCACTTCCTAGCTGTCCTTGAAGGGTTTGTTGATTGTGATCCAGGCTGAGAGACCGTTCTAACTCAACCCATTTACGGAGGTTAAACAGTTTGCCTCCCTTGAGACCTGCCGTGGATTTCCCTCTGGGCTTGAGCTCTCCTCCATTCCTTGGGTGCAAGCTCCTTCCCTGCATTCCAGCTCCAATGATATTAACCACATGGAGGCCGAAGCGCATCTGCCAACGTGAACAACCTTCAATTTGTCTTCATTAGCATGATCATCAGCATCCTCTTAACACAGTAATCACTGAACACTAATTCTTTTCCAGGCATGTAAAGTTCAGTGCTTACATGTATTGTCTCATGAAATCCTATGACAAGCACGAGTTGTAGCTATAATTATAATTCTCCCCATTTTACAGAGAAGGGCACTGAGGCTCAGAAAGGAAGTTAATCAAGATCATCTGCCCAGGAAATGGCAAGGTGAAAATCTAAGCTTAGATTGGTTACCACCCCCCCACCCCCCACCCCCACCCAGAGTTGATGTTTGTAATTACTATGCAGTGCAGCTTTAAAAGTTAAGAATATCACCAAATTATTCAGTCTTAACCTAGACATTTTTAATTCCTCTCCCATGGGATAACACACTATGAGCATGTACTTTCTGATCTCAGTAGAATGCAGAGAAGGGTAAACTATTTCCCTCCCTGAGACAGCGTAATGCAGTGGAAAGAGCTCAGACAAGGATGTATTTCTGAGGTTCACCCTAACTTATTAAGGACTCTCAGCTTGGGATTCCATGTACTTCCTTGGTACCTACATTCATATCTGTGAACTAAACATAATAATGCCTGGTGTCTTCGCTAAGATATAACTGTCAGGAGCTATCTCTGGGTTATGAGTAATAGAAACAGAAGCTGGTTCAAGTTTTCACTTAGAACAGTGTTTAGCAAATAGTTGATGGACCATAAATAAGTAGTAACTGAATGAATGAGTATCTTAAGAAAGTAGGAAAGGTACCAGAAGAATCCTGGGGCAGCTCATGGCATCTAAAAGAAACCTGGAGATCAAAGCTTCAGACAGATCGGAAATCATAGGCAGCTCTGGTAATCCCAGGAGGAGTTCATGACCAATGAGTAGAGACCAGGTCCACCAGTTTCTCCTGCCACACTCTGCCCCAACCCTGGCAATGCCAGAGAAGTAGCCTGGTGTTCATGTGTGTGCATGTGAGTGGGTGTGTTTGACAGGCTGAGTCCACATAGAATGTGTTACATGAGATGCTAAAGAGATGAAATATAGAGATTGCTTTTCAGGTTCCATTTCCAATCAAGATTCATAACAACTATGGATGGTTAATCTGCCCCTCAAGATCAACTCCAGAGGAGCCCAAAGGAGTTAGCAAGGGAAAACTGAAAACCAGGAGGAACTGTAGGGGTGTGGTGCTATTTTGAATTGGAGAATAGGGTGGAAGATGATGGTTTGGCCTGGGCAGGAGGTATGCCAGCACAGCAGCAGAAGTGTGAAAGAGATGGGGAAATATTGGAATTCTGTTCTTTCTTCTCTCCAGGCACAGCCTTGGGAAAAACATGTGGAGACCAAAACTTATACCCTAATTTTCGTCAGGAGTAAAATCGGAAGTCCTGTGCCAAAGGGAAGCTGAGCAAAGCAGGTGGAGTGACTGACTGGGGTTGTTACCCCCTCTCCTGTCCTGTCTGAACTTCTGGGCCTGTGAAATTACAGTCTGAAGAGTGGAGCCTCTCCATAGGTGGCAAAGGGTTAAGACTGACCTGAGAGGTGTCTTGGTAAGTGTTTTCTCATGCCTGGGGTTCCCCACCCTAAGGCTCACTCGCCCTACTTCCTGAGTTCACTGGAATTGAAGTAGATAGAATCTGGCATCTCACCACTAACACTGCCAAAAGGAGCAACCAATACTCCCAGGGAAAATGAGCTTGCAAGCCAAAACAATAGAACACAAACATTTCAATGGAAAATAGTTATGTTTCTGGGTCCAGAGGCTGGCCGGTGGGGGGGGCCAGGACCCCAGCCCTGTGACAATGGGAGAAAAGGGGACTGGTACTGTTCCTGAGCAGGTACCTCATGGCAGGTACCATGTGAGCTTCTCCATACACCATCTTGCTTATCTCATCTCTGACCTTTGAGATAGGACTTGTCACTACCACAGGTGAGCAGCTGAGGCTCAGAGCAGTCAAATAGCTTCTTAAGAGATACCAAATTTACAAATAGCATGACAGATTTTAACCTAGACCTAAGCTCTGGAGTCAGACCATCTAGATTTACGTCACTTCCTAATTGTGTGAACTTGACCAAGTCATTTAACTTCTCTGACCTCAACTTCCTCTTCTGCAAAACAGGGCTAAAAATTGCACCTAATTCATCTGATTATTGTGAGGACACAATGAGTTTAGATAGCTCCTGACAGTTACATGATACTCGATAAACATTCGTTGTTATTTTAATTATTTCCAGCTGTGTATCTGCTCCTTTTAACATTCAGCCTTTTAGGTAAAATGTAATAAATCTCCTCTCTTCTTGTTTAAGTAGCAACCAGTTAAGATTGTTACATTTGCTTCTTAAGTAAAGTCCACCTACATGGTATAGAAAGCAAGAAACAGAGTGAGTTCTGAGTCAAATCCTAATTTTTAACAGAGTTCAAAATGAAAGAGTATGTCCCTGCTTTGGAAAAACGATTCCTCTAAGCACCCAGAAATGACACAGGTATTACCATAGAAAGGATTCTATCCCAAGATCTAAACTTGTCTGGAAGGAATCAAAAGCAAAGGCTAAAATATCAAACATTAGGGAATGCCTTCTTAACCTTAAACACCAATGCAATGGAATATTATGAAACTCTCAAAACTTATCAGTACACATAAGGCATTAAACACACACACATACTTGTGAAATGGCCAAATGCAAAAAAAAAAAAAATAGCTGCAAAGAGTGGGTAAACTATGATTCAATTATGGGAAAATATGGCTATCTGTGTAGACACAGAAAATTACAAGGGAAGTGTGCTAACATTCAGGGAGTGGAGTTCACTTTTTGGGACTTTCCTTGAAGTTATAGTCCTTTCAAAAGAAATGCAAAATATTGAGGACTAGAACTGTGTTGTACATTTATGTTTTTAAAAAACCCACACCAATGCAAATCTAATTTATTTTTCTTTTACAGAAAATTAATCTAAAACATATATGGTCTTATATAGATCTCATATAGTATTCTATATGGTCTTACATAGTATTCTAACTATATAAAAATACACAAAGTCACCTACACACAAATAGACACCCATAAACACTTATAGAAGGGCAAGTGATTCATAAACATCACTGGAATGAGAAACTGTTTCCAATCAAAGACCCAGAAAGGATTGATGGGGGACAGGCCTACTATGTGTCTAGCACTTTACAACAAGTTTTCTATAGGAATTTTCATATTAACCCTTCAAAGTGCTTAGCATTATCCCCATTTGCATGTGAGAAAGTGAGGCTCAGATATGTGAAGCAACTTGCCAGGCATCACGCAGCTCATGGGTGTGGCTTCCACCTCACCACACTCTGATAGGCACCAGTGTCAGGCACAATCAGATACAAAATCAGTGGGTTTCGTGTTTCGCCGCTGGCCTCATCCCCTCCTAACTGTCTCTTTGCAAGGCAGCCCATTCCCTCCCCTTACCAGAAGAGTAGCTTCTTCATCTGCCCTGCCCCAGCTGAAGCCCGCAATTTCTCATCTTTGTATCCCAGGGGATGGCACTGGCCTTGGCAGGGGGAGACACCTAGGGAAAGACGAGCAAAGAGACAAGAATTTCCAAGTCTCCTCTGACAGCTCCCCTGCAACATGGAGGGCCTGAGCTAGCACAAAGGTCCCCTTGCACACGCTGGCTGAGACACATCTGTGGGGGAGATGTCGTGGTAGCCACAGACTCCGTCATCTGTGATCGATAACAGACAACTGATGTGAGTGGAAATTTTGAATAAAGGAACCTGATAGTGCCAGAGAAGAGATAAGAAATAAATACAGCAAAGTGGGGTCTCTTCTGCAAGCGCAGGCTCTCTCCTGTACCAGGAACTTGCACCCAGCATGGTCACAGTAAGCACTGAATAAACATTTGTTAAATGGATATAGGGATTATGATTACCCTGTGAATCCACACAAATTTGGTAGTACCACAGGTATTTCAAAATTCATATGCCCCAATCTGAATTCATCATCCCTGCAGCATCCTCTTTTCTCTTGTGGTTCATTGGTTATCCAGCCAGGACATAGCTGCCAGCCTTGGCTCCTCCCTGTCCCCACCCCACCACATCCTCCCTGTTACCAAGGCCTGGCAAGTCTGTCTCTCAAATATCATCAAACCCCTGTCTTTCCCCCACCCTGGAGGCCACCCTCTTGGTCAGGAGGGATTGAGATCACAGGTTCAGGAGTAGGACTGCCTACTTTATGCCCTTTGGTAAAGCATTCGACCTCTGGAAGCCTCCGTTTTCTCTCCTATAACATGGGGGAAATAATGGTTCCGACCTCAGTAGAGGATAATTATGAGAGCACAGTGTGACAAGCAGATCATCTGCCAGCTGACTTAACCCCAGATCCCATTACTGAGTCTCCCTGCTTCAGGTCCCGACCCCTCCTCCCTGGGCAGCCAGAGGGCCTAGTCTGAAATTCAAATCTCTTCTCTCACTCCTGGTGTCTAAAGAAAGGAGCCTGCTTTTGGAGTCATAAAATATCAACTCATGTGTGCCTATGTGCCTGGGAAGCCTCGTTGTTTGACTCTCTCATGCCCTCCATTTGTGTGTCTCAAAGCATCACTAGGCTGCTGTACGCTGAGGGTTACATCTGACAGCACCAGTGAGAACCTTAACCCAGGACCTGGCACCCACTGGGTGCTCAGTAAGCTTAGCTCTTTTCCCTCTCCCTCCTTTGTTGTCAGGACAGTGTAGGAGGAAGTCAGGATCAATCCCTGGAAGGAGAGGTCCCAATGAGTGGAAAAAGCGAAGGGGAAGGGTACTGTGAAAGTCGGGCTGGCAGCCCTGCCTGTTTCATCCGGACGCCCCCAGAGAGCTGCTGCTTGCAGAGCAGAGGTGCCCATGAGCCATCCGTCAGAAGCACTAGCAGTGCTGGTGAAATCACAGCTTCCACAGCCCCATCGCACTCCACTCTCTAAATCCCCATGTTGTAGGCCTGGGCATGACTGGGAATCAGCATCGTAGCAGCATATATCCTAGGAGGCCCCACTTCTTAGCTGGGTTTGAGAAGCCCTGCTCAGTGACTTCGCCTTTGATAAGCAGCCCAGAAGCCTTCTTAAACTGAGGCTATTCCCTGACCATCTTCTTGGTACATAAAAAGTGGCAGAAAAAGGGAATTTGGTTTCAAATGGATGGATTAACATTAATCGGAAAAAAATTTAAGTCTAGACATTTTGAAAAACCAAGGGACAAGGTGGCCAAGAATGTTAACACTGTGCTCTGGCCTTTGGGTGCTCAGCACGTGATTAGAGACCAGGAAAAACCTGCTCAGGCCTGGCTGAGGCTGGCATGGTTCTAGGGTGACTTTGACCAGTAGGTGGTCTTCTCGCTGGCCTACAATAACATCTTTTATCAGCTGTCTGATGCCACTCTTCTGTCTTGGTACCAGGTTAAATGGCATTTGGTGAGACAGTTTTGCACCTGAACTCTAATATTGGTGCTTAGCAGCTGTGAAAGGATGCGGGGGTCAACTAGAGACCCCATAGCAATAATTCTTCAGATCACAAGGAGCCTTAGAGGCTACCATAGTCAATACTAAGGAAGGCCACAGAGTTGCAGAAAGGGTACTAAGACTTTCCAAGTTCTGACCGGGTGTCAGGCCCTGTGTTAGGCCATGTGTATGTGTACTTAACGTAACTTAATGTATAACTATGTATACATGAGCGTATACACACATGTCCCTGTTTATGTGTATATATATATGTACATATTTATTTTGTATATATGAATATGTGTATGAATGTACATATGCATGTTTAAATTCATATATGTATTCACATACACATGCAGACATCTATCTACATGCATATATGTGTATGAATATAGGATATACTGTATATATCCTCACAGTAGCCCTTACTATCAGTCTTAGAGTTAAGAAAACTGAGGTGTAGAGAAATTAAGTAACTTTCCAGCATCACAAAGCTGAGTTTGACTCCAAATGCTTATGAAACCAGTGTCCTTTTTATACTACTTCCTCTCCTAAAAATAAAACATACATAGGCCTACAGCAGGTCTAGCTCTCTGAAATATGTCTTGTAAATTCTGGGTACAATGACTATAAGAATCTCCAAAATGTGCCTTACTATATCTAGGTGTAGGAGAGACAAGTTGTGGGCATAGCCAGGTAGCCCAGGTGTGCCAGGTCGAAAGATCAGAGACCCAATTCCCAAATAAGCAAATTGATGAGCTCATCCATCCCCTTCCCAACCTTTCTCTGCCTGCCCTGTGTTATAGGAACCACATGATCTATAATAGACCTTTTAGACTCCCATGCATGGGCTTAGAAGGAAGTGTTTGGATTTAAGAGTCTGGAGCAATAATTTCCTTTTAGTTTCCATTGTAACTTTGAATGATTACAAATTGCTTCCTTGTAGACTTTAAATAATGCATGTCTCTCCAATGATTATTCAAGAGAAGATTTGTTTCTTCACTACCCTGTGGTCTATTACTTTCCTCTGCTATTTTAATAATCTTAATCACCATCTGTTTAGCATCTCCGGGCTGCTGTGCACACTGCAAGCTAGCTTATACGTAACTCACAATAACCTGGCCAAGCAACTTGGTCCACTTTCTTGTCTGAGTATCCCATGGGATTGTAAATTTCACACAGACAGAGTTGGCCTAGAAAAGGCTCAGAGGCATGGGGCCCCAGGACCTAGCACACTGCTTGGCACACACTAGGCATTCCACATTTACTGAATGAAAGGGTGGGGGAATGGAGGGATGAGCGCTGGGAGGCTGTTTTGTAAATATCAAAAGCGTGATCTGAAGGCAGGTCTGGAACTCTGAAGACTGTGTTCCTCTTGCCCTTTGCTGCATTTTTCTGTCTCACCATTATATTTTGTTTTCTCTGAGCCTTTTTCTTCAGTCACACTTTTCCAAGTTCTCGTGTGGTATTTCTTGGACTGGTTCTATTTATTTAGCTGCAGGCAGATTTGCATTTTGAAATTTCGTGTGTTTGTTTTTGAGCCAAGGTCGTTTTTACATGTGTCATTTCTCTAGGCCTTCACTTTTCATGACCATATTCATCATTTCCCACTTCTCCAGTGAGTAACTGGGTGGTTGGGGGTGGGGACAGAAAAAGGTATTGGTCCAATGGGCGATGAGGTGTGGGTGAGGTTCGGGCCAGTCCCTGGGCAGCCCATCTGAGGTCCCCACACCTCCAGGCCTCCACGGTCTCCATGGGCACGGAGGGCAGGCCCAGCGCATAGGCCTCTCTGCCATCATCCCACCCAAGCACCCACTTAGAAGATAGATGTCGGGTCTGCTGTATCAGCTGTCTTATCTTGAATGCTGATAGTTGTGATAGAGGAATGAGAACTCTATAGAGTCTTATGTCAGCAATAGATGTTTGGCCTAGAAATAACACACATCACTTCCACTCATGTTTCACTGTCCAGATCCATCCGTGCGATCTCGTCCAACCACAGGGGCCTGGGGAGTGTAGTCCCACCACAGGCCCAGAAAAGAAAGACAGAAGTAATTAATGAACAGCAATAATAGCAGCACAGCCTCCAAGACCACTTCCCATCTTAAAACCCTCCTGTTTTTCTCTCACCACCAAGAGTCCCAGAGCAGAGCCCATGAGGTCCTGAGAGGGCAGCCTCTGCCACCCTCCAGCCTTGTTTCTAGGGCTCTCTTGCAGGCCTCCATCTCCAGTAACCCAGCTGATTGAGTTCCCTCGGCAGGCCATGCATGGGCCCTTCCACAAGGTTTTCCCACTGCTCGATCTGCCTAGGACCTCATTCAGGGTGACTCAGGGCAAATGGCTTCTCCTGCAAGCTAGCCTCCACCAACATCTCCCATCGAGCTGAGTCCCCGTCTCTGTAATCCTTCGTACCTTGTTCACTGTCCTTGGCATTTTACCCTCTCTGTTTATTCAAGTGCATGTCTCCTCCACCGGCCTGGCCCAATGGACAGTGACTAAATTCTACTTGTCTCAGAATGCCCAGGCCTCACACCACCCCCAGTGTGAGATGTTCAGCCTACACCTCTTGAATGTGTAGTGCTAACTACTTTAACAGCACTTATTATTTAAGTGTGGCTTTTCAATTTTTAAAAATGCTGTTAATATATGTTTTACAGTTTATTATTGATTCCATAACTTTCCAAAGGATGGCTATCTTGGTCTTGCTGCTGCATTTTATGCCTATCCTCTTGGCTGCCAGGCTACACAGTCAAATTTGACTTTAAGATTCAGGAAGGTGACGAGGCGTAGCTCACGCCTATAAACCCAGCACTTTTGGAGGCTGAGGTGGGCAGATCACCAGAGGTCAGGAGTTTGAGACCAGCCTGGCCAATGTGGCAAAACCCCTTCTCTACTAAAAATGCAAAAATTAGCAGGATGTGGTGGCTCATGCCTGTAATTGCCATTACTCGGGAGGCTGAGGTGGGAGGATCACTTGAACCCAGGAGGCAGAGGTTGCAGTGAGCTGAGATCAGGTCACTGCACTCCAGCCTGGGCAAGAGACCAAGACTCCATCTCAAAGTAAAAAAAAAGATTTCAGGAAGGTATGCTGCTGAAAGTAGAGTACCTTAAAGAAAGTACTTTAGAGTACCATAAAGAAAAGAGAGTGTCTTACGTTAGACCTTTATCACACCCAGACCAGGAAGCATCAATGTCATTAAGGCATAGATGGCATGACTACTGTTATTATCTTCTTTCTATGCCCCTGGAAGGATGAATGTGTGGGTGGTGATCCTGGGAGCCTGCGCCTGGAGAGGAAGGAGCTGAGTAAGGCTGTGAATTAACTAGGCTTCCTTTGGTACACTCTGCGGGAATCCTGCTCAAGCCAGATTACACATGCAGGGAAAATGATAACTGAGATCATCTCTTAGAAACCAAGGACATAGGCATGGCACAGTGGCTCGTGCCTGTAATCTCAGCACTTTGGGAGGCTGAAGTGGGTGGATCAATGGAGGTCAGGAGTTCAAGACCAGCCTGGTCAACATATTGAAACCCTGCCTCTGCTAAAAATACAAAGGTAGTGCGTGCCTGTAATCCCAACTACTCGGGAGGCTGAGGCAGGAAAATCGCTTGAACCCAGGAGCTGAGATCATGCCACTGCACTCCAGCCTGGGTGACAGAGTGAGACTCTGTCTTAAAACAAAAGAAACCAAGACATAAAAGCATCCAAGTCATAAGAGCAAAAGGAAGCAGGGACTTGCATGACGCTGGATTCTTCTTCTCCCTGCCTCTCCACTTCTCTCTATATGATGCCTTCAACTTTCTCCCTCAGAAGATCAGCTTCCTCTTCTCTTCCACCCAACAAGCTGGGAAATATGGTGTCAGGGAGCCCACTGCCTCACATATAACAATCCAGGCTATGAAAGGAAGGCTGTCCAACTCTGTTGGTTCCAAATCTAAAAGTCCCAGGAAAGGAGCACATGGGCCCAGCAAGAGTCAAGTGTCCACTCTTGGACTAATCAACTGGGCCCAAAGGCCAGAGTGCCATTGCAACTTACCTGGTCCCACTATATGATGGAGAAGAGAATAAAGATCACCAACAGTGATGCTGGCCAAGAGCCCTTAAAGCTTCCCAGGAGAGAATCAAGGGAGGCCTCCCGACACCATAGGACAGAAAGGTGACTGAGCTAGCTGCGTAACACCCATGGAGGGAACTTGTCAGAAACGCAGATCCCAGGTTCCAGGTCCCAGGCCCCAGTGAGTCTCACTCGGTAGGTCTGGGTGCCTGCCTGGGAATCTGTGGTTCAAACAAGCATCACAGGTAATTACCAACATATTGTCAGATTTGGGAGGCACCGATTTAGCTTGTGCTTCAGATTTAATTTTATGTCTGTTTTGTTCCTTTCTGCTTTGGGGTTTATTATTCTTCCCATTTCCCTTTCACTCAGTAATTTGTAACCCTTCTAGGTTATTTAAGTAGAGACTTAATTCCCAGTTTTTCTTCTTTCTCACTAATAGATGCCATCACGAGCAACAGTTTTTTCTTTAAGTACCAGCGTGGCAGCATCCTATAAATTTAAATGATATGCTGTGTTTATATCTTTGTTCTTTAAATACTCTATTCTGAATATCTTCCCTTTCCATGGTGTTATTTAGGAGTGTTTTTAACTTCTAACTGACTGGATAACCCCTTCTTGTTTATTTCTAACTTCACTGAACTGTAGTGTTAGAATATGTAAAGCAGAATGTTTCTGTCTTTTCTTATTGAATAAATGTCTTTGTATCATAGTAAGTGAAAAAATCTATCCATAAAGATTTTCTGAAAAATCTATTCATAAAGACTCACTGGTCAAGTGAGTGTGTTGGATGTTGCTGCTTTACCCCAGCCCTCATTAAAAAAAAAAAAAAAATCACCCCTAACATGTAGAAGGCCATAAAGAGCAGGTCTTTGGAGTTGAACCTGGCTGTGCTTCTAAGTTGCTCTGTGCAACCTTATACAAACAATTCACCTCCTTGGAGTCCATTCTCTTGCCTGGGGAAATCATGAGTGAAGACAGGCATGTACTGGACACTTGATCTTAGTAGCATCCTCTAGGCAGGGTTTGCCCTGCAGGACCAGCTGGGTTACTTAGAGGAGGGAAGACATCCCTAAAATGTTTAGAAGGATGCACAGTCTTCAGTATCGCAGGTGTGTATCACAGTCTTTCAATAAAACGGAGCTGACCAGAGGTATGAAAATTATTGGTGGAAACAGACATAAGGGTTGTGCCTACTTAGCTGTTATTTGGCACATAAGAAACTCTGAGCATCTTTTTTCTCCTTCTTTCCCTGTCCAGCTCTTCTTTACTATTTTAAAAACTCAGCTCAGAGTGAATTCCTCCAGGAAGTGGTTGCCCATTGCCTCTCCAACCCCCATTCCACAGCATTGACTCCTGTGCACACAGATCAGCTTGTGTTATTCGCATCGTCATTACCTGCTGCCTCATCCATCTCCGCAACTATACTCTCAGCTTCTTAATGGCAAGTAGTGAGAGTTATTTAGAGGAGAGAACAAGAGAGAGAAGGATACCCAATATCCAGTACCAGGTGTTGAGTACAGCAATTAATTGAAGAACATGGAAATGCCTTGCATATTGCCAAAAAGACGCGAAATTAGATACTTTTCCAGCAAATATTTATGGTGTACCTGCTATGTGCCAAGCAGTGGACATATAGGAGTGAACAAGAGGGTTATTATTCCTCTGTGGGGAATAGGGACTTCTCAACAAGGTGAGGGAGGCCCAGTGAGGGGTGAAATACAGGGTGCTGGAGAGCACTTAGGACTGGGCACCTCTTTCCCCATTGGAAGGTTGGAGCAGCTGTCCAGGATGTGGCTTTTAGCATGAGACTAAAAGATAAGGAGTTAGCAATGCCAGGAAAGGGATAGGAAGAAGACGTCGAAGCAGAGAGTACAGCAGGTAGAACACCAGAAAAACGTGTGAGCTCAAGAAAAGGAGTGATATGGCTGAATGTTAGTGGGTAGAAGAGTACAAAGAAAAACAAGCAGCACCAGACCAGACAGGAACATGGTTTTGTTTGTTTTTGTTTTTCTTTTGAGACAGGATCTTACTCTATTGCCCAGGCTAGAATGCACTGGAACCATCAGGGCTCACTGCAGCCTCAAACTGGGCTCAGGTGATCCCTCTGCCTCAGACTCCTGAGTAGCTGAGACTACAGGTGCATGCCACTATGCCTGGCTAATTTTTTTATTTTTATTATTTTTTTTGTAGAGACAGAATCTCACTATGTTGCCCAGCCTGGTCTCGACCTCCTGAGCCCAAACGATCCTCCCACCTCAGCCTTCCAAAGTGTTGGGACTACAGGTGTAAGCCACCATGCCAGGCAAATAGGAACTTGTGAACTATGTCAAGAGGCTTGGGACAAGAGGGTCCTGCCTGAGAGTTCATGCAGTAAACATAAATGAGAAGTGGTGGTGGCTGGAGCAAGGGTGGGAACGTGGGTAGGAAGGGGTGAAGAGAGATGTCAAGGAGGTAGATACATGGACTTGGTGACTGACTGGTCAGGGGTGGAGAGAGAAGATCAGTCCAGGATATTGCAGGACTTCAGTGGCATCATTCACCAAAGAGAAAGAAACACATTCTTTTGATGAAAGGTGTAGGAACGGGTGGAGATGGAGGCAAATTAGATTTGGGCTAGTCACATTCCATATGTCTTTGAAACACGTGAAGGAGATGACATTCAACAGATAGTTGACTGTGTAACAGTGATACTGAAAACTGAACTAAGCCCTCACAATAACCTCAGGAGAAAGGAAACTGAAGCACAGAGAAGTCAAGTAATTTGCCCAAGGTCACACAGCAGCAAGTGGCAAAGGCAGTTTCATACACAGACATTCCGGTTCCAGAGCTCATATTAGGGCTCTGAAACTCAGGAGAGAGCCAGCCTGGGCCACACGTGGCTAACCCACCACTGAAGCCATGAGAACAGGAGTGATGAGTGAAGGGAACCAAGGACCCAGGCAAGACCTGAGGAACACCAACTCTGGAAGCCTGGACTGGGACAGGAAGCCAAAAACTGTGCCAGAGAGGTAAGATGGAAGCCAAGAAAACAGGCAATCCCAAGGCAGAGAAATAAGTGTTTCAAGAAGGAGGAAAGGGAGAGAACAGTGTCGTCCTACACTGCCTGGAAGTCAAGAAGGTGTGAAGTCAGACATGACTGTTAGGTTTAGAAGTAAGGAAGCCATGAGTTACACTAGTAAAAATAAAAGCAAAACAAAAACCAGTCTCTGTGGAGTGGGAGGGGTGAAATCCTTAAGACAATGAGCTAAGAAGTTAGTTGGACTTGAAAGAATGAGACGGCAAGGGTGGACCAGTGTTAGTGAAAGGGAGATGAAAGAAGGCGTTGGCTATAAGTAGTTGTAGGGTTAAAAGAGAGTTTTTTTTCCAGACATATAGACCAATGAAACAGAATAGAGAGCCCAGGAATAAGGCCACAAACCTACAAACATCTGATCTTCAACAAAGCTGGCAAAAACAAGCAATGGGGAAAGGACTCCCTAGCCAATAAACGGTGCTGGGCTAGCCATAGGCAGAAGACTGAAACTGGACCCCTTCCTTACACCATACACAAAAATCAATTCAAGATGGATTAAAGACTCACATGTTAAACCCAAAACTAGTAAAACCCTGGAAGGCAATCTATGCAATAGCATTCTGGACATGGGAACTGGCAAAAGTTTTATGACAAAGATGCCAAAAACAATTGCAACAAAAGCAAAAATTCACAAGTGGGATCTAATTATACTAAAGAGCTTCTGCACAGCAAAAGAAACTATCAACAGAGCAAACCGTCTACAGAATGAGAGAAAATGTTTGCAAACGATGCATCTAAGAAAGGTCTAATATCTAACATCTGTAAGGTAGTTAAACAAATTGACAAGAAAATAAACCAAACAACCCCTTTAAAAAGTGGGCAAAGGACATTAACGTACTCTTTTCAAAAGAAGACATACATGTGGTTAACAATCCCATGAAAAAAAAATCAACATCACTTATCATTAGAAAAATGAAAATCAAAACCACAGTGAGATACCAACTCAAACCAGTCAGAACGGCTATTTTTTAAAAAAACAAAAAAACAAGATGCCGGCAAGGTTGTGGAGAAAAGGGAATGTTTATACACTGTTGGCGTGAGTGAAAATAAGTTCAGCCATTGTGGAAAGTGGCGTGGCGATTCCTCAGAGAGCTACAAGCAGGACTACCATGCAACTCAGCAATCCTATTACTGGGTATATATTCAAAGGAATATGAATTGTTCTGCCATAAAGATACCTGCATGTGTATGTTTACTGCAGCACTATTCACAATAGCAAAGACATGGAATCAACCTAAATGCCCATCAATGACAGACTGGATAAAGAAAATGTGGTACATAAACACCATGGATTATTATGTAGCCATAAAAAAGGAACGAGATCATGTCCTTTGCAGGAACATGGATGGAGCTGGAGGTCATTATCCTTAGCAAACTAACACAGGAATGGAAAACCAAATACTGCACATTCTCGCTTATATGTGGGAGCTAAATGATGAGAACACATGGACATAAAAAAGGGAACAACAGGCACTGGAACCTACTTGAGGGTGGAGACTGGGAGGAGGGAGAGGCCAGAAAAAATAATTATTGGGTACTAGGCATAGTACCTGAGTGATGAAATAATCTGTACAACAAACCCCTGTGACAGACACACAGTATACCTATATAACAAACTTGCACATGTACCCCTAAAGCTAAAAAGAAAGTTTATTTTTTTAAAAATGAAAATAAATACGTAGTCAGAAAAAAAAGCATTTCTATTAAATAGAAAAAACTTTAAATTAATTATAAATTTAAAAACAGTGTCTGTGGAGTGATGGAGTGAAGTCCTTAAGGCAAGGCGTTGAGAAGTCAGTTTAGACTGAAGGAATGCAGGCGTAGCCCAGTGTTAGCGAAGGGGAGATGGGCAAAGGAGGCAGCTAGAAGTAGCTGTAAAAGAGAGTTGTATAATAATGAAAGCAGTAGAGTACATTCAGAGTTGACAGGGAGGAGCCAGTAGAATGAGTTTGAGGCTCCAGGACAGAGCTCATATAATCGGAGTGTGGGGTTCCTTCCTGACCAGGCAATAGACGATGGGCTTCGGGAGGAATAGACACCTGCATGTGCAGGGACCCCAGTGCGACAGGGAGGAGAAAGGAAGGCCAGGGTTGGAGAGAGAATAGGGATGGTGGAAGCACCGCAGGGCTCCCCAGCCTCTGTGAGCTTAGACACCATGCACTTCCTGCAGCAGCAATTCACCCGGCTGAGCGATTAAGATGTGTGATCTTCCTTTGTGAGTGCTCAGCAGCGCGGGTGTGACTGAGGCCGTGCTAGGCAGTTGGATAGATTCCCATCTGGGGCTTTGCCAGGAGAGCATAGCCGAAAGACAGTGGGCCAGGGGAATTGAAAATGCCAGCACTGAAGTGGTGGAAGGCATGCTCTCTGGGGTCCAGGCTGATTGAAGGAGCTGCGAATCCTCTATCGTCATCCTCCACCCAACCAGCCACCAACACATTTACCAGGGCACTTCTAGAGTACAGTCAAGACTCCCTTTTGGTTTTCTCTCTCTGGATATCGAGACCAATTTCCCAGGATGGGAGTGAGGGAAAGCTAGAGAAAAACGACATAAAATGACATTACAGAGAAGCATCAGCCTTGGGACTGTCTGACCCTTTGGGACACTCCCCAGGCCAGACCCGTTTGAAGGAAGCTTGAGTTTTTCCCTTGTCTAAAGTTCCAAGGTCTTTGGGGAGCTTTCCAGCTCTGATCTAATTGTAATCCCTAAGTACATATGCTGCATTCCAAAGTCAGTATATAGAGTTAGTGCAATACCAATGTAAATCCTTCTGAGTCCTTTAATAGAATTTGACAGCACCGAGTGTAGGATGCTTATTCTTCCAGGTAAAGAACCGTCAGAGGATTCGTCTTTTAATGGCAGTGATAGCCGATCCCTCCTGAGCAATTAAGATGTGAATTGTCAATCACTGAAACCATTCTGTGCTGCGTTAAAAACAGCAAAGGTCACTAGAAGAGAGATTCCTGAGATGGATTTGAATTCTGGCAAAACCAATGTTAGGCCAGTCAAGGAGCACACTGGAGAAAGAGATTGGTATTTAATAAGCATCACGGGGACAGTTGGCTAACAGGCCAGGGGAGAGTTAATTTAAATTCACACGACGTACCTGTTAAGTTCAGCCATGTCGTACTGTTAATCTGTAACAAACCTGGAGACAAAAAAACTGGCATTGTTACCCCTGCGGCCGATGAGGAGATAAATTCCTGGCTATTGAAGACACAGGTACCATCAGGGCTCTGATGGATGGGTTCAGATATGAAAGAATGAAAATGTTTGCATCACAATGTAATAAAAAGTAAACACCAAAAGGAAAGCCGCAGCATCTGTTACGTGTGTCTCATTCTCCCTCCCAGGCCTGCTTACGGCCCAAAACGAATAATGGAGAGCTGCTATATGATCCCTCCTGATAGGTGGTCAGAGGATATGAACAAAATCACACCAGGAAATGGAGATAGTAAATCACCACGTGGAAATAGGCACGGTCTTGCCAGCTATAAAATAAAATTTAGATCCCGGCCACTTTCAGGTCCTGTTACATGCCTACTAAAGCCACAGAAGTAAGTATGATAACACCCAGGATTGGCAGCCAGTGGAAACGCATCCTTCAGCATTGCCTTTTAGAAAGACTGAACAAATTTCCACAAACAATCAGGAACCATAAATGAGACCCACACTGCTGTTGATACACTCTGACACAGTAACTCCTTTTGCTTAAAAAAAAAAAAAAAATCCTGTGGTGTTAGCCACAAAGAAAGAAAAACACGTCTATAGCAGCATTCTTTCTATAATAACTATAAATTGCCAACAACTTAAAGGCCAAAGGAGAAGGGGCTGACCAGGCAAAGGGAAATGTGTTAACACAATAGAATAACATGGTGCTATTATAAATGACTAATGTGGGGGGTGTGGTAGGTTCTGGAAACATTTTTAGGAAATATGCATGGTCATCATTAGTGTGCAGAACCAAGGTCTTCCTGGATATTGATAAAGAAGAGACTTTGGATGGAAGAGACTTCTAATTCACTTAGAGTTTAATGTCCATTAAGGTTTCATGATAAACTGGATGCTAATTTTAGTCATTCATTCAACATTCATTGAGTATTGACCACACGCCAGATGCTAAGGATATTAAGATGAGAAAGAAATGCTTCCTACTGCCGATGGCTGTGTTGTCAAATGAGAAGACAGACAGACAGACAGACAGACAGACACACACACACACACACACAGTCATGTGCACATGCAAAAGATCAAGTGTGGCAAGAGGTATAGATAGGGTGTCACGTAGAAAGGGGAGGGGGTCTGGACAGCACTACAAAGCTTCATATTCGGGATTAGGATAAGTCACGGGGGGGCAAACATGGAGGAAAACATTGTTCTAGGGAGAGGGAATGGCATTGCACAGGCTGTGGCCATATAGATCTAAGGTGTGTGTGTGTGTGTGTGTCTGTGTGTGTGTGTTTTCCCTATCCCAGTAGCTCTGCAGAGTCTAGAGCCTAGGAGGCATTTTTCATGGGACCCAGAACCCAGCAGCTGACTTCCCAGAACCAACTCACCCCTGACATTTCCCAATGCTACCACCCTCCCACGAACTGCCCCCTCCCCAGTTCCTCCACCATGTGCAGCCTCACTTCCTCGCTGAAATCATGCAGAGCCATTTTCCCAGGGTAAAAATGTTCATGTTGTGTTGTATGCTGTGTGAATAGAATTATTCTGAAGGCTGGTTTAAACTGGAAAGGATTCTTGTTATTTTATATCGTTCATATCTTATTCATTGCAGAGTGTTCTTTCTTAAAAGGATACTTGGATAAGATCCAACCATATCAGAAAGGAGACATAGAGCCTCAGATGAAATTTCCCTGTTACTGTTTTCCTGAAAGTGCTGGATACGGAAACTGTTGTTAATAAATTGAGTAAAGTGGGGAAAGGAAATGCAGAAAGGCAAGCCCCAGCTCAAGTTTGTAGTAGCCGATAGGTGGTATGTGGAGAGCGGTGAGTGAGAAAGAAATCATGGCAGCAGGTCGCCACAAGTTGCCATTTGAATGTTGGTGTTTTGAAAGCTGTGGGTGTTATTATAACTTCACATATAGTTTGATTTGACGACGTATAGCTTAGCATTTAGAACGTGGTGTATGTGAGAGAGGAAAAGCTGGAAGCTTCAGAAAGGGAACGAGGACATGAATCAAGAGGTTCTTAGGTAAGAATAATAAAAGAAGAGGCTTAGTGGAATGGTGTGATTACCAGCACATCAGCGTGAACTCGTGACTTTGCAAACAAATCCCTCTCTCTGCTGAGATGACCTAAGCCACAGATAGCATTGCCTCGCACATAACCAGGAGGCAAGCAACACAGATGAAAGCAGCCCCTCTTTACTGCCGTTCTCGGAAGACCAGGGATATATTCAGGGGAGAAATCAGAGGCAGGAGACTTTCATGGTTGGAGAGATAGAATGTTTTCCAACAGCGATAATGTTTTGGTGGGGGGGCCATGTTGCACAGAGGTGGGAGTGAGAGGCACCCACCTAAGAAGCTGGCCCCCGCTTGTGGAAGCTGTCACACAGCAACAAGTAGAACTTCACCTTGAGCAACAAGGCAATAATTGTCGCCTGCTGAATGAGCTGAGAGCCTGTGAAAGACACTTGAGTCTGAGAAGATCCTTTGGAAATGAACGTTAATGTGAAGTGAGCTGCCAAGATTGAGTAACAATGACTGAAGTGTTGTTAACGGGAGTCAGGAAATGCTGTACCTTGATCACACCGTGTCATCAGAAACCCATCCTCCGGTTTCAGTCTGTCTCTGAGTTACAAATCCCACTTTCTCTTGCCCTACAAGCCTCAGACCTCCTGAGCAGTTGGGTTGAAGTTTCACAATTTATGCAAATGATCCTTCCATGATGTCTGTGAGCAATGTGTAGTTTTGGTGTGTGAAGAGCAAAGAGTGGGATGCCATGATCCAAAAATTCTTCTCAAGGCTTATGCACACACAAGGCCCCTTGCCTTGGCCTTGAGAATGATTCTTAGTAACCAGGGAAGGGCCCTGGTACCTGGACTTGAGGGACAGCTGGAGAGGAGTCTCAATGGGAGGCCCACCCAGCCAATCACGAGAGACCCTGGTGTGCATGGTATCAGTATTCTCTCTAATATGCCAGCCCAGTCTCAACAGGAAGTGATCAATGGACAGTTTGGCTGCCTGGCCACCCTCTAGCACACACATTGCTTCTCTGGACTTCCTCTCCTCCCCTTGGAGTGGTCCCTTTTCATTCAGGCTTGGAATTTGGATTGAGGTTGTGTGGCAAAGACTGCTCTCTGCTCACCAAAATATATGTTCTCCACTTCTTCCCTGCTAACTAGGCCATATTCCCAGTCTCTCTTTATTTATTTAAGGCAGAGTCTTGCTCTGTCCCCCAGGCTGGAGTACAGTGGCGTGATCTCGGCTTACTGCAACCTCAGCCTCTCAGGTTCAAGTGATTCTCCTGCCTCAAACTCCCTAGTAGCGGGGATTGCAGGCACACGCCACCATGCCCGGCTAATTTTTGTATTTTTAGTAGAGACAGGGTTTTGCCATGTTGGCCAGGCTGATCTCGAACTCCTGACCTCAAGTGAGCCTCTTCAAAGTGGTGGGATTATAGGCATGAGCCACTGCACCTGGCCTGTACTCCCAGTCTCTCTTGCAGTCACACGTGGTCTTGTGATTAAGTTCTGCCGTAGCCCACAAGAGAGGAGCAGAAATCAAAGGCACTTCCGGGACTGCCCTATGCACTCCCACTTGACTCCTCTTTGTCTGTCCTCCTCTCTGGGCTGCCTGAAATAAAGATAATCCTGGATTCCCAAAGCTAAAAGTGGTAAAGCAGCCAGCAGCTTGGACCCAGAGACAACTTGAAGGACAGGGCCCTGCTGATCTGAGGCAAGAAACAAGCATCTGTAAAAAAAGAAATCCTGTAACACAGGCAAGAAACATGCTTCTGCAGCATCTGAGTCTCTGTATTGGGTTCTGTTTGTTACAGCATTACCCTAACTCGCTCGGATGGCAAACAGTTTAAACTGTGGCCATCAGCTTTGACTCTGATGGAATCCCTCTTTGCTGTGGCCATCAGAGGCATGATGCTATTATACCCTTAGGTCTGGCCAGCTAGGGAGAGTTGGTGGCTATCTGGATGGCAGCCTCCTCGGGCTACAGAAAGGAAAACAGGGTCACACAAAAGGGACTGCAAGAGAAGAAAATCCATCCATGTGCTACCTGGTCTGCTATCTGCTGGGCCCACGACGAGCTGCATGCTGTCCCAAGGGTCAAGGCCAGCTCTGAGTGACTGTGCAGCAGAGATGGAGAAGGCAGCTTCCTAGGAGGCCCACCCAGCCAACTCAGCAGCAGGTGCCAGTTCGCCTGTGGCTGGCGTATAGAGTTCTCTTCTTAGGAAGAGACCATTTCAGTTAAATGTAATAAATATCCTCTTAAGTAACACATAGTTGAAATTGTTATTTTTGCTTTCAGGGCCTGAAATTGGTGAAAAGAATGATTCACATGAATCACAAAGTAGGGCATAACTGAAATACCTGGACTGGAGCCAAATCCCTCTGGAGCTATGCAGGGTTTGAGAGAAGAGACCTGGGTAGCTTTTACAGGGACTTTGTCTGGGGTAGTAGAAGCATGTGTTTTCAGGACTCTTCAGGTCCAAAATGCTGTGCTTCTGAGACAAGAGTCTTTCCCCAAATAGAGCAGCATCTGTTGTTTTGCGCTTCCTTCTCCCTCCAGGATCCATTCCCTTTTCTTGTAACAAATGCCCCACACATGCTTTGCAGGAACCACCTCTCCTAACCTATGGGCTCTGGGACAAATGAGCCAATCCCAGCTCCAGGCACAAAGTCTTTTATCCAAGCTCTCTAAGCTTAAGGTGAGGCCATGTCTCTGGTGATTGATGATTTCAGGAAAGCGTGAGCAATATAAGTTATCCAATCAGAGTGAATTCTGGGGCATATATAGGAGCTGCCAGAGAGAAAACATTGCTCTTTTCTGCAGGCCTGGAAACAGGCACTCTGAAACAAATCTATAACCCTTTTGCCAGTATGTGGGGCTTGAGGATGGAGCCAACAAAACTGGCCTGAGAGGCAATATAAATCCAGGCCTGGATCACATTACTTAAGCACCTGGATGCAGTTATACCTAAAGCCAGAGACTTTTCAGGTTACTGAACCAATACATTTCATTTTTAATCAATATAGTTTGGAGGTGATTTTTTTTCACCCACTTCCAATGAAAAGAGTGTCCTGGCTAATGGGACAAATTTTAATGAAATTGCCTTGGGAAAGAACTCATGAGTCCTAAGGGAGTGAGCAGGAATAAGAAATCAACATGGACTTCAGAAAAGGTTACAGAAAGCAGAATGGGGTATCTGTTAGCCCTCTGCCTAGAACCCCCCAAGCCCGGGTCAACCATGGCAGAAGCAACCATGAGAGACCCTGGTACACATGCTATCAGTATTCTCTCTAATATGCCAGCCCGTACATGTGCTATCAGTATTCTCTCTAATATGCCAGCCCACACACATGCTATCAGTATTCTCTCTGATATACCAGCCCGTACACACGTTATCAGTATTCTCTCTGATATGCCAGCCTGTACACACATTATCAGTATTCTTTCTGATATGCCAGCCTGTGAACATGTTGTCAGTATTCTCTCTAATATACCAGCCCGTACACACGTTGTCAGTATTCTCTCTAATATACCAGCCGATACACACATTGTCAATATTCTCTCTAATATACCAGCCCATACACGTTATCAGTATTCTCTCTGATATGCCAGCCTGTATACACGTTGTCAGTATTTTCTCTAATATACCAGCTCATACACATTATCAGTATTCTTTCTGATATGCCAACCCGTACACACATTGTCAGTATTCTCTCTAATATGCCAGCCCAGGAAAATTGCCCTGAACATTCAAAGCCATCTCACATAAAGCTGTTCTTTGAAGCATTGTGTGTAACAGTGAAAAATTGAAAACAGTCTAAATGTCCAACAATCAGGCATTGGTTCAGTGAGCTTGTTGCCTTCAGAATGGCATTTATGAAGTGTGTGTGTAATAACATGGAAAATACTTGTGATAGTGTGAGTGAAATCAGGGTATGGAGAAATTGTACCGTCAGTATGAACTCAACTAGGTGAAAAAGGGGAAAAAAGAATTAGATACAGACAAAACAAAGAACAGTAAATGGACCCAAAAGTCAATGCTTGGCGAGTGGGATAATGTTTTCTTTCTACTTTGCTTTATTTTCTAAATTTTGTTTGTTATTTTTACAATGGAACAAAATTCTGCGTCATGTTAGTTATTGGCGATGTTGTACATAGACAGTGTAATGTACATGAATGGACAGTTTTTGAAACAAAGGAACAATGAGACTATATGACTGCTCCTCTACCAAGCTAAAGGCAGGAGGCCCTGTACAGGCATCCAGTCTGGTTCCAGGTGTTTCACCGTAGCTAGTTACCTGTGGCAAATCCATGCATCTTTCCAGACCTCAGCATCCTCCTCCATCAATGAAAAGGCTTCGGAATAGATGTCCTGGAAATGGATCCAATAAAATCAGAATGTCCAGGTTCTGCCCCTGCATACTCAGCCTTCAACTTGCCCAAAGACCTCACCTCTCTGAACCTCAGTCCCATCCCTGTGCACAGTCTCCCCACTTTGCCCCTCCTGTGGGGACACACCCTTTAAGCTGTAAGTCGCTATACATTGCTGGGAGTTTGTCTTATTAGCCAAGCCTTTCCTGCTCAGACCTGCTTCGGCCCATCTGCTGTCATTTCTGCCCACTCTTTAAGTCATCTGTAAATAGCAAGACAGTGTTCTCTCTGATGGCTCCTGGGGCTGTGCCCTTTCTGCTTTTTCTGTGGCACGGCCTGTTTGCCCATTCTCCAGAAACACGGCTGGGCAGACAGGAGCCTTGAACAGCTCCATCAGACATGGACCAGGCTCTCTCATGCTTGGCTTTGCCATGGTGACCCAGCCTTGGGAGGTCCCAGGCAGAGGGCTAGCAGCTCCTTGGGAGTCCACAGTTGTATAGTCCAAGACAGTCCATAGTTTCAGCAGCGGTCTTGATGACCCATGCCCCAAAGCGCTGCCTTCTCCAAGTTGATAGAATTGCTCTCATTTCATTAAAGACCCAGGCCCTGGGAAGAGAAAGTGGCCCCCACAAGCTGATCCCTGAGGCACTGAGTCATGACTCTCTGGCTGCAGAATCCAATCCTCAGGGGGATTCAGGATTAGAATGTACAAGTACATAGGAAGTGAGAGCCTGAAAGGCCCTTGGAGATGATCTGGTCAACCTGCTCCTGGGACAGATGGAGACCCCAAAGCTAGAAAGAGCCAGATGTGCCCTAGGTCACACAGCTGTCAGCAGCAGAGTTCAGACGGAAGCCCACTCTCCTGCCCACCCCACTACATCCCTGGCTTGTGCATATAACTCAGTCATTACCTCTGTCAGGGAGAGTGGTAGGAGGAAGACCCAGCAGAGGCTCAGAGAGGCCAGCCCATCTCTGCAGGGCTTCATGCCTTGGTCGGGAGAGTTCTTATGCTCCCTTATGCCTGCCCACAGCCCTTGACTCTATTGTCTCCAGTGCTCCCTGACAACTGGGATTATGGGAGGCCAAGCACTGGGCAGGTTGCTCTCGACATCTGATCCAGATCTTTATGGCAGCCTCTACTCTGGCCTCGCTGAGGCAAGACTCCTACTAGTAAACCCCAGGGAGATCCCATGGTTCTCATGCTAAAGCCAGCCCCTCTGTCTTACAAGGCCCTCCTGACCCAGCTTCCATCTCCTTACTCTTCCTCATCTTGGTCACACGGAGCCTGCAGACCACAAGGTGACATAGACTCTATCATCCAAACTGGGACACATTGAAGAGCAGAGGGAGCTCGATGAATAGTTATGCAGGAACACCTTGTGTAAACTGAGTCTGCCCCAGACACACCTGGACCTGTGCTGTTCGTGGCCAAGCCAGGTTCTGTTGTGACATGATTTGGGCAATTTTCCCATCATCTATTTTCCCATCCTTTCTTTCTACCTGGTAATTCCCTATTCATCCTTCAAGGCAAGTTGAAACCACACAGTTTCTAAGAAGTAAAGCCTTCCTTACCTCTCAAAGACAAGTTTAGTTGTTTTCGCCTCTGCATCCAATTGGTCTGGTTAAAACCTTTATTATAGCACCTGACATTTTCTTGGATCACAGCTTCTCAACCTTGGCACTTACTGACATTTTGGGCCAGATAATTCTTTGTTGCAGGAAGGTGCCCTGTGCATCATACAATCCTTTGCACCATCTCCTGATCTCCACCCACCAGATGCCAGTGGCAGCCCACCCTATCCCCATCTGATTGTAGCAACTGAAATATGTCTCCAGACACCAAGTCATCCGCAACTGAGAACCACTATCTTAATGCTGTATTTGTACACCTTTTCTTACACTATGTGGTGATTTCTGAGAGAGCATTTTATCATATTCCGTGCTTGTCAGTTCCCAGCATATAGTAGGTGCTTAGTAGAAACTGTCTGCTGAATGAATGAATGACTTGAACAAGAAACCCAGAAAGGTGGCTGGGGTGCCAGCTCGGTTGGATGCATTCTCAGTCATGACCACTAGAGGGCAGAAAAGGCCTTCCAAAAAGCACAGAACCGAGGCGATCCCAGTGCCAGTCAGGGGTCCTTCCCTGCCTGCCTCGGGGGGCCACAGTCTCTCCTGCTGGTTTCTTGTCACATCGCTGGCCTGTAAATATTGCTGTTCCCAGGTCCCAATGTTCAGACCTTCTCTCTTTCCTATCTATTCTCCTCCCTGTGTGATCTCATCTAGGATCATGATTTTAAAAATCATCTACAGGCTGATAACTCCCAAATTTATATCTCTAGCCCAGACATCTCCTCAAATCCCAGACATGTATTTCATTTTCAATTGCTACCTGAGTCTCCATGTGGAGATTTAATTAATAGGTCCCTGAACCTTAACACAGCCAAACCTGAACTCCTGGCGTCCTTCCCTTCCCTCCCCACCAGACCCACTCTTTCCCAGTCCTCACCAACTCAGCAAACAGCGACTCCGTCCCTCCAATTGCCCAGGCCTAAAACCTCGGCCTCACTTTTCCTCTCATCAGCCTACACTCAGGCTGTCAGCAGATAGTCTAGGCTCTGCCTCTGACCCCCGCGAGTATCTTATCTGTGCTAACACCTTGGCACAAGCCACCATCCTCTGTCACCTGGGCTGGCCATGGCAGCAGCCTCCAGACTGGTCCCCTGATTTCACCTCTTGCCCTTTGTCTGTTCTCATGGCAGCTGAAGAAATCCTAAGCCATGAGGACTCTGGTCCTGTCACTTCTCTAGTGAAGAGTCTGCCAATGGCTTCCATCTCTCTCAGACAATGACCAAAGAGCTTACTAGGCCAGCAGGTCCCACCATGCCCCACTCCCTCCTCCACCCATCATCGCCTCTCTGACGTGTCCGGCAACCCCCGGCCCTCACCCCAGCACACTGGTTTCCTCGGCCTCCAGGTACGCCAGACACAAGCCCACTCCATGTGTGTTCCTGATAAACATACACCTTCTCCAGCTACCCCTCCCAGCCCTGCCTTTTGGCTTATGTTCTTCCACAGCAGTTACGGCAAGCTGACCTACTAGATGTTTTAGTTTCTTGTCTACTGCCTTTCCTTGTCCAATTGTGGTCTCACTAGGGAAAGAGATTTTTTTTTTTTTTAGTCTAATTTGTCCACTGCTGTCACCCCAGGGCAGGGAACGGAGTAAGTGATCAGTACGTAGTTGTGGAGTGACGAATGAGGGAATGAAGGGAGTGAGTGACCACAGATCCTGAGTCCACCAGGGGGAAATCCATTCCCGGCCCAGTTGGCTTTCCTGAGAAGACGATCTTCCAAGAAAGAGTTGTCTCTGTCCAGAACAGAACACAGAATTTCCCCGGAGTGTGAGGAACGCGCAGGGATGGGAGACTGACAGCTATTGGACACCTATTATGGGTTAAGAGGATGGACTCTGGAGCCGAATACATTGGGCTTAAATCCCAGTTTCACCACTTACTTCCTGGGGGATGCAGGCAAGTCCATTAATGTCTTTATGCTTCAGTTTTAGAACTGGAAATTGAGGATAGTAATAATAGCAGCCTGGTAGGGCTGTTACGAGGATTCAGTGAGTTGGTATACGCAAAGAACCCAGAATAATGATTGACACACAGCAAGAGCTCTGTAAGGATCGGGTGCCACTGTTGTGTGCTTTACATAGCCCATTTGATACTTATAACAACACTGTTGGGTAGGTAATGTTACTAGCCCATTTTGCAGGTGAGAATGTTGACACTCAAAGGCAAATCGTTGCTTATCTGAGATCTCACAGTTAGTGAGCGATGGGTGTGGCGCTGCTCCTTCTGACTTCATTCCCATCAAAAGGGGGTGAGTGTCCCCTGAGCCTCTCCTTCCTCCCATTCCTCGCTCTGGTTTCTACTGCCGCCACCACTATCGAGGTGGCCTGTGCTTTACGGCCCTTGCTTTTTAGCTCTGGCTCAAGGGAAGTCGCAAACTCTTTCTGACTCTCCAGCAAATCACGCTGCATCTTAAAGAGAACTGCAACAAACATCAAAGCAGCCAGGTTCCTCAGGTGGGGATTCTGATCCTCAGCTGACTCCCCACCAGCCCCCTGTTCCCAGAAAGAAGAGACCTCCAGCCCCCTGGCAGACAGCTCCTATTCCTACTGCACCTGGCACCCATCCCCTTCCCAGGCACTCCCCGGCCAACTGAGATTCAGTGGGTCCAAGATGGAGCTGCAATCAGTAGGATCCAAGCTCCCAAGACAATTTTTGTCTTGGGGAAGTATGAAAAAGACTGGCATAGACCTTAAGGGCATGGACTCTGGAGTCAGACTGCCTGGGGTTCAAACTCCAGCTCCATCCTTTGCTGTGTGACTCTGGACAGGTTTCTCAGCCTCTCAGAACTTCTATTTTCTTCTCTGTGAGATGTGGATAATAAAACTGTCTAGCTTGTAGAGTTGAGTGAGGATTAAAGGAAATTGTGCATGTACAGGGCTTAACACGATAGCCAGCACTCAACAAACATTATTACGGTCAATATTGTTGTTTTTAGTATTATTCGAAGTGAAGCAGCCCAGATTTTCAGATTCCCTTGGGCCCAAAGCTCAGTGCAGGTGCCTTCACACCTCAAGGGAGAGCTGACATGCACTGTCACTCTGGTCATGTCTCCCTGGACCTTAAAGACCCCACTAGCCAGAACTGCATGTGCAGTAAGGTGGGGGACCAGCCCTGACACCCCAGCCCCTGCACTGAGGTGGGGAGGTACACAGAGGGGTGAGGCCAGCCCTGGGCCCCGAGCCCGAAGCAAAGGCCTGGTGCCCAGGAGGGCCTGAATAGCACCTCTTGGCCTTGGGGAGCCAGGGCTGGATGCTGCTGATGGACTCCAAATGTAGCCTCTTCCCTGGAGTCATGTAGCCCTTCAGGGAATCAGAGGTTCTGGGGCTCAGAAGGTGCTGGCTCCGCCTTCAGTATTGTGTGACACTCTGGAAGAAAACAGAAAGCTGACTTCCTGATGGATATGGAGACCACCTCCTGCCACCTCCCATCCACCCCCAGGGTGGCCTGCTCTGACTCGCCCCTCCTTCAGGAAGGGCAGAGGTGGCCACTTATTGGGGTGAGAATATGCAGGGCATACCAGCAGGTAGAGCAAAATAAGCCTCAGACAGGGAGTCAGAGCCAAAAGGGAGAGCTGGAGGGTCAGAGAGTGCAAGAGGGAGAGGGGTGGGGAGGAAGCAGCCCACGCCCAGCCCCAGCACAGCTTGCAACACTGCTCCTGCAGCCTGCCCCTTCTCTCTTCTGCCCTGCAGCCTGCCCCTTCTCTCCTCTCCCCTGCAGCCTGCCCCTTCTCTCCTCTGCCCTTCAGCCTGCCCCTTCTCTCCTCTGCCCTGCAGCCTGCCCCTTCTCTCCTCTCCCCTGCAGCCTGCCATTCACTGCTGGGCCATCCTCTCCCTCTAGTTCAGGCGATTGGCTCATGCTGTTCCCTTGACAGGAACCCCTCTCCCCGCAAACCCTCTTTTACTGACTTGGCTAATTCCTCCTCATCTCTCAGATTTGACCTGACGTCATGCTCTGGAAAGCCTTCCTGAGTGCTGCCTCCCCTGATCTGGTTGAGGGTCTTGTGGGCTCCACCAGCAAGCTGTACACCAGAAAACCCCTGGCCTGCCCCCATAACAACATCTCCCGAGGACCATGACTGCCTCCTTGAGGGGCGCCTCCTCACTCTAGACTGGGGAGAACAGATGTGCTGTTTCCCGGCTTTGGCCTCATCCCAGCACCTCCCAGAGCCTGTGACTCCCAGCTACTGATGGAAGTTCCCAAAAGGGGGCTGTCGCCGATACCACTCACCTGGCTTCTCAGCAGCACCTGGGCCCAAGCCTTTCCTACACCCAGGACACATTTCCTCTGTTCACTCTGCTGCTCGTCCCACCAAGCCCCCAAGCCCAAAGCTGCAGCCCTCCCACCCAAATTCTACACAGGCCAGCTAATCGGGAGGTCCCAGTGTTGGGGAAGAAGTGACTTGAGATGCAAGGAGAGGGGCCTGAGACCCAGGGAGGCCCGAAGGAGCAGCTGAGAACATCTGGATGAAAGAAGGAAGTCGAGGAGTAGAAGAGGGGCAGGAGCACAAAGTGACGGCCAGCTGAAAGAGCCGATCGGATCCGCAGAGCTGCAGCCAGCAGGGCCTGGAGACATCAGACCTGGCAGCTAAAATGCCCCATGAATATTTAACAGCCGTCAATATTTAATTAGTGCAGACAGATTAACTCTGAAATCACACACACCTGGGCTGGGCTCCCCCACCTGCACCGAGGGAGGGGGAGTCAGAAAGAAAGGGGTGAGCCGGAGGGAGAGGCTCTGTTCATCACCATATGGCCCCTAGCCTGCTCACCTTCCCCTCCCCGCCCACCCCAGCCACCTCCCCCTGCAAAGAGCAGGCGACACTCATAAATGTCAGAGGGGCATTTATGTATACAGATAACTCCCCTCAGAAGCCAAGGGGAAGGTCTGTGTCTTGGGAGAGTCCCGGGTACAGGGGAGTGAGGGCAGTGCCAGGTAGAGGGGCCAGGTCAACAGCTGGGGCAGGAGGAGGCAGCACAGTGACCCTTTCCACTGAGGCTCCAGCAGCTCAAGAGGGTGCTCTCCACATCCGCAGCCCCTCGCAGAGCCTGCCAGACCCCAGCCCGACTTGCAGGAGCAGGTGTCATGGTGTAATTACTTCTGTGCCTGTGCCATGCCTGGATTATGCTGCTTATAGCATCAGCAGTGGGACCAAGAGTCTTTTTATTCTCTGAGTTTCTTTGAGTTTTATCACATCTTGTGCCACTTTTTTATTTAATGGAGTATCCCTGGACTTCATCATCTGGTCGTAAAGTGCCACTGTTGTTGCCTTTTTTTTTTTTTTTTTTTTTTTGATAAAAAACAATTTGGTCAAGGACTTGTAAAATGTCTGAGCCAGGCCTGGGATCTCCCTGCCTCTCCATGCTGGAGTCTACATTCCATCACAAAGAGGGTTTCAGCTTCCACAAACAAGCCAGCTAGCTTTATGACCCTGTGCCCTTGCATGTCCTGTGCATTCTGCCTTGAGCACCCTGCCCCTTCCTCTTCCTCCAAGACTTGACTCAGAGGTCTTTTTCCTCCAGGATACTTTCATTGATGTTCTACCTCATAACAACCCGTTTCCTTTCCTGACTCCCCCAGGATGACCATTTCAAAGCCAGAAATCAAAACTTCTGAATACATCCTGCGTAACCTTGGAATGGGTACCTTTAGGGTGTTCAGTGATCTTCTTTTAACTTTAATGAATTAAAGTAAAAAGAGATTTCAGATACGGACTGGAGAACTGTCAAAGCACATTGTATAGATGGCTTGTGTATCAGTTAGCTATGGCTGTGTAACAACCACAAAAATCTCAGTGAAGTATATAAATTAGCCTTCATTATCAAAGATATTCAAGTCAGTTCTGATCTAAGTTCAGCCAGGTATATCCACTGTATGGATATACCACATTTTCTTTAACCATTCTCCGGTTGATGGACATTTGAATAGTTTCCATTTGGAGCATTTATGAATAAAGCTGTGTGAGTATCTGTATACAAGCCACAGCCCCGCTTCTCACGGCAAGATGGAGGGTTGACTGGAAGAGCTTGTTCTAAGCATCTGTCACCCAGCCTGGGCTGGTGGGCTAGCTGGGGTATGCTCATTTTATCTCAGTGGCAGAGGTGCGAGAGGAGATGCCCAAACACACAAAAGCTTCTGTCACATTGCTAACATCTTGACCAAAGCAAGTCACATGGCTAAGCCCAAAGTCAGGAAGCAAGGAAGTAAACTGCACATGGGATGAGATCATGGAAAGGGTTAGAGGAGGGGGATGTAAAGAAATGGGCTGTATTTTAACTGACCACGGGTGGGGTCCCATCACCCCATGCACAAGATCCCAAAATGACAGGACCCCAGTGGGACAGCAAAGAGAGGAGTGAAGGGGCTTACACCTGTCTTTTCACCAGCTTCTCCCTCCCACCTCCTCCCCTCCCTTTTTCCCAGGGCACCTGGGTTAACAAAACAGCAACAGAGACAAAATAAGAGCTTATAGAAGACACTGATGTGAGCCACAGGTTATGGTACCAAAAGCAGAGGGAAGGGGATAGAGCTGATGCTGAGAATCAAATCCAAAGACAGACACTGGATGTTGGAGGATAGAAGCCAGGGATGAGGGCAAATGATGAGCTGTAGCCACACAGTTCAGGGAACAAAGCCTTAGTCCTCAACTCAGCAGGCCTGGCTATGGCTATTTTCCCTGGATATGATAAGAACTTTGGACTCTAAGACACTGAAAACCCCGATGACCCTGATGTCATCATTCCTCAACCTCTGCCCCATTTCTTTCTCCTCAACTGGCACATTCTGAAATCTTCTCTAAACCCCTCACAGTCAAAATGAGATCGCCCTCTATGTCATTAGACTCCCAAGGCTTCCAGGAAAAAAGGGATGGTTAGAAGTAAGTCATTGGCAGGTTGGTGGTTGTCTTTCCTTCTGAGCTGTGGAATCCAATATTTATGGTCGGAATAAGCAACTGGTAGATGGAAAAGAATCCTCTTCAAAATCAGAAAAATATGAGTTCAAGTTCTGGCACCACCATCTGCTAGTCAAGTCATCTTGGAGAGTCACGTAAACTCCCTGAGCCTCAGCTTCCCTGCCTGTAAAATGGGCTGAGCATAGTAACCACTTAGAGCTGCAGAGGGGGCAGGGATTAAATGATAGAATGTGTGTAACACACCCGGCCTTGTGTCTGGCCCAACAAGGAGCTCAACCTATATCACTTTCTTTCCCTTTTTTATCCCAAGCTCCTGAATCTTCATTGATCCCGCTTCCCCAACTCCCAAAAAATTTGAAATTAAAATTTCTGCCAACAGTTTAATAATTTCCTCAGCTAATTCCCTTCAGGCCCCAAGGCCTATATCTGGACATGGTGATTTGGTCCAGGTAGGTGTCATCCAAACGTTTTAAGTATTCTCTTCCCTATCTTTAATCAACTGTATTGACAAGCCTTCTGTCCCTTTCTAATTGCCCATCCCTAGGATTTTCTCTTTCCCTTGTTAAAGACCAATATTACAAAGCACTTCAGCAGCTCAGCCATTTTTATCATCATCATTAATTTTATTTCCCTTCTCATTTATTAATGGGCCAGGCGGCTTTCAAGTCTCTCTTTTCCCCTGATATATTTGTAAAACGCCCTTCTTATTCCCTTTGGCGGCCCCAAGGCTCTCTGCAGCTTTTATTTCTTCCCTTGGCTGCCCTTCTGTTTCTCTGAAGCCTTTGCTGACTCCAGATCTTTCTTTTGTGCCCCCCGCCCACCTTCCTCGGCCCTCCACCTCCCCGCCCTCCCTCCCAGGTCACAGGCCTGGTCTCCAAGGCTGTCTCCGTGTGGAGCCCCACAGGGCTCCAAGAGCAGGAAGGGTTGCCAAGCTCCCACCCCATCCCTATACTGCTCACACGCTGAGCAGAGAGGAGCTTTTATGCATGTAGAGAATCAGGAGGAAGGGTCCAGAAAAGCTCAGGTCTTCCTTTCATTCCCCACCCCCAATTCCTTTACCTCCCAGAACTCCTGATCAAGGACTTCATACACAGGTGGCACCCATTCATTCATTTATTTAAAGCAACATTATTGAGATACAATTTACATACAAGACAATTCACCCATTTTAAGCATTTAATTATTAAATACAACGATTTTTTAGGAAATCTACCAAGTTGTGCAACTATCACCAACCATCCAGCTTTAGAACATTTGTGTCACCTTCATTTACAGTTAATTCTACTTCCCATCTCCATCACTAGACAATCCCCAATCTGCTTTCCGTCTCTCTGTTTTGTTTGTGTCAGCCTACTTTCATTTAGCATGTATTTGAGGTTCATCCATGTGTAGTATGCAGGGATTTCATTTCTTTTGATTGCTGAACAAGATTCCACTGTATGGATATACCACATTTTCTTTAACCATTCTCCTGTCGAGGGACATTTGAATAGTTTCCGTTTGGAGCTATTATGAATAAAGCTGTGTGAGTATTTGTATACAAGTCTTTGTGTGGATAAAAGCCTTCATTTCTTTTAGGTATACACCTAGGAGTGGAATCTCTGGGTGGTACTGTAAATTTATGTTTCATTTTTTAAGGAACTACCAAACTGTTTTGCAAATTGGCTGCACCGTTTTACAACCCAGCCATCAATGCACGAGGGTCCCCATTCCTTCCCATCCTTCCTAGCACCTGCCATCGTATGTCTTTTTAATAATGGCCGCTACAAATCGGCGTCTAGCTGTGGTTTCAATTTGCATTTCTTAATGACTGACGGTGTTGAGCAGCTTTTGATGTGCTTAACTCATTCATTTGCTCAACAAATATTTATGGGGCACCTCGTTATTTATCAGAACTATTCTAGGGACCAGTGAGCAAATAGATAAAATTTTGCAGGACACTCATATTCCTGTTGGAGAGACAGATGATGCACAAGACAATAAATACATACAGTATCAGATAAGGACAATTACAAGGCCAGGGAGAAAAAGATAAAGCAGGGGAGGGGTACATAAAATGTTGAAGTGTTGAAATTTCAGGGAAGGCAGTCACAAAGGCCTTACTGCATCAAGACATGAAGAAAGGGAGAGAGATCATCATGGGAGTATCTGGGAGAAGAGTGTTTCAGGGAAAGAGCACATTCCAAAGGCCCCAAGGTAAAAGCAGGATGGATCTTCAAAGACTAGCCAGGAGACCATGTGTGAGAAAAAGAGGAAGAAAGTAACAGATGGTCAAGTCAGAGAGGAAACAGGGAGACAGATCTCGTGAAGTTCTGCAAGGCATGGTGAGGTATGCATGTGTGTGTGCATTTGACGCGTGTAACAGAGAGAAGGGAAGGCATTGAAAGATTTGGAGTTGATGAGCAACACAACCTGGCCTGTGTGTTAACCTACTCATTCTGATGGAGAATGGACCACCACGCTGGGTGCAGGGACAGAGTGGAAGCTCGGACAGCGGGGAGGTCAGTTAGGAGGCTCTTCAGTGCCCCGCAACGCAGAGATGATGGTGGCTCAGACCAGGGTGGGGTAGCAGGGATGGTGGGAAGTGTCTGGATTCTGAAAACATTTTAGATGCAGAGCTGACAGAATTTGCTGGCTGATTATAGTCTGGGAGAAAAAGATAAGTCACGAATGACCCCAGAGTGTTCAGCCTGAGCCCCCCGCCCACCTGCCCCAAGAAATGGACTTGCCATCCACTGAGACAGGAACAGCTGTAGGAAAGGAAGGTCTGGAAAGGCAGGGTCAGCATCTCAGCTTAGGACACATGGCAGGAGACGCCCAGGAGGCGACCTAAAGAGACGCTGAGTAGATTGATGGATATACAGATCCCGAGCTCAGGCACACATCTCAGAATCATCAGCGTACAGCTGGCATTCAAAGCCATGATACATGGCAGGCTGGGAATCAATGGATTATTTTATGAATATCCAAGGCAGTGCTCAATAACCCCCATGAAGGTGTTTCTGGGATAACTGAGCTGGAGAACATGCTGAGCCTGGAGGTCTAATCAGGCTTTGCTTCCCTCCGCTGATTCTGAAAGCAGGCCTGACTGTGTCATGGGGTCTAGAGGGTGAGGCCAGGCTTTCCTGTTTGGGACCTGCCTTGTCTTCTTGCCAACTTTATATGGAACTCAGAAATAGGGCCTGCCTTGGGATGTGTCCATGAGGATTGCTATGCGCTGAACTGTGTACTCAGTCCAAATTCATATGCTGAAACCCTAATCACCAATGGAACTGTATTCAGAGATAGGGCCTACAGGGAGGCAATTAAGGTTAAATGAGAGGATTAGGATGGGGCCTGATAACATAGGATTCTTGTTCTTATAAGAAGAGACACCAGAGCTGGTTCTCTCTCTCTCTCTCTCTCTCTCTCTCTCTCTCTCTCTCTCTCTCTCTCTCTCTCTCACCCTTCCCATGCCCCCCACCCGCCACCCCTCACCATGTGAGCTCACAGGTGAGGTGACTGCCATCTGCAAGCCAGGAACCAAATCAGCCAGTAACTTGACTTTGGGTTTTTCAGCCTCCACAACTGTGAGACATAAATGTCTTAGGCTTAAACCACCCCATCTTTGGCATTTTGTTACAACAGTCTGCACACTTTAAGACGAAGACACACGCAGCCCCAGAGGGAGTGTCGCACCTGGATGCACGGTAGCTGCTACTTTCTAATGTTCCCAAGAGAGTCCAGAATTTGACCTATCACCTTACAATTCCTCTTCCTTTGTGGGGGAAGGAGGGAAAGGAAAAGTGGAGAGGGAGAAGAAAGGTTGCAGTTCTTTCCCCAGCAAAACTCTCCCAGCAGAAAGAAGGAAATAGACTTTATATAACCGATAGTGGTTGTGGCAAAGCAGAAATGACTAATTCTGTCTTGTCTCCCATTGTATCTGCCATAGCAGTGTTACTAACGTGGCCAGGTCATAGCCGTAACTGCTAACATTGCTAGTGGTAGTAAGTCATAGCCCCCACCCCGCCCAGGGGCACATGCAGCCTCTGCACCCAGGCTTCTGACCTTGCACCATCCAACCAGTAATGCAGGAGGCTCCAGCCCTGACTGTTGGCCATTGTGGATGGGAATCCCTGCACCCCTCACTCTCCACTACACTTTCATGGACCCCTTTAGCATCCACCACGTCTGATCTCTCTCACACACCCTCCTCTCCTTGCTTTTTGACCTTGGTTCTCATCATTGACCTTCCCAAGCCTAGAAACTTGGCAGTTTCTTGCCCATGATTTTAGTTTTTGTCATATCTGAACGGTCTCGGGATACCTTGGGGATTCATCATCTTTCTCTTCCATCCTTCTACCCTTCCACTCTTTCACCAGCCACACGCTGAATGTTTGTCCCAACCCCAACTGACCCCCTTCAACTTATGTGATGCTATTTGGAGGTGGGGCCTTTGGGAGGTAATTAGGTCATGAGGGTGGAGCACTCACGAATGGGATTAGTGCCCTGATAGGAAGAGACCAAAGAGCTTACTCTCCCTCTACCATGTGAGGACACAGCAAGAAGATGGCTATCTATAAACAGGGAAGAAGGCAGTCATCAAGAACCCAGCCCTGCTGGCACCCTAGCTAGGACTTCCAATCTCCAAACTGTGAAAAATAAATGTTTGGTGTTTAAGCCACCCAGAATACAGAAGTTTGTTATGGAAGCCTGAGCTAAGACACTCCCCTCCTCTTCACACCCACCTCCCTTTCACACTCACCACCTAATTCGAGCCCATGGAGTTGTATGTGGAGTCTTTATAGGACTGAACGTGCTTCAAACCAAGTCATCACACAGGCACAGAAAAGCAAAGAGATACAATCTTGTAACAGAAATGTCTCCCTCTCCCAAATTACCAGGTGTGTGGAACATAATATATGTAACCCTATGGATATATTTTTTAAAGATTATTAAATTTAAACACAGGTTGAGGTATTTGAATTTCAAAGACTATCTGTACAAAGCAAAAAAGAAAAAAAAAAGTCCCAAGATTGGGAAAGGAGTTGATACAAATGATAACTGACAAAGTGCAGCCCCGTGGTTCTCAGACTTGAGGATTCTGTAGTTCAGCAAAATTTTTAAAGAGAAAATTGGAGGATTCATATAGAGTTGCCAGTTTTATATAGAGCCAAGTGTAGATACCCGAGAAATCAACTCGAGTCTACAATCGCTGCCTTTTCATAGGTGAAAGGATATTTTCAAATCAAGAAAGTAGGAAAGCGATAACTCCAGGGAAAAGGACAATCCTGTTGAAAATGAATAAATTTAACTTTACGAAAAACTCACTCATGTTTTTCTCATTTCTCCACAAGCTGATGAAAACTTTGGCACGAAGCACAGGAATGCCGAAGTTAAACACATATTAATTCTCACAAAATATGCAGTCTCATACGTCTTCGAGCCTCACCCAGATGCTGTGCTGCCTTTTAGAATCTGCATGCACACTGGAAAGGTCCCTTGATGAGAGGGCAAGGGAAGGGAACCCTATTTGTCTTGAGGGAGTCTTCTTTCCTTTGAGAATGAATTCCCTTCATTTTTTTTCCACAGGTCAATTTTCTTGGTCTTCCTAAGTTGCAAACAAGCTATTTTCCCATGACAATTTTCTTTCACAGGTTTTTGATAAGACCCAACATTCTAAGTCGCTGGTTGCTAGGTTTCCAAGAATAGCTACTTCTTGGTAAACATCAGTTAAGTTTTGGATCAAGGTTAAGCTGCTTTCTCTTGGGTTCTGCATGTGTGTCTTAGCTTTAGACAGACAAACACCTAGGGCTCCATGCCATGATTCTTTTTGATTTTTTCTATTTTTCACCATGATCCAGATCGCTATTCGTAAGTGTAGTCAGCATACCTTCCCAGAGAAGAGCACACAGTAGGAGCCAATGGTCTGAGGAAGGAAGTTTCTTTAGAGTTTCCCAAAGTCCAGCTGTCCCAGAATGATCTGATTGCTGAGTTAGAAGGGATGTGAAACTCCACAGGTCTTGCTGGGCCCGTGAAAAAGAAGCTTCTCAACAGAGAAAGGTGGCCTGGTGTGTTCTAGAGGACATCATTCTTCTGTGTGCTCCAGCCCTTGCTCCACTGGCCACATGAGTCCAGCAAGTCACTTAACTTGAGTAACCTTGGTGTTAGCACCTCTAACGAAACACAATACCACCCGCCTCATGGGCCATGTGAGTATGCAGTGGAGTCGCACACGGGCTCACTGACACGACCTGGTCCAAGCATGGACTCCTGTCTTTCCTTCCCCATTCCCTTGATTCTAGGGGAGGCTGCCCAGGCAGAGCAAACTTGGAGAAGAGAATCTTGTTCAAGGCTCAAGGCCAACATCTAGAAAAAGATGGGGGAGAGTTAACAGTATCACAAATGGCTTGTCCTTGGGTCTGGCTGGCTTAAGTAACCAGGCTCTGTAGCATTGAGTTGGTTGCACATACCTGCCCTGAGGTTCTCCTGCGATTCAGGGCAGTCCCTGCAGTAACTGTGTGAACCTGGGTCAGGATGGAGCCCTCCTGCTCGCCTGCAGGAACCCCCACAGGGCAGATGTTACCATCATCCACACCGCATACAGAGAGGAGCAGAGAGGTCTGGAATTGGCCCGAAGTCACCAGCTGACCCCTGAGAGACTCCACATTCAAAGCCAGGGTTGTCCTTGTTCTCTGCACTGCCTGTGTCACCACCTAGGAAAGGAAAATCTACCAGAGAGAAATGACCTACCAGGGAGAGAGCCCTGTCCCCAAGGCTGCAGGCCAAGGAGAGAAACCTCTAAAGCATTCAATGTGTCCCCAAGTTGAATGTGGGGACAGGGTGGGGGAAGCGTTCTTTGAGGAGGGTGCTATTCAGGTGTAGAATCAGACGTAAGAGGAGGCGACATGTCATGGAAATGGTGAGGGGTGGGGAATAGAAGTCAGAATCTTTATTGCCACCGCTTTCCCTGCCTCCCCTCCTCTCCCTGCTTCTGTGTCTCCCCCACTTTCTCCTTCCATCTCCTACATCCTCTCCCTCTTCTCCCCTTGCCCTCCTTGCTCCTGCTCTTCCCACCCCCGCCCCCTGCCACAGGAGCACCAAGCAACCCACACATCCCTTCACAGCCCCTCCTCACCCTCCTCTGCCTGGCCTCCTCCTCCTGCCCACCCCTTGGCCCCAGAGAGCATTCCGCCACCTTCCATTCCTTCTGTCATCTTATCTCTTCTAATAATTGCACATTTCCCTGAGACAAATTCGAAGACCAAGGAGAGATAAAATGACTTCTCAGTCAATAACCCCCTGAGCAAGTTTCTCTAAAGGATGCTTTCTTGACAAACTAGCAGGCCTTGTGTTCTTTGTGATTTCAAAAGAAAGTAATGCCACTTGTCCTCGATGGTTACAGAATTAATCCATTAGTCATCACTGAGTGCCAATTATGTGCTTGACACTGAGCAGGACACTGTACCTCCACACTTCATCCTTCCAGGAATCCAGGAAGCCTCCCTCCCTTCATCATACAGGAGGAGAAACCAGGTGCAGAGAAGTTAAGTGATGTGCCCAAGGTCACAAAACAAGCAAGTAAAGGAGACAAACATAGAAGCAGTTAATTAAAAAGAAGTTTCTACATGCTATCGTTCAGCTACTTATAAGGCATCGAGGTATATCAGCCAGATTCTTGGATATAAGCAACAGAAGCATTCTGGCTCACTTAAGCAAAAGGAAAATTCTTGGTCATCTATCTAAGCCTGAAAGAATCAGCAGGAAGGCTGCAGAATCAGGCCTGGACATGGGTGGGAATCAGGGCCACTTAAAAGGCCAGGTATGAAAACAGGGAAATCGAGACCTCTTTGTCCTGGGCCCTGTGCTGTGGGGACATAAGCTCCCCGTATTTCAGAGGCTTGATGCCTCCGTCCTAACTCCAAAAGACAGCTATGCTTGTTTACCTGCTGTCCTTTTGGTGATAGAATCACAGGCTCCAGGTCACCATCCTATATTTGTAGCTGATGGGGAAGAAGTAACCCCCCAACAAATTTCCACAAGGAGGGTGATACAAAGAAGAGAGCATCAGGTGGGTTTGGGCAGAGGGACACAGATGACAGCGGGCTTCACAGAACAGAAAGTCTTAAGCCAAGGCTGCAAAAGGGAACCATAGAATCCTAGTAACAGCTCACTGGGAGGGCACACACATTCTAAAAAAGCTCAGCTGAGCCTGCCCCACCCCCCATCCCCCAGCTTGAACACATTCCCTCCTTCCAGCAACCTGTTGAGGAAGGGACTATTTGCACCCCATTGTAGAGTGAGGGAAAGTGAGGTGCAGAAAGCTGAAGTGTCTTACCCAAGACCCCACAGGTATAAGCAGCTGAGCTGGAATTCAATCCAGGCCTGGCTGACTCCAGAATCTAAGCACTTAACTGCTCTGCCAGCAAATGACGCCTCACTATAATAGAGCATCACACATGTCAAAGTGCTCTCAGATCCATTATCTCGGTTCACACAGCAATCCTGCAAAGGAGATAGGGCAGGTGTAATGCGCACGTTTCCCAGCCAAGCAAAGGGGGCCCAGAGATGCTAAGCAACCTATGGAAGGTTGCACAGTTGATGAATGACAGAGCCCGCCCTGCCACCTTCTGGCTCAGCACCCTCCTTGTTGCCAGTATAATCCAGAGGGCTCTGAGTGGCCAGCCGAAGAGAGGATCAGAGTCAGGACAAGAAAGAGACATTCAGTTCTAGATTCTGGTATTTAATTCTCAGGCAGGCCACCTGACCCTTCGCCCCAAGAAGGCACCCAAGTGCCATCAAGTGCCTGGTGCCCTCCTGCCTCAAGGTCTGGGCATGATTAAACACAAATGAGGGATCGTTGCCGAACAAATTAGCAACAGGTAAAAGCCATCAAGCCATCTGCTGCCTCCCACCCACCGCCGCTGCCTAATCCCCTTTCTCAGCAGTGTCCCCGCTCCGTGCTCAAACACAAATTAATAAACTGGCCTTTGCATATGTATTTGTGGCTTCAGGTGGGGAGAGAGCCACATGAGCAGGTGGCGGGAATGCAGCGGCTGGAGATGCTCTGCTCATGCAGCTGTCCTTAGGTGGGGAGAGAGGTCTGCTGAAAGGCAATGGGACAGGACCAGCTGACGGAGAGGATGAGCCCTGCGTGGCCAGTGAAGGTGGGGTTTCCGGGTCAGCTCTCTGCTCCACGTGGGAAGCGCCTCCCCACTTTGCTCATCCCTCTGAGGTCTTGCATTGCTGGTCCCATTCTCCATATTAAAAATACTGAGGCCAAGAGAGGCTATATGATCATCCCAGAGACAGTGAGAGGCATGGACAAAAGCAGAAGGGCCCCCAATGGCCAGCTTTCCTAGGAGCCTGTCTTAGGCTGCCTTTCAGAGTCTCAGTTTCCTCATTGCAAGTTTCTAAGATGTGTGAGTGCACAGCAATGCTTAGTTGGGCTTGACCAGAATTAATATTAATTGTGACTAGTATTTATTTCACTGTCTCACCATCCTTAGAAAGTAGACATTACTATGCCCACTTTGCAAGTGAAGAAACTGAGATTCCAGTACAATTAATTGCAATTATTTGTTACTTGGTACTTGCTGTGGTCTAGGCTGGGCTCAGGCTAACAGGTGACACTTGGATACAAAGATATGCAGGATAGGCCTTATCCCTGTCCCCATGGAACTGACAAAGTCAGTTACAAGTGTTGTGGATTAAATAATGAGGTAGGGGATACAGATATGTGTGTCAGGGCTATGCATCCTTTCTGAGGCCGAAAGGATGAAAAGGAACCAAGCAGAGAAGAAATGGGCAAGAGCATTCCAGGGAGAGGAAACAGCACGTCAGAGGGCCTGAGGAGACAAACAGTTTGGTGTCTGGGGTTGGTGTTGCTAATGCCCAGAGCTAGGAAACGGTTGAGCTGGTGGTTAGACTCAGATCAGACAGGGCCTGGCTGGCCCTAGAGGAAGTTCTGGATTTTCTTCTGTGTGTAGCAGGAGGCTGCTGCTGAGGGCCACCCAAACAGTTAGACACCAAAGACAGCCTCCCTCCACTGCGCCATGCTGACCCCTCACAGAGCTGCTCCTGCAGGAGTAAAGGAAGCTGGTGGTTGCCTTCTTGGATAGCCTTCTCATCACCCAGGTTGGGCCAGAGTGAGGACTCCACGTTCCTAGACTAAGGTTTTCTTCTCCTGGTCACACAGGAGCCACGCAGGGCTGGGACATTGTCCTTCCCATTTTAAAATCCATGTTACTCAGGATAAGGACACCAAAGGGGGAAAGGAGCCTCTTCTGGGTCACCAGAAGGATGAGCATGGGCTTGGGAGACACATCTCTCAGCATCCAGACATGTGTCTGGGAGGGGGATGGCACAGCTCCCATGCTGTGATCTCACAGGAGGAGACGGCTGGGAAATTCCCTGTAACTTCTGGCATCCTGGCCCAGGTAGTGGCAATGACCTGGGCTCTGGAGTCCCTCCCCACCCCACCCCCAGGCCCTGCCATTCCTTGCTATGTGACTTGGAGCCTTTCCAGACTCTGTGTGCCTTTGTTTCCCCACATGTAAAATGAACATTCTCCCTCAAAGAGCATCAGAGAACAGAAAACAGCTGCAAGCATCGAGCGTGATGTCTGCACTTAGTAGGCACTCAGTCAATGCTAAGCAACATTAGCATTTACCTCCATCTGCTGCCAGGCCACCCCTCTTCCAATCCATCAGCACCAAACCTGCATCTCCTATTGTCCCAGAGTCCTGCTGCATCTGAAGTTTCAAATCCCTTGTTAAAAATAAGCTTCAAAACAAGCCAGAAGAGGAGGCGGGGAAGGAAAAAGAGAAGGAGCGAGGAGGAAGGAGCTTTGCTCACCTGAAGCCAGACTTCTAATTCTGCTGGTGGCCAGGGACAGCCCTGCCGCCAGTTTCTCTCACAAATCAAAGGGCTGTAGAGTGATCAACTGCACAGTGCTGAGTTCTTTCAGGGTAGAAGCCAGAAAGGAAGCTCTTGTCCTTCTCAGCTCACAGGAGTGCCTTGAGGAGATGGGCTGGGCAGGTCTGTAACAGGAGCTGCCGGGAGAGGAGGGTGGTCAGGGTGGAGAAAGGGAGGAGAGTTGGGACCAATACTGACCGTGCAGTCAGATCTGATTCTCCTCTTGTGAGTCCGGCCAGTTATCCATTCCTTAAGCCTCCGTTGTCTCATCTGTGAAATGGGTCGATGGCAGCCACCTGGTAGGCTTGTGGGAGGAGGGTATGGAATACCAGATTCAGAGCACTGTGACCTGGGCGTGGCACACAGTAGGTACGGCACACAGTAGGTGCTCCATGAGTGTTGCTTCACATTCGTTCTCCTCTCTCTGCTGTCAAAGGGGCGGACTGGAGTGGACTCAAGTGTCCAAATGTGAGGCTTGCCATCTCCCCACCTCACTGAGCTGTCTCCCCCTCATGTGTTCCTAGAAGCATCTTCCCAGTCTTAGGGTGTGAAGCCGCACATCTAAGTTCTTACTCCATTTTTCCCCTCCTCTCTCTTTTTGTTCTGTCCCCAGGGCTCTCCTCATTGCCTTTCTCCTGAAATGACCCAGCCCCCTCCTAACAGGCTTCACTGCCCCCAGCCTCCCACAGGCCCACTGAGCACACAGTTCCAGATACACTGCCCTGAAGCCCAGGTCAGCTTTCCCCTGGCCTTGGCACCAGGCTCAGGCAAACTGCCCATCACAATGGCTCCACTTGGCAGCCAAAGCCAGCCACACTCTGGGTGCCGCTGGCCTTACAGGATGACTGTCACAGCACCTGGCACCAGCTGGCACACATCCGATGGCCAACAGCCCTCACTGCAAACCCCCCACCACCCGCACTCAGCACTGCCATTCCCAAGGCTCCCCATACCCGATCCTCCCTCTTTATTTTTGCTCATGCAAAAACCCAACATTCCTCAGCAATCAGCTAAAATGCTCTCTCCCTCCAGAATCCCCCCAGAATATTACTTTCCTCACATTGTGCAGAATTTGGACTCCTTATCCTAGCACTCATCAAAGTCTACTTAGAATAGGACAATTTGCATAGATGCGTAATTTGCTAAGTCTGCATTTAAGTGTGTGCTACATGTAACAGGATGTTAGCTCTGAGGTGCCAATGAGACAGATACCTGGAAACAAAGTGAGTGTGAATTGGGGCTACTCCAGGGCACTCGTGGGATGGGATGGCATGAATTGTCAAGGGTGTGGTGATGCCCCAGGACAGAAGGAAGTGTGTGAGTATGCGCACACCGGTCTGCCTGTGTGTGGGGGACTTCTCCACACACAGGGCTCCTTGCAGACTAAAGTGAGCATGCAGGCCTCATTCTCTCTCTTTTCCCTTTCTCTCTTCTCTCTCTCTCTCTCTCTCTCTCTCTCTCTCTCTCTCTCTGTCACACACACACACAAACTGCACACATAGTGCAAAGACATCTTGTACACCTTCACATTCTTAAACCTCATGATTGGTACAAATTAAACAAATATTAAAAGAAACTCCAGCAGAGCTCTCCAAGCCTCAGTCCTGCTGGGTATGCCAGAACACCTCCAGCAGCTGAACAGCGCAATGATAAGGAATGACAATGTGCTTTTCCCTTTCCGGAGTGTTATTCACAATCAGCTCTTACAGCATCCTCTCGATCTGCTCCCATCTTTAGGGAGGAGGCCTGAGGGCACAGTCTGTTTGAGGCAGAGCTGATGTTCAAAATCCTTCTTAGGATTCTGACTCCCAACCCCTAATGTCAAAAGCTGTGGAAGGTTCTATATCAGGCGTACTCAAACTACAGCCGGCGGGCCACATGCGCCCACCTGAGGCCATTTATCCGGCCCCCCGCCGAACTTCAGGAAGGGGCACCTCTTTCATTGGTGGTCAGTGAGAGGAGCACAGTATGTGGCGGCCCTCCAACGGTCTGAGGGACAGTGAACTGGCCCCCTGTGTAAAGAGTTTGGGGATGCCTGTTCTGTATCTTCAGATACTGCAGCTCCGTGGTACTCTCCCCAGAAGCAGAGTTCCTCCGAGCCTCAGGGATCTGCATCTCCTTCTTTTATGAGACAAGAAACTGTAACTTTCCATGTGGACTAAGTAATGGGGGCATGAACATGCACATCCTCCCTTGAGGTTTAGCTTAGACACAACTTCCCCCAGGAAATCTCTCCTGAAACTCTCCCCTCATCCCAAGGCTCCAGTATGCTGCCATAGTGCCAAATCTTGACAGGTAGTATAGTGGCCTGTGTGCAGGCTCATCATCTGGATCCTGCAGCAGCCTTTGAGCCCTAACCACAGGGACAGGGTCTCATTTACCTCTTGGTCCAGGTCCTGGCACACCTTAGACTTTAACAAAGCCTTACTGAACATATGGATGGGCAGATGAATGAATGGGTGGATGGATGGATAGATGACCCCAGATGCAAATGAACTCTGTGCACAGCTACAGCTATAGAAGCAAGGCTCAATCCCTTGTGGGTGTATGGGGAGAGGAAGAGGAGGGAGAGGAAACAAGAGCCTGCCTTTGTCCTCATCTCTTCAGCCTGGCGATTTTCCCAAGAAAGGATGAGTTGGTCTTCTAAAGACTGTAGAGGGGATCTGAAGAGAAGGAAGCCCCACTGCCTTTATTGAGGTCCATAGAAGGCAGCCCAGCCCTCAGCCCTAGATGCCTCCTGAACCCAGGGGTCAGTCTTTAGATGAGAAAGTGAGTATTCTCTGTGGACATACCCTAGCCAGGGGAAGAGAGGCCCCTCTGCACCTGCTCCAGTACACTCTGCGCGCACTACCAGTTCCCCTGGCTGAAAATCTCAAGGGTTTTTCCCTCAAATACTTGTATCTGCAGAAGTTTAAGAAATGATCCTGCAGAGAATTGCCATCCCAGACTCCTCTGCAAACCCTACAGAGGTTTGGAGAAGTTCATCTTCCCCAGACTCCTGACGCTCTCTTTTCTGTGGCCAGTAGCCAATTGTGAGCGAGTTCATTAATATTAATGTTAATAATCTCCTGCATTTGCTTCACGCTTTCCTGCTTACAAAGCACTTTCAGATCCATCATCTCAGCCGATCCTCAACAGCAGCCTGAGAGGTCAGCGGGGCAGTGATTACCATCCCCATTTCACTGAGGAGGGAATGAAGGTCAGGGAAGAGAAGGGATCAGCCCAAGGTCACAGAGCAGCCGGGTCTGGAGAGAGCTCAGGACAGAGTTCAGGTGTCCTGACCCCCAGGCCAGCGCTGGGCCACTCCACCTCCATGCCGACAACCCCTTTCCTCCTCTGCTTCATCAATGTCACCATTGGCGTCATCTCCTGGTTCTCAGTCATTAAAAAGATAGGCTTAAAATAAATACAAGAGGCAGGCTTTAGCCATCTGCTAAAATGGGTAAAATGACCTGCCAGCAATTTGCTGGATGACCTTGGGCTGGACAGTTTCCTCTCTGGGCCTGCGTTTCCTTATGTGTCAAGTGAGAGTGCTGGCCTTTTCTCTTCCAGCCCTGCCTGCTGTGACGGGAGACTGCTAGAACCTAAGGGTGCCACCCTTGGTGCCAGACTGGGGCTGGCGGTAATCATGCCTCTGCGATCCCCTTCTCAGCACTCTGGAGTGGGAGGGATAGACACCTGTCAGGAGCCTGTGACAGCCAAAGGATGGAGCTATGAAGCAAAAGAGGACCGGCAAGAACCCTCCTGAGCGTGGGGGTAGAGCTGATCACAGTTGCTACAGTGTAGCTACTCTGTGACAAGTGCTTAAGTGCTTTATGCACATTATTGACATGCCTCAAAATAGTTCTACCAGACAGCAATTAGCAATTATTTTCATTCTGCAGATGAGACACTCCAAGCTCAGAGAGGTTTCTTGACATGCCCAAAGTCACACAGCAAACAGCAGAGGCAAGTTCCAAACGTAGATCTGGGTCTGATTTCTCAGTCCCAAATGCTAGAAGGTGGAGTGGGAGGGGTGCACGTGGAACCCCCTAAGTCTACCCTCCCCCCATTTCCTTTCTCCTGCGTCCTCTCTCACCTTCCTTCTCCATTCTTCCTGCCTTCCTTTCCCTAGAGCCTCAGCCCCAGGCCAAGTCTCCTCTGCTGCACCAGCTCGCCCTGTCATCTAAGCACAGGCAGAGATTTATGGATCTCACTTCAAGGATTTTTCTTTAATAATAACATTTATAATCATTTTAGAAATTAAGAACTGAGGATGCAAAGCATTTTAATTAAAATAATCCGCAGTTGATAATTATAGGACTCTCTTAGCTGGAACCATCTTCTTTCAATCTGTCACACTCCCTAAGGAAGGCAGGAGATAATCGTGAGGCAGTGAGCTGGTGAGCCAGTCCTGCTACCTGTGTGTGATACTGCGTGGCCCAGGGGTCATTCTCAGAGGCTGCCTGCTAGGGAGGTTGGCTTTGGGGCGAGCTGGGCTGGCACCATCTTTTGAGTTGGTCCCCTGTGAGCAATGCAAAGCTGGCTTCTCACAGTAGGATAAGCCCTTCTGGAGCCTCCTTCCCACTCCTAGGACACAGTCTTCTGCTGGTTACCCCTGTGGGCTCAGAGGCTCAGGGACCCAAGACACAGAGGAACATGTAAGACTTCTGCATGAGAAGCAGAACCGTCACATGGCCCCTGCCCTCCTGCTAATGCCCCCCAAGTTCCCTGCCTCTCTACCCCAGCCCAACCCTCACCCTCACCCCCGGCACAGTTCTGCCCACTGTGGTCAGGAGAGGGCAGCCAAGGCCACCAAATGCAGAGAAAGTCCCTGCAGAATGGGCCTGATGATGGGACTTAAAGACAAGAGAGGAGCCCGGCTTGGGGAGGTGGGGCATGAGCCAATGTGACCTTACTCCATGCCTACCACTGAGATGCCTTTGCTCAGCTCTGGCCCCACCACTGGAGAACCACACAGATATTTCTTCCCTTAGAAGCTCACATTCCAGCAGAGACAATAAACATGTAAACTAATGATAATAGAAAGTAATTCATGTCCAAGATGAAGCTACAGCAGGGAGGGTCCCAAGAGTCTTCAGGTCTGTCCGTGGGGTCATCAGGGAAGGCTTCACTGAGGAGGCAATGCCTTGGCAGGGTTGTGAAGGGTGAATAGGAGCCCACCGAGCTCAATGACAATCATAACCACTAGAATTTCTTGACTGTTACCATGTGCCAGGTACTGTGTTGGGCTGTTGTCACATCTCGTTCAAGTTTCACAACATGCCTAAAAGATAGACTTCATTATCAGCACCTTTGTTTTCTCTAGATAAAGAAACAGGCTTCAAGAGGTTGGATCACACACTCCAGGTCACATAGTAAATAAGAGGCAGAGGTAGGCCTTGAACCCCAACCCATCAGTGTCAACCCCATGCTTACTGTGTGTGACATGGGGCCCTCCAGGATAACAGACTTGTCTGGGAAGGCTTTCTCCCACAGAGGGAATGTGTACAAGGCTGCAGGGCCCAAAGTGGGTGACAGCAGCTGGTAAGACAGGAGACAGGGGTGACAGGTAGGTGGTGTCCTGCCAGAAGACCAGTTTTTGGAAAGCTTAACTGAGTGAATGTCCCTTTCTGGGCCTTATTTTCCCCATGAATAAGTGTAGGGTGGGGCTGTCTCCAGAGACTCTTCCAGCTCAGAGGGTCTTCAGCTTTCTGGGCCTACTGTGGCATCCCAAGCTCCGAGCAGAGTGCCTCTCCCCTGCTGCCACCCTCATCCTGGGAGAGACAGGGTGCATGGGAAGCTGCTTGTCACCAGGGCTCCACCCCAAATTCATTTAGGGCAAAAACGTAATGGGAAAGGAGATTCTGAGAGTGGCCTCACTTGGATTCATGAATGCCTGTTTGCTCGCAGAAAACGTGAGGGACATGAGCTGGCCAGCTAGGGGAGGATTAGATACCTCCAGCAGGAGGTGGCAGCTGCCCTGCCACAAAGGCCAGACCTGTCCCTCTACGAGCTTCCCAAACCCTCTGCAGCCCAGGCAGCTTCCCTCCCCATCCCCACTGGAGCCTCCCCAAGCTGTGGATGAGACCGGAAAATGATCACACAGGCTCACTCATGGATAAAATTGGTTCTTGGTCTGAGAAGCCACAAGGGGGAGATCCAAGATGAGCGCCATGGGGGGCCTGGGGCTGGCACACTGGCAGGCAGGGAGGCAGTGTGAGTGGAAGGCTGTGCCGCGCTGGCCCGGGACACACCATCGGGGCCACCCTTCCATCCCGGTAATCACATCCAGGCAGCATCCCCAATCCCCTGATCAGCACCTTCTCTGCACCCTCCAGAGGGCAGAAACTGTCTACGAACACTGAGAGCAAATTTGGTCCTCCCAGCCCCAGGGTTTCTGGAGAGCAGCTCTGCCAGGGTTGAGCAATCTAGGAAGGATGGGCTAGTTTTGCAGGGCTCCGGGCTGCAGACAAGGCTGGATTAAGTGAGGGTTTGGAAGGAGGGGGTTACTCAATGAGCCCACCTTCTAAACACTGCCCAGCAAAACATAACCTCCACACTGCTTCCCCAAATAGTGGCTTCTCTGGATGCCCCTTGGCCTCTCCACATGAGGAATTTCCCTCCCCTTCTGTGTCCTCCCCTTCAGAGAACACTGGAGCCCAAGGTGCTTTCAGTAACAAGTTTTACTGCAGCTAAAATAATGGAGCAACCCATATCTCATTTCCTGCATTCTGTAACTACAAGTACCCCTAAAGGAGAAGGGGCTGGGGATTAGCAAAAATCCAAGGCAGCTGGAAAACATTTAGATACAATAAAATATGTGCATTTAAAAAAAAAGCTAAGAAATGGCAGGATTCAGAATGATGGTTACCTTGGGTGGGGAAAGGCAGGGAGATGGGACAGGCAGAAGGAAGCCATACAATTAAGTGTCGATCATTGTCAAGGACTTTGCTTTTATGTTGGGAGGTGGGTTGGAGGGCACCAATGAATGAATGAAAGAAAAAGAGGACCAAACATGGGCCAGTGGGGAGAGCATAACAAAGAGGATAACTACTCAAATGTTGTGCATCTGAGCTTCCAAAAATTGTGAAAAATATCAAAGAAAAGTGTAAATTCTTTATGGACCGCACGTCTCTCCCCTGGATGCCCCCCTTCCCCATTTGGCTTCCATTACTGAGCCTTCTTGGCCTTCCAAGAAGAGCCTTGGGACCCAGATTACGCAACAAGTTTCCTCTTGAAGCAGAACCCAAACTACTACTTTGGTGTCCTGGACATTAAAAAGGAAAGAAATAATTTTAAATTAAAAAAAGAAAGCCTAAGATGTGCAGGACAAATGGTGTCTGCTCTCCCTGTGACCCAAAGGGTTTCACTCCTGGGGAGGCTGCTGTGCCAAGGACATTGGCTTGATTTGGGAAGGGCGAGAGGCAAGAGAGCCAGAGGGTCTGCTTCTCTCCCTCCCCAACTTGGAGTGTTCCTGCCCTGAGAATCTTGTCCCTACTTAGGCCTCAGGCAGCTGGGCTTCCTGACCATGGCTGTCCCACTCCAGGCTCAGGAGAAGGGGACTTGTCCTCCTCTGCCAACCTCTGTCTCTGTCTCCCACTTACATTCCCTTCCTTGGCCCCCAACTCTAAGGCACTTCCCTAACAAAGGGATCCTATGGGTTCTCCCACCTTCTCCTGTCTTGGGGTGCTCAACGTTTCCTGAGCAAATGGGCTGGATGCTCTTGAGGGGCCCCTCTACTTCCCAAAGGAGCAAGAGGGCAGGATCCCCACCACCCCAGCCAGACAGAGGCCCTGATCCTTTGCTCCCAAGTTCCCAGGAAAACAGGATATGGAAGAGACCCTATCTCCCCATCCTTGTTCAAGCTGATCCATCATTATGTCTCATTTCATGATCTCTTAAATCCAAATAAACCACCATGGAGCATGTCAGTGAGGCTTCCCATGCTGTGGATGGTCTGCTCTGGTTAGTGTCCCATGGGGAAGGCCAAGAAGAGCAGCTGCTTTTATAGAAATGGAGTGATTAAGGGAAGCAAGCTTGGGCTAAAGCCCAGGAAGAGGAGGGGAGTGTCTGGACCAAGCCTCTCCTCCAAGCCCAATGATCCTTATGCACAGCCCTGTGAGGTCTGCACAGACCTTCATCATCTGCCAGCTCACCTGGTAGTACTTTGAGGGTTGCCAGCCTCGTTTTCTGGATGGGGCCAGTGGCTCAGGAGTTTGTGGTTCCTGCTTTGCAGCTGTGGCTCTAGGAAGACAGGCAACAAGTGCAGGTTCACAGGACTCATGGGTGACAGATGCTGGCCTCGAGCCCATTCCTGCTGGTTTCTGGTCTGGCACTCTCGAGCCTCTGCTTCCATTCCAGCCTCCCCCACTGCTTCCCTCAGCTGATGGCCTAGGGAGGCCACCCATTTCCGCTGTGGCAAGGTGGCCCCAGGGAAAGGGAACAGACAGGGAAAGGAGTGAGGGCCAACGACTGCAGGACCGGTGGCCTCAGAGGATGCTTTGATGTAGTCTAAAGAAATGCTTGGTAACAAGACTCAAGGAAGAAAATTGCGGAGAGACCATGGGGTGGAATCTTGGCTCTGTCCATTCTTGCTATGATAACTCAGGCATGTTCACTTACCTTCTCTGGGTTTCAGGGTCCCCCTTTACAAAAGAACATTTTATTACTCATCTTCCTGCCTCACAGCCCAGCTGAGAGTTAAATGTGATATGATGTGTTGCAGAAGAGCTTCCTCAATGACTTAAGCTATTCACTGAGAGCCCTTGACTTTCTGTACTGTCCAACAGAGGAACATTCCAGCTGGTGGGAGTGCTCAGCCTAGCCACATGTTCCCTTCAGGACAGTGCAATTCCACAGATATTCACTGGGTACCTACTATGTGCCAGGGACTGGTGCTAGGTGCCAGGGATGGAGAGGCTAAGTTAGCAATCTTGTCCCTGACTTCTTGGTGCTCAGACTCTAGTCCAGTGATTCTCAGCTATGGTTGCACCTTAAGAGCACTGGAGTGAAGTGGCAGAAGCATCAGCAGCCAAGCCCCATCCCAGGCCAATGAATCTGAATCTATGTATTTTTTCAAAGCTCCAAAGTGATTCTAATATGCAGGATGAGACAAGAAAGTAAGCAATTACAGTATTTTCTTATCCTTGGTCTGCTCAAAAAAGTACAGGGAGAACCTTGGAAAGGTGCCTAAATCAGATTTTAGTGGTGGTGGTAGTGGTGAGAGGAGGGTCAGGGAAGGCTACTGGAAGAAATGACGGGTGACTTTGTGCAGTGTGATGGCAAGCTGGAGGCCCTGAAGGCAGTTCTCCTGGACTGACTCAGATGGTCAGGGGAAGGCAACATGTTTGAGACAGGAAGAGGCAGTCAGGGGCCAGATTGAAGAGGGCAGATTTGCCCTATTAGGGAGTTTGCACAGACCCCAGAGGCAATGAGGTACATGGAGAGGAGTTAAGCAAAGAAATACCATGATCAGATGTCTGCTGCTTGCTTAGAAATTTATGTTGTTCATCTGGGTAGCAAAAGGCTCCAGCAAGTTGGGGTCAGGACCTCTTCCACTACCCCCAGGCATCTGGAGAGGGCAGAAGCTCTCCCCAGGGCCGCTGGGTGCTTCCAGTTTAATCTGTGTTCCATGGTGCTTTAGCAAGGGGCTCCCAGGGCCAGCCAAGTCCCTGGTACTAATCAGCTGCTGAGGCAGGATCAGTGGCAACTGCATTGATCTTGCTTCTCCTTGGCTGCTTATAGAGCTTATTGACTGGACTGTCTAAGGGGGCGGGGGATGTGCACCCAAGTCTCATCCAACTGTTGGAGAAAGGTGAGGAGAGGTTTCCCTCCCGGGCCCTGCACCTCACTCCAGTCTCACCTTCATCCTGAATGTGACCCCACCCCCAAATCCTACACCCTACACCAAATCATGGTGTTCAAGGCTTTAGCCTCAGCTGTGGCCACTCACTCTCCATGTTCAGGTTCGAGCCCACAGAAATGCCTTTCCAAATTCTCTGCCTCTAGATATGTTCTTCTCTCTAACAGAGATGTGATCCCTCCCTCAATGTACGCAGTCAGATCTCTTCCTTCCTTCAGATCCAGCATTTACGGTGTCTCTCTCCCCAGAATGTAAGTTCCTTAAGGACCTAGCATAGAGAAGATGCTCAATGAAGGGTTCTGGAGTGAATGTGTGAATAATGAACAAAGAAATACTTTAAAATGTCATACAGACGTCTTTCTTTAACCCCCAACTCTGCACAGCCCCCTAAGGGAACAGAATAGCAGAGACTCTGCCTAATCTTATATGAATGACACGGGTTCAAATTTATACCTGGAAATATTAGAATTGGAAGGAAACTTATACCTTATTGTTATTGAGTTTAATCCCTAATTTCATAGTTGGGGTCACAGGTCCAGGGACAGTGATTGATTCACCCAAATCTCACAAAAGCAGATGACAGGCTGAGAACCCTCCAGGTGCTATTTTACATAGACCTGGCCATGAAAGTGGGGGATGGCCAAGCCCACTGAACACCTCCAGACATTCCCACCCATCACTCTGACTTCCTGTAACAGCCTCTGTCTCTTCAGGTGCATCTGGCTGAGCAGGTACTCACCATCTGGGCCACAGGATGGAGGCTCCCAGAAGACCAAAATTCTTTTCTTACACCAACTCACTATATGACAGAAGGACATTATTTCATATCTACAAGCCTCAGTTTCCCAATCATTAAAATGGAGGAAAAGATTATCTGCCTTTTCTCTTCTGGACTTAGGAGAGGTCACTCCTGGAGCAAAGACTGCCATTCTTTGAAAAAATTTCTTCACAGGTCATGCCATCTGGTGTTGATGAGAGAGGGCAAGAGAACATGGAGTCTAGGAAGTCAAGCTGAGAAGCATAACCTGTTTTTGTTTGTTGGTTTACTTTTTATTGAAACACAACGTACAGAAAAATACAACTTATCATAAGTGCACAGCCCAATACATTTTTCAAACACTGAACCATATGTGTACCCAAAATCCAGATCAAGAAATGGAGCCTTCCCAGTTCCCCAAAGCTGTCTTTGGACTCCCTTCCCTTCACTACTGCCCAAATCCACTGTGCTGATCTCAAACACCAGAGATTAGCTTTGTCTCCTTCTGCACTTAGTAGAAACAGAATCTTATAACAGCTCCTCCTTTATGTATGCCTTCTTTTGTACAACATCATGCTTCTGGGATGCATCCATAAGGTTGTATGTCATTGTAAAGTGACCATTCTCGTTGTTACATAGTATTCTATTATATAATTATATCATGATTTATTTACCCATTCTACTATTGATGGACATTTGTGTAGTTTCCAGTTTGGGGGTATTACAGATGGTGTTAAAATAGTCTGTTTTTAATATTTGAAACAATCACTTTAAAAGACAGATACTTCAAAATATCCAGGAAGAAAATAATTGTATATTCATGCTTTCATTTAATAAGTATTTATTAAGTACCAACTTTGTCCTGGGATGGTCTTCTCTCTTCCTTTCCTAAGTTGAGCCTTTACAGACCAGGTGACATCTCAGCTCTTCTACAAAGTATTTTTACTTGCCCCCCACAACCTGTAGTGACATTCCCCCATCCCTGAAGCCCCAAGGCATGTCTTGCCAAGGACACACAGTAGACCTCAAGCCCACCCTGCTAGCCTTGTTCCTGCTCCTTCTCTGTGCTTATTTTCAGGTGGGCTCTGGATATCATCTTTCTCTGCCTTCCACAATACCATCCACAGCATTGGGGGCATTATCAAACTCATAAAGTAAACATTTAATTTAACTAGATCTCAGCCATAAGAAGGTGATGTAAATGCATGGAGATGCTCACTGTCTATCTATAACCCAAGGATAATATTTTTGCAAAACATGGAAAAGACCTATGCCAAAAACCCACGAATAGTGATAGATGGAGAAATGCATTGCAGTAGCCTTGAAAGCCAAAATGAATTGGTTCCAGAGCATGAGCTCCATGTTACAGTTGATAATCACTTCTCTCTCCACTCACTGGTACAAATAATCAGAAATGGTTTAGTAGACACTGACATTTTGGATAGAGGACACATTTCAGGACCATGGGTAGATCCTCCTGTTGGCTGTTCTCAAGGAGCCACAGCAGACTCTTACAAGGTCTTTTTAGTAAGACAAACCCATCTTACTGGAATTTCAGATACGCTCAAATCCTACTTTCATTTTCCCACAGACCTCTGCTAATCTCTAAATTACATAAAATGAGGTTGAAAAAGTATAGGTTTTAAAGCTAGATAGACTTGAAATTCAAATTCCATCCCTATTGCTTGTCAGCTTGACTTGGGGAAAATTACCTGATCTTTATGAACTGGAATTTATTTTATTTGTAAATGGTGCTTATAGTATTTCTTTATTTCACGTATTATATTTTCAAGTCTAAAATTTGCATTTGTTCTCTTTTGTGGTTTCTTTTCATTTCTTCTTCTTTTTTTGGCTAACATTAGTAGTTCGGTCTTTACATTCACTGTAGACATACTTTTCTTTATATCTTTGAGCATAGTTATAGGAGCAGCTTTAAAATATTTGTCTGCTAATTCCAAAATCTGGGTCATTGTAGGGCTAGTCTCAATTAACTGTTTTCTATGGGTAAAGTTTTCCTATTTCTTTCTATGTCTGTTAATTTTAAATCATGTACTGGATATAGTAAATACTATAAAGAGTTTGGATTCTGTATACTGCTATGAAATTATTAGGGTTTTTTTTTGTTTGTTTGTTTAATTAAGGAATTAATTTGACTAAATTCTCCCTGCAAAACTGTCACCCCTTTAGTGGATGGCACCTACAATTTCAGTTCCATTAGCCTTAGCTGGGCATCTTTGGTATCTGTCCTGCACATGCCTTGGTTTAGGGTAAGTCAGCTATTTGATAGAGGTTGTACACAGAGTCTGGGGTGCCCCACCCTGGTTTGCTTTTTTCAAGGCTTCCTCCTTTACTTTCCAGCTATCATAGTTACCTTGAAATCTAATCCCTGGCTCTTCAAATCAGTATGACTCGGTTTCTACACATCTAAGACACCTAGCATGAGGAGTACTGGGGTTTGCCCTCAGGCTAAACTTATTAAAAAGGGAAATTTGCTCAGCGCCCTTGCCTTCTTCCAAGTGCCAATAAACACCCACCCCAACCCTTCTGGAATCTGCCCACTTTGAGTTACTCTCCTTCTGAGAACAATTTTTTAAATATTTTGTTCAGAGTTCACAGCTATTATCTGTGGCAGGGGTGGTCTGTTAAGATCTACTCAGCTGGAACTAGAAGCAAAAACTCCCATAATACCTCTATGAAGAGCTGTGTGGAGGGTGGCATGAGATAAATCTATAAAATACTCATCGTTATAATCCCAGCACTTTGGGAGGCCGAGGCGGGTGGATCACGAGGTCAAGAGATTGAGACCATCCTAATCAACATGGTGAAACCCCGTCTCTACTAAAAATACAAAAAATTAGCTGGGCATGGTGGCACGCACCTGTAGTCCCAGCTACTCGGGAGGCAGAGGCAGGAGAATTGCTTGAACCCAGGAGGCGGAAGTTGCGGTGAGCCGAGATGGTGCCATTGCACTCTAGCTTGGGTAACAGGAGTGAAACTCCATCTCAAAAAAAAAAAAAATACTCATCGTAGATGCTCAATAAATGTTGCCTTCCCATACTGCAATCCCCAGACCTCCGTTTTTTAATGCCTGAAATAATCCTTCCATAAATAGTGCTTCGTTCTTCTTGAAGCCCTTTCAGCTATATTGCATCATCCAACCTTCACAAAATTCCTGAGGAATCAGCAGGGTAAACATCAGTCCTCCTCTTGACAAGTAAAAAAACTAAGGTTCTGAGGAACTATTGAAACTTGCCCAAAGCCATACAGTTTACCGATAGCCAAGGCAGCTCCCTGTTTGCTGACATCTCCCTCCACAAACATCTGTTAGCCATGAGGATGAGCAAATAGAATGCTGTAGCAAACCCAGGCAGGTGGGGGGAGGGCTTCACCCTCACACTTCCAGACTCTTTTCTATAGAGGAATCCTGAGGGTACATATAAAATATGCCTTCCTGTGGCTAGCCTCACCCCAGCTGTGAAAGTCTTGCAGACTGTGGGCTCTAGCATTGATGGGTCTGAACATACCAGTGAGTTTAAGATTCTCTGCATTTATTGCAAAATTGGGCAGGGAGCAGTGTGTTGTCACAATACTGGCACTGCCACCCAGGTCAAATAAGTTGTGTGCCTTGCAGTAATAAACCCAATTTCCCAACCTGTTAAATGGCAAAAATATCTACATGGCCAGCTTCACATGTTTCTTGTAGCCGCTGAGATTATGTGAAGACCATAGGAGTACTTTGTAAATAAAACAGTGAGTGCCTGCAAACAGTGCTGCCCTGATCTCCAGCCTCTCAGAGAGACAGAGGACCCCTCTCATGCTGCACTACAGTGATCTGTGTTCCTGGGTCTGAGTGATCCCATGCAAGAGGAGGCTTAGCAGAGGAGGGTTAGGTGGCTGACAATACTGGCTTTAAATCTCTGCTGCTCTACTTCCTAACTGTGCACCTTGGGGCAAGTTACTTCACTTCTCTGAACTTTGGTTTCCTTATCCGAAAAATGAGAATAATAACAATAATGATAGAAATAGTAAATAAATCATGGAGTTATTATGAGTATTAAACGTGATTATGCATGTTAAGTGCATTGCACAGTGTCTAGCATACAGCAAGTATTCAATAAATAATAGCTAGTAATAAAAATGGCAAGCATTACCTGTGAGTGCACAGAGGCTCTGAGCAGGCTGCCCATTGCCACAGAGGCACATGCAGCAGCCTGGACCTCTGTGCCGGGTGCTGCCCATGACCTGCTATGCAACCTCGGACTCTGGAGAACTTGCCCTCTGCCTCTGAACCCCTCATTCCTGGTCTCAAAAATGAGGGGCTGGATTAGAGCCTATCTTCCAGGTTCCACATTCTGCTGAGCTTTTTCTAGACCCTCTTAGACAAGGCACGAGACTTGGGGGAAAAGGAACAATTGGTATACTCAGCTCCAGGCAGATGCCTGCAGAGACGGGAAGGCTTCCAGACTGTGCTGAGCCCAGGAAATGTGGCCCGGTGGGTGTGGGCTGCAGGAAAGCCCAGTGGAGGGATAGATTTCCAGCACAGAAAGGAGAGAGGGCACCACCAAAGGAAAATGAAGCAAACCCTGGCCTCATGAAGGCCCCCAGAGTGGAAGCTGGGATTTCAGCCACAAATTAAGCTTCCACCCAAAGTCCCCCCACCACCTCCTCTGATGGGAGCAGGTTTCAATTCCATCCTGAAGTGAGCTCATTCCTGGGCCTGGCCCAGCAAAGCCCGCCTAGCACACCCCATCCCCACCCCTTCCCCCTCTCTCTCCACACTTTCCTAGTTAGATAGAGGTGGTCAGAGGAAGTTGAGACCCTGGTTTGCCATTCTCTGCTCTTCAGGAAAGAACCTCTAAACCTCAGCATCCACAACCACGAACAAGGTCTAATGATCCTACTTTCATAAGGGTTCACTGAACAATGTACAGAGAAGAGAATGAGCTGGACGGTGGTGTCCAACAATGCATGGAGGTGAGCATGAGTTGTGCCCTGCCCTGATGTCCCCTCCCTGCCACTCAGGATGCAGGGGTTGTTGCAGGCTGTCTGAGAATGTCCTCTCACTCACTGCAGACATTTTGCATTCCTTCATATGCTCAAAAAACGGTGAACAGGCATCTACTTTGCCCATGGCGATATCAGAGCTTTTCAAAGTTTAATGTGATTCAACCCGAGAAAGCTTATTGAAATTGTTTTAAAAAGTCTAATGTGCACACAAATTACTTGGGATCTTGTTTAAATGCAGACATTGATTCAGTAGGCCTGGGGTGGCACCTGAGATGCTGCATTTCCAATAACATCTCAAGTGATGCGGAAGCTGCCAGGAGTGGACCACACGTTGAGTAGCAAGAGGCTGGACCCTAGTACTAAACATTCTGAGCAAGGTGTACCCCTGTCCGCTTGGAGTTTGGAGTCTAGTGGGAGATATGAAAGGAATCGTACACTCAGGGGGTGATAGTGTCACTCATAGTGGCTGGGAGGCACAGGGTGTTATAGAAGTGAGAGGAGGGATGCTTAGACTGAACTTCAGAAATCTTGGAGGGCTTCCCTGAAAGGAAGGTGTGTGGAGGAAGACAAGATGGATGAGGTGGGATACAAGATGGCATTGCAGAAAGAACAGCCTTTGGGGAGGCCTTCAGGCCAGTGGATGGGCTGACGGAGTTCATCCCGTCAGATTGAAGAGCTGCAGAGTGAGGAGTGGGGGAGGAAGCTGCAGAGGCAGGCAGGGGCCGTGTCAGAAAGGACCTTGAAGCCACACATCTGAGCTGGACTCAGTGGGTGACCATGAGACTTTGAAGGATTTTTAAAAAAGAAGTGACATGGTCAGATGGAGGGTTTGGAAAGCTGCCTCCAGCTGCTGGGAAGAGAAGGGCCCTCCAGGCTCACCCCAGGCTGAACCACTGCAAACAGAGAAGGCCACATCCTGCTGCATGTTCGCCTCCTTCCCTGCACCTCCCCACCCAGAACACTCCTTCCAGCCCAGGATCTCATTAAGCTGGTAACCAAACACAACACGAGAGCCTCAAATGCCACCTCCCATCCCCAGTAAACATTCAGGGTAGCAGAAGCCCAGCCAGGTCTTAGGAAGGAACAGAAAAAGCAGGATAAGTTCTTCCGATAACATGCTCCTGCCCTGGGCATTCCAAATTCAGAAGCACAGAGTCAAAAAGAAGACCCTGGGCCTCAGAGGGCCTTCCATTCACTGCATGGAGGTACCTGATATTTGTTGCTGGGATTGAACAAGAGGCAGAATTTAGGGCAAGGAGGTGATGGTTCTACCATCCTATTAGACATCCAGAACTTGGACAACCAAGGAGGCCTGAGACCCTTGTGGAAGGCCTAAGCTGCAGCAAAGGACACTGGTCTTGGGTACCTGGAACATCTCAGCTGGGAGAGGAGAAGCAGCTGCCTCTTGGGGTTAGAGTTCACCTCTGGAGTGTCCCACTTCCTGGAGTTGCTCTTAATAGAGAGATTATCAGACAAGAGAGGGCTGGGTCTGACTCCTGCATCTGCTTGGGATTTGTTGTGTCAACTGCATGAGCTAGCAATTTGAGCTAGGTGATCCTAACGTAGACACATGCATCTCTGGGACTCTGAAACTGCTCAGCTCCTTAGACCCTACATGCCTTGTCCCATGGTATGTCTCTTGTCATTTGGCACTAACTGTCCTGGCTGTGACCTCTGGCCTGAGTGTGAGTCTCAGGCCTTACTCATGGGTCTAAGTTCTCTTACTTGGCACAGAAGTGGTCCAGGCAGTGAGGGGTGGTGGCAAGAACACTGGGTTTGAAGTCAGCTGGCTGCTTGATTCCTAGTTCAGCTATTTACCTCTGTCACCATGTTGAATAAGTTCTCAAATTCTTTGATCCTCAGTTTTCATATCTGTGAAATGGAGATGAGACTTCTATATTCCAGTGGTGGTTGCGGGCATTCACTGAGAACATGAGAAACTTTAGACAGAACTGCAAGATGATTACATCATTCCCAGGAGCCTCTGGACAGAAAGCTCCTGACCCCTCCCTGGAAGCCCCGCAGATGGACAAGATAGTGCATTTGGCTTAAGACAGCCTCATCCCAACCCCTAAATTTCCAGTTCATTTCCTGTACACTTTATCAAATCAAAGAAAGAACATTAACTTTGGAGTCTAAGACCCCTGTGTTTAAAGCCCAGCTCTTGTACCAACTAGGTGATCTTGGCCAAGTCACCTTTTCTTCCCAAGTCTTGGCTTCTCATTTGTAAACTTGAAATACCCACTTATGAAATAGTTGTGAGAATTAAATGAGACAATGTTTGAAAAACACCCGGCACACAGTAGACATGCAGCAGCAACCTTCCAAGGACAACATAGTTAAAAACTTTCCCAAGGACATAGCTTTCCCAAGGACAACATAGTTAAAAACCTTCCTTTCCTTTGGAAAGAATACCCCTGGCAGGAATTAAACCCAACAGAAGTCAAACACAGATTCTACTACTCCAACCCCTCTCACCTTTTGTTAGGGAACATTCTGCCTCATGTCTGCCTGTGTCCCTCTTTTGCTCAAGCTCACAGATTCTCGCATCAATCAGCACGCAGTCGGTGGCCCCACGGTGTGAGCCAGGCAGGGGATGCAGGCAGACTGTGTGGTCAAGGAGCTAAAATCTGTATGGGCTGTGATTCAAACACATGAAAACTGAACTAGTGAGATGAGCATCATCCCAGGTCCCTGGCACCTCCATTGCAACCAGGTGTGTCACAGAGGTAGAGCATGCTCAAGCACCAGAGCAGAGACGTTCCCTGGAGGCTGGAGAACATCACCGAATGTGCAGAATGGGCACTGTGGAATACCAGCTCAGGGGCTCAAAGGTGCTTCACAGGGTGAGCATAAATGAGGCTGGGGGAAGAGGCCCCATGGAAGGCAGAAGGACAGGACTTCACGCTGAGCTGCTCCTGTGTATGAGGACCACCAGTCAGCCCTCTCCATCTGCACCCCCAGGTCTGAAGGACAAATAGATATCAAGCCATGGAGAGAAGTTTTCACAAAAGCAGGCTTATCTGGGCTCAAGTCCCAACTCCGGGCACATCACCTGTGAGATCCTGGGCAAACTTAGCCACCTCTCTGAGCTTCCCTTTCCTCCTGGGCCTAAGGGTAGGAAAATGCCTCGTCTGCCCACCCCTTGGACTGTTGAGAGTATCACAGCAGGGAAGACTGGGAACTCACATTGTAACCATGAACCTTTGTGTTTGGAGTGGAGATGCTGGTGGTGAAAGTGGCTGCATGGAATCCCTCCTTCCCCAGCAGACCAGAGTATGGTGGGGACCTGGTGTTGCGGAGAAGGTGGCAACAGAGTCCAGTGTCCTCAGCCTGAGACAAGTACAACTACATATCAGGGCTGGGGCCATGGTTCCCAGCAGACAAATGCCACTAGCCCGATCCTTTGCTCTGGGAACACCAGTCCTGACAGAGGAAAGATGGGATGACATTCAGAAATCTCCTGCCTGGAATGAATCAACTCTGTACCCACCCAGCTTCCAGTTCCCAAATCGACCTCTCCCCATCCACCTTGAAGCCAGAGCCCTTTTATCCTCCCCAGACTCTGAGCTCCACTTCCAGCCCCTGGGGTGTCCAGGACTTGGTGGCCTGGCCCAGCCCCTCAGAAGCCCCAGCCGTGGTCCTGGAGCAGCCAGGCCCTGCAGCCTCCACCTCCTCTCATCCTCCCCTCACCCGCCTTCCCTGAGACCTGTCAGGGGATGCTCAGTGTTTCCTCCACTCCTCTGCTTGGTAATTAAGCATCCTTGTCCTCAGTCCCCTTCCTAATCTATTCATTGTGAGTCATTAGTGGATAATTGGACAGACCTGAAGAACCTTGACAGCTCCAAGCTGGACTTGGAGGCCCCTCCCCATGGGCCAAACAGCCTCCTTCCCAGTGGCTCCAAACGGATGTGTCAGTCCAGGTGGTTTTCTCACTTTCTCTCCATCATTGTTTATGGCTGTGTCTCCCCCTCCCTTCTTCCCTGTCCACAGCAAGATTGTGAGCAGGGACCTGATGTGATCCAGCGCTGTGCCCCAATTCCTGGCCCTTTCCCTGGCTGATACTAGGTGCTCAATAAATATTTGCTCACTGAATGAATGAATAATGGCATTTTCCAAGTAAATACATCCTATTTTCATGGGACAGTTTTCAATTAAAGTGTTTTCTGGCATCTTTGAACAGGAGTGGTAGAAAAATATTTAACAACCAGCACATGGGAGCAGGAGCCCGGAGGTTCTGCGGTCCGTGGCAGCAGGTGGTGCTCACAGAGCTCTGGGAAGTAACCGCTCAGCAGCCAAGGTGGGAGCATTTCAGTATTTTAAGAGGATTCTGGTGCATCCTGGCTGAAAGTCAGACCCAAGTGAATGAATGAGTGCAGACATCACTCTATCTCTTGGTTCCCCTAGGTTTTACCTTCGTCTGCCTTGCCCACTCCTTACTCTGCCTCTCTGCCCTTTTGCAATGAGATTAGGAGGTTTTTTTTCCCTGAGAAAAACTCTGAGGGGCAGCCTCTGAAGTTGGCAGGAAAAGAATGATCCTACCCAGGCAAGCTGCAGCCAGGGCTTAGACAGCCACCGAAGAAGAAAGGGCAGAGTGCCCCTGTGCAGCCCCGCCCATCAGGCTGTCCCAGATGGAGCCCAGGCAGCCTCAGCCACCAAACATCCCATGCCCATCATCAGAACACAGAGGGGCAGACAGGCTAGAGGCAGCCTTCACAACTTCCTAGCCCTAACTGTGAGAGTCAGAAGTCTGGAAGCCTAGTCCCATGTTGACCCGGACCCACTGTGTAGTCTTGAATAAGCTGGCATTAGTTCGGCCAAGTGGAAAATGAGTTCTCTGCGCTACCTCTGAAAAATTTCTGTCAAGATCAATAAGCCAGAAGCCAAGAAGGCCAATCTTAGCCTTGGCTGCCCAGGACAAGCAGAGAGGCCACCCCATCAGGAGGAACACCTGGTTCTCACCACCATGGGCCAGGCCTGCCCCACCCCCAACCGCCACCCTTGGACCAGTCAGCTACAGCAGATCTCTTGTTTTGCAATGTTGCTTCTTTGATAAGAATGGGATGTACGAGGGGAAAAGTCTTTACTGACGTTATATTATTGACATTAGCCTCACCATCATCATTCTAACTTCACAGGGGAAGAAACAAAGGCTCGAGAGGGCTATGAGGGTCCCCCAACATTTCACACTAATCATGGACCCAGGTCTGCCTGGCTTCTTCCAAAATGCAGAAACCAGCCCAAAACAGAAAAGAGTTTGCTGTCTATTCTCACTTCCCCATCTTTGCTCCCTCCACCCCCATACACAAAGGGTTTCAATGGGTATCTTTGCCAGGCTCCAGGCTTAACTAGGGGTTTGCCTTTGGCAGCAGAAGTAGTGCTGAAGTAGCCCCCTTAGCCTGGGGGATCCAGCTGGGACCAACCCAGCTGAGTTAAGAGATGAATGAATTGGTGGAGTTTTGGGGCCAGGGGCCTGAAGCCCTGGGAAGCTAGCAGAGGCAACAGCAAGGCAGGGTCAGGTCCTCAGAACTAGGAATAAATGTACACACTGATCCCTTTTGTGGTCTCCCTTAGGTTCCATGGGCCAGGATTTGGGGGCATGTGGTACCAACTGACAGGTACTTGCAGAGATCGTGGTTGGCAGCAAGGAACCAGACCCAGTCATAGGTAACATTTCCATACCTGAAAGACAAACAGAGCCCATCCAGGAGTGCAGGTGCAGGGGAGCCAAACCTCTTGCTGACACTCTGGGCCTCTGGGCAAGAGCCAGGGCTCAAGAGGTCTGAAGGGAACAGGGATCAGTGTGTGCACTCATTCCAGTTCTGAGGACCTGGCCCAGCCATTGCTCTCACCACTGCTAGCTTCTCAGGGCCTCAGGCCACTGGCTCCAAAGCTCCACCAATTAGTTCATCTTCTAACTTAGCCAGACTTGCCCCAGCTGGATCTCCAGGGCCAACAACTCCTCTCTCGACCTTCAATTTCCTTTGGGTTCCCTGGCTTAGGATATGATTGCTCTGGAGTCTGAAGTTGAGTTGAACCCCAGGAAGCTGGGTATGTCACTGTGAGGAGGGTACAAAAGGGGCTGGATCAAACAAACACCGTCACCTGGGGCCAGTCATAGGAATTGTGATTTGAGTAATGCCAGGGGGGTTCTCCAGCTCAGACTGTCACCCTGCTGCCATGTCACACTGCTGGGACTCTCGCCTTCATCCACACATTTCTTTGAAGCACTTTGAAGATGTCCCTCTTCCTGGGGGTCCATGCCTTAAAACCTAATCATGACCAGATAAGCTGAACTGCAAACTTGTGGATGAAGCCGAAGGAATGCTGAGTGAAAGAGGTCATGGCAGGAAGAGGAGAGAGGAATCATCAGTAAGGAAGCAAAAGACAGAAATGGGACTGCACGTGGCTTCACTGTTCCTCATGGCAACTCTGTGAGGTAGGAATTATTTTACTTATTTTAAAGTCAAGAAACAAGAAGTTCAGAAAGGTGAACAGGCTTCCCAAGTTCACAGTCATAAAGATCATGTTGTATTTCTTACATGAACTATATCACCAGAGAGATTTCTGGTTTTGATTCCTTGCAAGGCGATCAATGTACACAAATATCCATGCACGGGTTTATTTTTCTTCCGATCTTTTATAGTCTTGCCCACCCCTAACTCAACAGCAATTTTTTAGCAGCCTTCCCAATGCATTACATTAATTACCATAGAAACACAACTTTTCTGCACTGGTATTTAATTGGCTTATGTTACAGTTGGTTAAATTACCTGTTTACAGTGACAAGTGCAACTGACATAAAAAGGTCTGGGGGCGCACACACTGGGAACACACGTGACGTGGGCAAACTGGGAAAGGGTTGTCTGAGAGCCAGGCGTTCCAAGTGCTGCAGGCTATAGCTGTATTTCAGTGTTTTACAAAGGGAGTAGAGAAACCAGGTCACTTCTTTCATCAGTTAAGTAAGGTTAGTTCAGAAAGTCTCTCTGTGGCAGGATTTGAATCCTGGTCTGACTCCAAAATTCAGGTTCTTTCCACTATACACACAGCCACATTGGCAGCTTAACCCTTTGCCAAGGGCCAACCCTGTGTGGGTCTGAACTCTTAGGGGCTGCTTTTTCTGTCATGCATAGGTGGTTTGCCCCAGCCTTTGGCTTCCCTTGGCTTCACCCCATAAGCTCTCCAGTGGTCTCTCCCAAGAAACGGGTGATTCTAAATGGGGCTCATGGAGTCTGAGAGTGAGATTGCCCAGAAGGGAGCTGCACCTTCCAAGGTAGGCCTCCTGAGCAGGGTTTCACCTTCCTGCCAGAGCAAGAGGGAGGCAAACCACCCCCTCTGTTGAGCCACTCCATGACTCACTGTCCTCTTCCGCTAGTGGAAGAATTAATACCTACCCACACATTGTCTCAAGGGTCAAAGATAGGAAACAGAGTTGAGCACACAGAAAGAGCTTCACAAGGACACACCCCGTTCTCCTCACCACACCCTCCCCCAATTTTCTTTAGAGAAGCAGACATCTGACTCCTCAGAACCAGAGAGAATCTTGGCAAGGAGTATTTACTCCAATATTTTCCAAATTCTGTGGCACAGTCATTCCTTCCTTGGGATGAAAATGAGTGGTCTGAGAAAACAGGGTCATCAAGGGAGTCTGGAAAGTATCTGGTCAGACTAAGTTCAGCAGGTGTCTGTGCAATGGAGATGTCAGAGCCTATAATGTATGTGGGAGCATGAAAAGTTCGTTCTCCCAAACTTCTTTTCCCCAGGACGTGTTACAGGAACGGCCTTCTAAGGAATCCTCTTTGTAAACCCCTGATCTAGCCTACTCCCTGCATCTTACTGAACAGTTGAATGCAGCCCCAAATGTGGAAGGAATTTGCCCAAGGGTACCCAGCAGCAGAATTGGAACTACATTCTCAGCATCCTCCTTCCACGGTGGTTCCCCTCCTCCCCCAGCCCGTCTGTGTCTCCCTACTCCCAGCTTCATCATACCTTGAGGCTGTGCAAAGAGGCAAACCAGGAGAGCAAACAGGATGATGGGGGCCCCTGCCCAAGCAGCCTCCACAAATGTTCAGACACAACAGCTGAGGAGTCCCCAGAAACCAAGAGATTGGGGCAGTGCTTGAGAGATACCTGCTCCTACTGGTTCAGCATAATCCCATGGGAAAACTCCCAGACCCACAAGCAGAATCCCCTTGGGCCTCTGAGCATTTGCTCATCTTGCTCAGAGCTGTCTATCCCTGGGGCTCTTCTCTCAGCCTGGCCAAAGGTTTTGAAGAGATTGTGTCCCTCTCTGTCTCAGGGAGATTCTGCCCTACACCCCAGTCTTGGTGGTGGTATGGAGGGGAGTTGGAGTTGTGTCTGTGTCTATCAGTATTCTTGGCATTCTGGCTGAGGAGAGGAGAAAGGGAGGAAGAGGTCTAAGGTCCTGCTCATGGAGTTTTCCTGGCAAAGTTGCCCCAGGCCCTGTCTGTCCACCTCCCCACTGGTGAAAGCAAAAGTTGACCCCCAGCTGGTTCTGGGCAGGATGTCAAATCATCAAAGCTAGCATCAGCTCACCCCTTCACCTGTTCATCTCTGCACATCAAGGATGCTACTGCCTCAGCCCTGTCCTCTCCATTTCTGTCTGAGCCAAAGCATTTCAGATGGTGCCCCTGGACCTCCTGACCCCCAACATCTCACTCCACTCCTCCAGGGCCTCTCCCTCTCTGCCAGCATCAAGCCTAAATCGGCGCTCATGGATGGGCTCCAAAGGCTGGTACCCAAGGCCTCATGCATTCACCCATTGTCCACCATCCAGGACTTTAGGCCCATCTCTCTCAAATGTTGTCTACCTGGTCCCTGTACTTCTCACTCCTCCACAACAGCCTTCCCTTTACAAAGGATCTGATTGCTGCCAACACTGTGGGGTCAGTCGTTGTTACGGCTTAAGTACAAAGGGTGCCTCCTATGGGGACAGTACAGCCACTGCTGTGCCATAGGGAACATTTTTGGTGACCTGCCATTCATGTATTCTTGGGAAAACCCTTTCATTCTGCCTCTTGGAAGAAGTTGCCCCGGCTTCACCTGACTCAAGCACCCTTCCTGTGCCATTAGGGCCCCCTGCCACCTCCATCACAGCCCTTGCCTCATTGCCGGAGCTGTTGAGGCTCATCTGCCTTCCTCACTTGGCTGGGATTTCACAGGAGGGGGATAAAGCTTCTTCATCCTCCCATTCTCAGCCCTTCATGTGGGTTGAAGGGCTGAGAATGGGAGGATGTCTCCCTTCAGGAGCGCAGTCTCCTGGCTTCCCATGTGCTATTGTCGTTTAAACATCTCGATCAAGGAAGGAGTGTGTCATTTTTCAAATAACCTCACAGACAGCTGGGGAGGGTAAAAATAAGTTTCCCCAAAGGGCACAGAGGATGAGGGATGTGCAGCAGGCAGTGCCTGGCAGGCCTGTGGGGGGCACAACACTGGCTAGACGAGCTGGTCCGAGACTGAAACTCAATGTTCTGATTCACTTTGGCAACCCCTGGCTGTTTGTCGTGCCAGGGAAGTTATTGACATTGAAATTGAAATTGAAATTGAGTTAGGAGAGGGGAGGGAGGCCTGCGGGAGCCATGCAAATCAGGGTGAGAGAGATGGAGACATTCCTATTCTGGGAAGCCCTTTATTATCCCACGTTCCCAGCTTCTGTTTATTCATAACCTGTTGCCATTAATTGGCCTTTCATCTTTCTCCGGCTCCAAGGCTGTGGTAAGGGCCTTAAGGTCACTTGTTCACCCTCCCTCCTAATGACAGTTCTGTTTTTGAGCAGTTACTATGTGCCAGGCCCTGTGCAAAGCACTTTACAAGGATTATCTACAGAAATCATCACCTTAAATGTCAGGCTGTCTCAACCTTCCCAGTCTTACTCTCCCAGGGCAGGAAACACCCCGCCAAAGCAGCCCTGACAAGTGGGCGGCCAGCCCATAATTGAACAAGTTCCGTGACAGGGAGATCACTACCTCACCAGCACCCGACTTTGTCTGTTGGACAGCCCCATGGTTACAAAGGTTCTTCCTGAGCTGAAATGTGCCTCTTCATCTGCTGCCATGGGTACTGTCCCTTCTCCCCCTACTGCTCCTCCCAGAGCCTCCACGGGGGATGCCACTAACAGTGGTCAGGGATGCACACAGACGGTGCTTTGCAGTGGGATGAATGGTGCTCCAGGCATCGCCCTGAGGTTTGGAAGAACTTGAGTGACCCTGTCTCAAAGAGGACAACCCAACTGTCAGCCCCCTGCATGTGCACATCTTCCATCCCCCGTATAGTGCTCCTGTCTGTCATTCTTCCTCACTCTCTTTTGTCACCTCTCTGTCAGTTGCACATCATAAAATGAAGCCCAGGTGCAAGAGAGTCAGTTGCAATCAAAGGGATAGGAAGGCTGATTGCTGCAGACTAACAGATGGACAGAAAGTCAGGCGGACCTCTGCAGAAACACAGACAGCAGGTAGGTAACAAGCCTGACCATCTTTTCACTGGGACAGATGGACAGACAGTTGGGGCAGACAGACAGAGCCAGGCCTCGAGCAGGCAGAAAGTTAAGCAGACGGGCAGACGGGCAGCAGACAGGAAGGTCCCTCTGCTTGGAAATGGGCTCTCACTTTGTGTGCTGAGGTCCCGGGCTGCTCTCCTGGGCTCTGAGCTGTACCTTGGCTGAAAAGTTCTAAGGAGAGGTTTGAGAACAGCTTCTGTCACAGCACAGTGGGGCCAGATTCCCCACTGAGGAGAGCACCCTCAGCCCTTCCTCCCACACTCTCCACCCTCTTTGGAGGCAGTCCCCATGCCCATCGCTCTGACCACCTCATTACAAAGCCAGGGAAGGGGCCAGAAAGAGAGTCTGTATCTCCTTCTGGAAGCTTCCACAGATTGATCTGGAAGCATATTCTTTAAAAGAGAAGAATAAAAGAAAATGAGAGAGATTATTAAGTATGATTAGCCCATTTGAGGAAACAGAATGTCATAGAAGTAAAATGGTTTGCCCAAAGCCCTTCAGCCAACCAGGGGCAGAGGTGAGATTTGAACACTGGTGCATGTGACCTCAGGAGTTATAGTGTTCTCTCTGCTCTCAAAGCTGTCTCCAGAGGATACCTGGACTTCTTCTGGCTCCACGTATACTGGGTTCCCTCTGTTTTCTTGGGAAGATGAGGTAGTCATGAGAAACAGGGTGATTTATGTTCTGAAGGAAGTTCCCACTAAAGGAGGCTGTGAATTGGTCTAGAAATAGCAGATGATGTCAGCCAGGGCATCCTGCCCTCCCCGGGCCCTTGGCATCATCCTCATGGGACCGTCACAAGAATTGATGCACCAACAATTACAGAGATTGGATTTGCCCTCTCCTGGCTTGGACTTCTCAGACGTCATCCCTGGTGTTCAGGGAACACCTGTCTATTTCCCCAGCTCCCTCATCATCATGTGCGCCCTCATCCCTTTCTCAAGCCTGGGAACGGGACATCAGGAGACAATATTGTATTCCAGCAGCATCAACCAGCACAGCACGTTTCCATCCTGAGCCACTCGCCCTCACCCTCTTTGCACGCCATACTTCTGAACCTGTTTCTAATCTTCTTAGTGCCTAATGTCCTGACTCATTTTTTTCACCTATACCCTCACCTCTGGCTCAAACCCAGTGCTAGGGACTCTAGCCCTTTTGCTTCCTGCATGACCTTGGCTTGGATTCTTCCTCTGGCTGGGCTGTCATTGTGTTTAGGATGGAGCCAGTGGTGTGCTAGAGCCGGCCCTTACTAGCTCACAAGGGCCGAATGTGCATCTCTTTGATCTCCATGCTCAGTGGTTTCATGCTAGTGGATTGCAATTGGCTGTGGTGGTAGCATTTGCACCAGAGAAATTGGCAAACACTACAAATCAGGACTTTCTGCTTGCAGGGAGCCAACTGCTAACATTTACCAGAATAAAGGACTTGGTAAAGGACTTGCCTGGCCAAGTCCAGCCACAAGACTCCACACTTCAGCACAATGAATGGCAATCCCAGTATCTTCCTCCAATCCCAGGCTCCAGACAAAACAGCCTGTCCCAAACTGCACACACACAAACTAAAGCTAAAATAGGGTCTAACACAAGTCACCTAGTGAGTCAAAGGCAGGGCCGGGACCCTGTGGTCTGTGACCCTCACCCTGCTGACAAAGGCCTCTCACTTCCTCTCTTCCAGGCTGCCTTCCAAGCAAGTGCGGGTAAGCCTTGTGTTTCAGTTCAGAAATGGCAGGATCATTGTGGCTCTGATCCTGGTCTGAGCATCTGGGAGGTCCTGGCTGAAACAGTGTAGGGTAACCCTTGAGATGATGGGGAGAGGGAGAGAGGCCCTCTTCTGTCCTGCATCCAGTACCAGGGGCCTACCGACAGCACCGTCACCTCTCTCTGCTGAAGGAACAACTAGAAAGGATTGGCATTGCACCTCCCAGTCAGGGCAGTTATTGTGTGATCCAAGAGCACAAAGGTGAGGGTGGAAGATGGTTGTGGGAACAGTGTGGGAATGGGGAAGCCCTCATGAGATGCAGGCAACCCATCTGACAGTGTCCTGTGTGGAGAATCTAGCCCATGACAAGTAGTGGTAGCAGAAGATGCACAGATGGAATTAGGTGATGGGAGCTGTGGCAAGATTCGTCTGCCTGACTTGTCACTGCAGCCTGAGAGCAGGATTTGGGCTCCAGGATGGTACACACTCCCATTCACTCATACACACACTTGCATGTGCAGAACCTCACAATTCCTGGGGCAGGCGTCCATGCCACTTCACAGCAAGATAGACATCACATGCCCGGAGGCATATTCACAGACACATGCAAACATGCTGGCACCCAAAAGTGTACACCTTGAGAAACGCACATTCACTTGGAGGTGTGCACACATATGCACACATGGAGAATATTTTGCTCCTAACCAGCTGCTTTAAGCTATCAAACTCAGGCTGTCAATATCCCTGCATTTCTGCAAGGAACCTCTCACTGGCCTCCTGGCTTCAGTCTCATGCACTCCATCCCAGCCTCCACATGGGAGTCACATCCATGCTCCTAAAACATGATTCCGATCTTGCTCTTCTCTGACATGGAACACTTGCTTTCCGATATGGAAAGAGGTCATTAAGGGCAACTACTGGCTCCAGCATGGAATCCAGCCTGGCATGCAGAGCCCTGTGAAATCTGGCCCCTCCACCTTCCTGGACATTCCCGCTGTTCCCCACCACTCACCTCTCCCTATGGCCAAATCCCCTGCAGGATTATGAAGACCACTGCTTCAGGGACACACTCAGACCTGCCCCAGGTAGACGTAATCCCTCATGGCTCTGAGCAAGCCCATCACCTCGTCTGTCCTCTTTTGGGACCCATGGCTGTGTCCAGCCTGTCTGAGGGAGCGGTGACCATACCTCACCTTGCCTGCTGCACTACAGGCTTCCTGTAGCTCATTTCCCATCTGTGTTAGATTCTGGCACACAGTACAACCTCAGAAAAGGTTTGTAGGTAGCTGGGTTGGACCACTGTCCTTTCTCAGTCACCTCCCCCATTGCCTTCTCTCTTTTCTCCTGTTTATGGTAGGTCTGGATCTCACTGCTAGAGAAGTTTCCCTGGAAGTGAAGCTCACAAACCTCCCACACCATGCCAGGAGGATTCGGGAAGGCCTATCAATCACCCTCTGCATGCAAGCAATCCTCAGGCTAGGCGAGCCTCTGGGGGCCACTGAGTCCATCCCTTTTGTGTGCAAGCACATAGTTGGTCACTAGATCTCAGAGATACAGATTCTCCTGCTCTACTCCCAAACACCTGCAGGCCTCTGTGGAAAGCTTTGCTGTTGGAACATTCTTTCTCATGTCTGACTTCAAAAGGTAGAATATTATAGTATAGAGAGTGGCTTTAGGGTCAGACTGTCCTCCCATTCCATGTCTGCTCCTGGAACATCTTCAGGGATGGGTAGCTCACTCCCTGCAAGGCTGAATACCTCCCAGCAAAACTCTCTTAGCCTCCTTGTAAGGCATCAGATGGCCCATTCAACCCTCTTAGGCCACAGCAGTCTCTAGCACCCTCCAGGACAGACCTCTGAATATTTTGACAAGAGACAGTCCTGTTTGTTCACACAACCATTCCCCATAGAACGTGGATTCCATTTAGTTCCCCTTTTCTGAGCACCTGCCCATTGGCTGCACTTTCCTGAAATGCAGAATTTAGAATCAGCCCTGCCCCTGGGGACCCAGCTCCCTTCCTTGCCCTGACTAAGCCCTACCTAAGGCTCTCGGCCCACTCTGCTGACCCCAGCTCTTGCCTCACCTCTCTCTCGTCCCAGTCTCCAGCTTTGCTCCACGTCCAAGTCGCTCCCACAAGCTCCCAGCAGGGAGGTGTGTCTTCCTCTCAGGGAAAGAGCACTGGGTTTGGACTAAGGCAGACCTGGCTCCAACCATGAGCTCAGCCACTGGCCCAGTGTGACCTGAGACGAGGTACTTTGCCCCATGATTGCATCTTCCCTTCTGAAATAGGAACAATAACCTCTTCTTTACTGAGTGTTGCGGGGGTTGAATAAAACCCCCAAACAATCCCTGGCCCAGATACACACTTAACATCACCCCCTTCTCCCTTCCAGGAGTGCTGGCTTCTAATGGGGACCCCGGGGATTCCAGCTTCCCTCCAACCCAAATGGAATGAATTTAGCAAGCATCTGCACAACCCTCTATCAAGGGCTCTGCTAAAAGCAAGATTCATAATGTCTAATGTGTTCCCTTCATCTGCTAATTTAATAATTCTGCTAAAATATGAGATCGTTTTGCCCACAATTTGCTTCCCAGAGGCCTAACGCCTCCTACTGCTTATGACTTCATTAGCTCTCCCATGCACACATTCTCAACCCACCCTTGTTTTTAAGAAAGCAAAACTGGATATCATCAACCGTAATGGTCCCGAGCTCCCAAGCTCCCTTCCCTTCCCCCGTCCCTTCGTGCCTCTCCTTTGGAAGATGAGGGTAGCCACATTCTCTCCTGCCTTCTAGATTTTTCTCGCCTCTCTGCATTGGCTATGGAGATGGGATTATGCCCATTAGGCCATGGCCTCAACATCCAGGAGGACCGATGGGTCCAAATTGTAAGGATACAGAGTTCAAGTGAGTGTGAGGACAGGCTTTCCCCACAAATAGTGCTTTCCTGCAACCAAGCAACATAATGCATAGTAGTGAGTTCCTTGGGACTGAGATGCCACATGCAAGGTGTCAGGAATACTTTAGGAAAAGCTTTTTATTTATTTTTTTATTTTTAAGAGATACAACTTTTACCCCTCTTCACTTTCCCAGCCACCTCTGGACCACACTTCCATCACTTTCTCAGCTCTAGTCTCACTAGCCTTGAGCAACAGAATTTTTAACCTAGTATCTGTTAATCCGTAGGGGATTGATGAATGGGCTTCAAGGAGTCATCTATCTTAATGAAATTGAATAGAACATATTCAGTGTATGCACGTATATTCAATCTCAAAGCTTTTTATCGAAGTCTCAAAGGGGTCTCTGGTCCAAAAAAGATTAAAAGCCAATGCTATAAAGCAGTGGTAGGTAAAGGGCCAAATCAGAAATGGCTTTGAGGGCCACAGGATACCAACTACTCAACTCTGTTGCTGTAGTGCAAAAGCAGCTGAAAGCAATGGACACATGGATGTGGCTGTGTTCCAATAAAACTTTCTTCCTGTAAGCAGGCATCTGGTCAGATTTGGTCCACAACCATTATTTGTTGATGCCTGATAGAGGGAAAATTATTGTTTTGAGAGGGAATCTACACTAGGTAACCCTTTACATTGCTCCCAACTCATTCATTTATTCACTCATTTTATTACATATACTGAACCCTTGCTGTAAGCCTTATAATGAGCACAACAGAAGAAAAGGAATAAGAAACAATCACTGCCCTCAAGAATTCTACAACTTAACTGGAGAGACATTCATGGAAACAATTGTCAATCAGAGTGATACTGTAATAGAAGCTTGTACAAGAGAGCAGTGGCTTAAAGAAGACCAAAGATACTTGATCTACAGACACAAGGACGAGAAGTTTCCAAGTAGGTGACTGGGAGGGCATTCCAGGTAGAGGAAGCAGTGAATTCAAAGGCACTGGGGCATGAACCATGTTTGGGAAAGTGTAGGGTATGCAGCCTAGAACTAGAGTGTGGAGTGCAGGTAAATGTCAAAGGGGAGGGGAAGCTCAAGGAAAAGACAGGGTGATGTCATAAAGGTATTTTAATCCAAGCTCAGAAACTTTAGATTTTATTCTGAGGGCAAAAAGGAGCCACAAAAGGATTCAACCATTGACAGCTACAGTTCTTTAGTGAAGTTGTAGCTCCTAAGTGAGCTTATATGTGTAATTTCTCCTCTCCTCTTCTTCTGACATTGGCAGATTTGGTATTCACTCAAGTCTTACTACTATAGATCCTTTGATTTCCCTAATTCAAGCCAAATTGCACAAAGCCAAAATTTGGTGACTATGTTAGTCTTCTTGTGCTGCTATGAAAAAATACTTGAGACTGGGTAATTTATATTGACTCACAGTTCCACACGGCCGGGGAGGCCGCAGGAAACTTACAATCATGGCACAAAGCATCTCTTCACAGGTCAGCAGGAGACACAATGAGTGCCAGCAAGGGAAATGCCAGATGCTTATAAGGCCATCAGATCTCATGAGAATTCACTCACAATCACAAGAACAGCATGAGAGAAACCACCTCCATAATTTAATTACCTCCCACTAGATCCCTCCCATGATATTGGGATTATGGGGATTACAATTCAAGATGAGATTCGGATGAGGACACAGCCAAACTATATCAGTGAGGGAAGAATTTTCCTCCAAATGATTAGAAAGGAAAACCATCTTGCCAAAATGAAAGCCCAATCTTCCTTCCTTCCCTCCCTCCTCCCCACTCACCCTCCCTTTCTTCCTTTGCTCTCCATCTTTCTCCCACTCTGTCTTTCATTTTTGTCTTTTATCGATTGAATTGGGCAGCTCAGAACAAGTCTAGCATAATATCAACGGGAATATGTCCATAGCAACGTAATCAGAATGAAGCAGTTCCATTAATAAGAGCACATAACTTACTGGGACAACATTAATATGCTTTTAAGACTTGGTGTGAGTTTTTGTTTCTCTCTCAGGAGTATCTTTGTTTACAAAGGCTCCTAATCTTGTAGAGGTGTGGACAGAGGTAGAGGCAGGAACCAGAACCCGTGTAATTGTTCTGGCCTGTGACTACTTATGGGCAGTCTAAATCTTGAGACAATAGGAGAAAATATAGCAACCACCAAGTGTAGCTACAAGCCATACTGTCTCCTTTCCTTAGCTGGTCCATTTCCAACAGGAATCTAGGATATCAGATCCTCATGCTATTTCATGCTTTAATGTATTTCTTATCTAATTGTTGGCTCCATCAGGGTAGAGGCTGCATCTATCTTATATTTCCAGTGTTCATAATGGCCTGGCGCACAGTTGGTGCTCAATTCATGTGCAGCCTGTCTTACCTCATTAGCTTCCAGGGCCAGTTTATGACTTTAAGATCTTAACAAACCACAACTCATAGGCTTGGAACTCTAGCATGTGGGTGGGTAAAGATCTGCAATGTCAGCTGCACCCCTCCCCTTCCAGCTCTGCATGGCTAATTCTTCAATTACTCATTAATGCTATTTATCAAGCATGTCCATTTCTGTCTTCTACACATGTGGTAGGATTACTTTGCCTGGTCTTTTTATTATTGGTGGTATCATGTGACTAGTTCTGGCAAGATGATTGTAAGTAAGGGTAATCATGTGAATAGTTATAGCCAATAGATTGTGAGCAAAAGTAACTTTGTGACTAGTTCTGGCCAAAGAATTGTTTGTAAAAGTATCCATGTGACTAGTTCTGGCCAATGGAGTATGAATAAAAGTATTACTTCTGGGCTAATGGCTAGAGTAGAGAGTGAGACCCTCCTCTGTCTAACACAGTGACTAGCAGTGTTCAATGCTCAATCGACTTACATGCTTGAGTGAGTACAATGAGCAGTTTCCCTGCCAACTCACATAGACGTGTAGCATAAATGAGAAATAAACCTTTGGTGTGTTCTGCTACTGAGTTCTGGGATGTGTTTGTCACCATAGCACAACACAGCCTTAATCTAACTTGTCATCTCCTCCCAATTCCTCTTTTTTTCTTCTATTTGGTCCAGCAATCCAAGATCTCTTCTTTCCTTAGTTTGTTATCTCACACACTTGATCTTCTCTTCTCCATTCAATTATCCATTTCTTTAACATTTTCTGAGCATCAGCTCCAAGGAAACAGAATATGAAGAACTGGAAAGATGAACCAGACATGCCCTCAGGAACTCACAGTCTGGTGGACCCTGTCCTGTCCTGGACGGGTCTCCCCTCTCCTGGTAAATTCTGTCTCTGTTAATCCAGTGCTGTAAGCACTGGCCATCTGGCTTGTCTTTAGAGAGGAAGGTCAAGAAGCTACTTGCTATCCCCACCATGGTCCTCCATCACTACCAGGACCTCCCTTGGAAGAGCTTCTTTGACTGTGCGGCTGGATGCCCCAGGGTGCTGGATCCATGTACAGGAACACTCTGGAACCCCACTGTGATGCCCTGTGGTGGAGCATGGAGCTGCCTGTAAGGTCTTTGATTCTTTTATTGGTAAAGAAACCAAAATACAGAAGGCAGCAATGATGTGCCCAGGTCACAGTATCAGGATCACAGGGTCTGGGACTAGAATTTAACACTCTTGTGCCCTTGAAAGAAATAATTCTGGTCTTGAGCCTCAGTCTACTCTCAGCAAATGAAAGGGTTTCCAGGAAGCTTTAAGAAGACATTAGACCCATGACCTAAAGAGGAAAGCCACGGGGGTGTGTGGGTGGGGGAGTAAGAATTGGGGAAAAGAAGATAGTCTCACTCATGGGAAGGGCCAGAAGAGGGGCTAGTGTGATGTCACTAACGAGAGTAAAATGAGGAAAGAGCTTGGCTCACCTAAGCCATTCTCCTGTCTCCAAGCAGGTGAGTCTACACCCCTCTGGGCTACCACCCCTCACCTCATGCTGTTTCCTGAAAGGGACTGTTCCCTGGCCTGAAACAGGCTTGGCACATCACCTACAGGTCTCTGGGCAACCAGGTAAGTCCTCTCCCTTCAAAGACTTTCAGCCCCTGAAATGAATGCATTTAGATTGGAGAAAGAAAGAGAGGAGTGGGGCATGAGGGCCAGATTTGTGTATTTCAGCCTCTCATACCCATTGTCTTCTTTGTGGTGGCCACAGCCCTGGCCTAGGAACCCTGTCAACCTGCTCCCCTGGCCCCTGGCTCCCTCTTATTCTTATTATTCAAACAGGGGTAAAGTTATATGTCAAGGTGACCCCATCCCTAAGTTCTGAGGTGGATGGGGAGGCTGGAGACTAAGCAATTAACACACAGTCGGGAGTAATGGTGCCCACGGAAATTTCCTGCCGAAGCCAAGTCTGGCAGACGGGAAGGCTCAGCAGGCGCAAGGCAGTGAGGCAGGGCACAGGGCCGGGACAGCCATGGGCAGCCTCTTTATACTTTGCCTACTTCTTCTCTGGCAAGAAGCCATCATGGTAAGGGCAATGGATGCCGGGGAGAGGGAAGATGTGGGTTGCTGGACAGAGAGAGGAGTTGGACCCCGGCCTGGAGAGAGAGGTCATTCTCCTCTGGGTTCTTTCCTGAGGAGGGACAGCCATGATAACGATAACCCTTGTACTCCCAGCTGGGCTGCGGGCCTCCTGGCTAAAGGAGTAGGCTTAGAGGAGCTCAAGATGCTTCTAAACTCACAGCACACACACAGCATGTAACATAGCAACAACATACGTGAATCACATAGACTGGCAAACAGCAGCACACAGCACCACAGCAGGCACAGGCACACATGCTCAGCCACACTGAGCCAAGCACCACACACAAGCAGCAGGAAGCTCACAAGCAGTTACATATGCAGTAGCATGCAATAGCACATGCACACACACACAGCAATTCCACCCAGGATTTCTTCCACATTTTCCCAAGAAGAACTGGAGTCTGAAAGCCAACTTCTCAGGAAGACTCCTCACTTCCCTGCCTCCCTTCTTCTGCATGACTTCACTCCTGGAAGCCAGCATAGGCAGCTGTGAGCCTCATTCCAAAGAGATCGACCAAGCACAGGACCATGTGTCTCTACAGAGACGCAGGTCCATGTCTGGCTCTGTAGCCCTCTGTCTGGGAGACCTTGGGCAACTCATAATGACTCTGGCCAGTTTCCTCATCTGTCCAACGAGGAAGAGTAAGAATAGTGCCTAGTGCCTATCCGTGGGATTGCTATTAGGTCTGTGAAAGCATTTTGTAAGTCACAGGCTGTATATAGATGTAACTCCCCAGATGGGGGTACAGAGCCCCACTCTCAGGCACACAGAGCTCTCCAAAAACCCCCTAATAACAGCCCAGCCAACCAGATCTGATCCCAGTTAGCATCAATGCAAAAAAACCTATACCCACAAAGACCTTCTCATTCCAGTTTTTGCTTTATGTCTAACACTTGTTAATTTATTCATTCATTCAGCAGTTACGGGATGCTAGATGCAAGGTGCTGTGTATGAAAGAAAAATGGGCAGTGCCTGAATTTTGCTCTCAGTCAGCTCATGGTCCAGCTCAGCATTCTCCATCCTGGTTATCCATTAGAATCCATGGCCCGGGAAGCTTTTAAAATGCCTGGGCCCCATCCCCTGAGATTCATAGTCATTTGATCTGAAGTAGGGCTCTGGCATCCATGTTTATTAAAGTCTCCCCTCCCCACCCCATCTGGTGATTCTAATGTGCAGTCAAGACTAATACTCATCCAACTAGTGGAGAAATTAGATATACACCAAAAGACAGAATGGGACATTTTACAATGGACGGGCACACAATGATAATAGCTAACACTTACTGAGATTTTTTGCAGGTGCCCAGCACTGTGCCAACTTGTACGTTAGCATATTTATTCTTCCCCAAAACCCAGTAACTCAGACCCCATGCTGCTCATTTTACAGATGAATAAATGAGGCTCCAGAGATGAAGTAACTTATTCAAGGCAAGACTCTGTCAACATGGCATTTATGCTGAGCCTTGAAAGAAGACAGAATTTTGCCCTGAAGAGACAGAAATGGGAGAATGGGTGTGTTCTCCACCCTGGCCGTCTGTTAGAATCCACAACCTGGGTGTCTTTCTCAATGTGGGGTCGCAGTCAGTGGCCCTGCTGAGTGGGACACTGGAATCCTGAAGGGGACTAGTGGGAGCTTAGGTTACAGGGGCTGCTCTGGGCCAAAGGATGGGAAGAGAACATTTTATGGCAAATAAAGGGTAGAGCTACTTTACCCAGCAGATAGCAATTATGTGCCCCTTGTTATTATCCCTGGAAGTGGCAGGGATGAAGATAGAATGTCAAGATAGAATCAGAGAGAGTGGACCCAGAAGAGGTTTGCTGAGGGAAGAGGGGGGATTATCCTCAAACTTTTTGAGAGCTGTCTAATAGAAATCAGCCACCATACATTCTCTATTCAGAAGCAACAAAGTGTGAAAAAGAGAGCTTTGAACTGGGGTCAAAGGCCAAATTCCATATTATTTCCTCTCTTAGCCTGGGCTCCATCATTTGTAAAATAAGGGCAGGGATTGTTGTTCCTCCATGGTTTTCCTACTGAGTTTTGGCAGCCAGTGTCTCAGAGAGAAGCTGATGAGGGTTGAGGGGTAGCAGGTGGGGGTCTCTAGGCCGCATCCCCTCCAGCCCAGGCAGCTCTGCTTTCCTTGGCTTTACACGCTGGCTATCACAGCAAGTTTCTTTGACCTGGAGGTTCTGTAGCTAAAACAGTTTGAAAATGAAGCTTTGACTTCTAGTTAAAGATGGCTATATCTCCTTTCTCTCCTGGAAGCCCCTAAGATGACAGCAGACCCTGTAGCAGCTCAGGCCTTGAAGACACCAGTGCAGGGAGGTAAGAATTGACACCTGGAGCTGGAAATGAGGATGAAGTGGAAGTCTGAACAGAAATCAGTGGGAGCCTTGGGCCCTCCTACATCATAGAACTCTTCACTGCCATTTATACTGGGGTAGAAGTTGTGATAAGCAGGGGTAGGGGAAAAGCTTAAAATGCCAGTATTCTCTTCAATGGCAGGCACAGGCTCCCCAACCAGCAATCTACCCTGAAGCCAACCTTTCCACAAGTTTCAATGCTAAACACAGAACTTCCAATCAGCTTTTCAGAACCACGCATTTATTTAAGAAGAGATATTTTAGATGTCTGCTGGGGATGCTTCCAGGCATTTTCCATGTAGTAAGTTTTCTAATTCTCCCAACAAATCTGTGAAGTGGGTTTGTATTTTGTTCCCAGTTTACAGATGAGTACTTTGAAGAAGCAAGAGGCCAAGCCCAAGTACAATAAGCCACAGAACTGAGCTCCATGCCTATGCACACTGCCTCCAAGTAGATGAGCTTCGAAATTGGGGCTTAGGTTGGAAGAGTTCTTGGCTTCACCCAGGAAATAATTCAAGGGCGAATCACTGGTGTTGGACAGCAGCTTTTATTAAAGTGGCCACGTACAGCAGCAGCAGAGGTACTACTCCTTGCTGAGCAGGGAGACCCCATGGGCAGGCAGTGTGCCCAGAGTAGAAGCTCAGAGGAAGGGCTCCAGTCATATTTATAGTTCACTTTTTATTATAGGCACATTATGAAGCAGATTATGCAGAAATTTCTAGAAAAGGGTTGGTACCTTCCAGGTCATCAGGTCATTGCCATGGACAGGGGTTGTAACGTCCAGGTGTTGCCATGGCAATAGCAAATTGACATGGCACACTGGTGGGTGTGTCTTATGGAGAGGTGCTTCTGCTCCATCCCTGTTTTAGCTAGTCCTCAGTTTGGTCTGGTGTCTGAGCCCCACCTCCAGAATCAAGTCCTGCCTCCTACTTAAGACCACCATACTACGTGCTATACCACCAAGATGGAGAGTAAGGACAACAAAGGTGAGTGGAGGACTCAAGGGAAAAAAAGAGATAATGGCCCCCCAAAATTAAGACTTTCAGAAAAACTCTAATAAATATTCTAAAAGAGGTAGAAAAGATATTGCATTCATAAAATGGGAATAGAATGCTAAGAAGAAGGAAAACTGAAAAAGAGCTCTAGAAAATTGAAAGTAAAAATGTGAAATAAAATACACAACAAATATTGTAAAATAGTGTCAAAGAAATCTATGAAGTAGATCAAACTGGCAAAGACATGGAAAAAAATAATAAACAATATATGATTTAAAAGATTTGGGTAGCTTTAGAGGATTTGGTAGATTGTATTGACTGCCCTGATTCTCCTTCACTCATCGCAGTATCCAAACATTTTGCCAAGTGACCTTGCAGCTCCTCTCATTAAAGAGGCCCCCTTGACTTTGGGTTTCCATCATCTGATTTGCTTTGGGTCACTGGATGTTAGTGGATGGGATGTGACTGAAGGTTGTATTGTTGAGCCTTCACTCTTTCTACTCTGTCACCACCATGAGAAGAACATCCCTGGGCTAGCTCACTGGTCCCATGAGGAAGCTGTGAGCTATTTGAAGCAGAGTTAAACTCCCCCATCCAATCCTACCAAGATCAGCCATCCCCTAGTCTGCTCACAGATGTGTTGGTAAGCCCAGTCAACTCTAGCAATGCCATCCAACCACGTTCAGTCTAAATCAGTGTCCCTCATGCAACCACAGATCTGTGAGTACAAGTAATCATGTCTTAAGCCACTGAGTTTGGAGATGGTTTGTTATACAGCATTATTGTAGCCATGGTTAACTCATGCAAGTATCAGTCCAGGAACTGGTCCCCAATTAACACAGAAAATGCAACAAATGGAATTGTCAAAGAAATAATTCAAGTTAGTTTCCTAGCACTAAAAAATATGAACCTCCAATTTAAAGGACCTACCAAGTGACCAAAACAAGATAAATCCACTTCAAAACAGATTATTGTAAATTTTCACAACATAAAGACACAGATATGATTCTAAAACCTTCTAGAAAGGAAAGTAATGGGTTTCATACAAAGGAATATGAATCAGATGGTTGTAGGACTTGTTAAGGGCAATGCTGGATACGGACAACAGTGAAATCCTGCTTTCTAAATTCTTGGGGAAAACTATAATCAATATAAAACTCTATACCGAAACACATGATTAAAACATAAGTTGAGACTATAAATACGTTTTCGATGTGTAAGGATTCAGAAAAATTTACTTTGCTGAGTACTAGAGGATATGCTCCATTCATTAAAAGTGAGAAGTAAACCAAGAATATAGAATCCAGGGGATTCAACACAGGAGAGAAGCAGAGGAAACCCCCAGGATGTGAGCTTTGCAGCAGGCGTAAAGAGTAACAGGCCAGATTGAAACAAGAAATTCAGAAGTCCAGGAGGGAAGACTCCAAGGAAAGAGGAGAGATTGATACATGATATGATGGAAGACAAAACTTATGAAAATAATTCTAATAACAATGGTATGGCAGATGTAGTGCAACATTTGGAAACGTTTAAGAAAACAATGCAATTGAAAATATGGAGCAATTATTAACTCCAGGTATATTTATCAGGATCGTTGATGCTAGATGTCACAATAGATGTAAATGTTTATTTCTCGTTTGTATCATATTCTGATAAGGAGTCAGTCCTCCCTTTTGTATTTATGCCGCATGGAGCCCACAACCTGTACAAGCACCTTGCTAAGGAAGAGAAAGATGGAAGAGCCACACAGGCTCTTAACTGCCTCAATCCAAGAGGATCATTCTAGTCACATGGCCCTAACCTAACTAGAAGGGAAGCTGAGAAATGTCAGGGAACAAGTAGATATTCAACGGGCACTATTCCCCCCACACCGATGGGGGAAAGGTGAGTAACAAAGCAAAATCTTTGACTACTGTGGAAGGAAATCAACAGAGGATGTCAAAAACTGACGAAGCAGAAATAGCAGCATATGCATATTATTTAGAAATATGAACGCACAGAGTAAAAGCAGCAGCTGAAAGGGTTAAAAATGAGTTGTCTCCACAGAGCCTGAGTAGCAAGAGGAAGGAAATACGATATTTTTTTATTGTTAAGTCCTTTGGCATTAAAAAATTTGCTTCGTTTTGCACAAATCTTGTTTGGACAGTTTTTAAGGCAAACAAAAAATGAATGATAAAAAGGAAGCCCTGCATTCTCTGATCAGAAAAGACTCATTTAGCAGTGACCTTCTAAGGTTCTTGAATTCTAAGCATCCATTGTGTCACAATGCAGATTCATCTGAACACAAACTGTCATAGGCCCTGGGTTAGAGAAGTCAAAACAAAGATCACCATGTTGTTCTGAACCTGAGGGTCTTTGTGGGATCTTGCACTACATACTGCAGCCAGGGGGATCCTGAATGGGCAAAACCTGATCCTGGTACTGGTGAAACCTCCTAAGTCCCCAGGGACCCTGTCAGACAAGGCTCCAGTCTCCCTGAGGTCTCTGAGAGAGAAGTTGGCTAGTTCTGCCCCACGGCCCCCTGGCAGGTACTGTGGGCATCAGCTGTAATGAGAAGTGACAGGCGCCAATTGCTGAGGGAACATCCCAGCTTAGAGCTCAAGCTGCCCAGAGTAGCTGGGGGGCTTTTCCAGCTGTCAAGAGGATCCCCAAACACTTGAAGGCTGCAGTCAGTCTGGTTTTCAGCATTAGCATCTCATTAGCATGGGCTGAGGCCAACCTGGGGCCTGGTCAACAGCCCAGCTTTGTGTGGAGGGATGGAGGGAGGGGACACCAAGGACCCAAGTGGACCGAGAGGAGGAGCTTAGCAGTCTCACCTGCTCCCTTGTCCAGTCCGGCAGTCAGAAGCAGCCACACAGAACCCTACGCTCAGCCTAGGTGCAGACACCACCTCTGGCATCCTCCTCAAACACTCTCCTAGTCTGGCAAGAGAATAAACGGAAGCCCCTAAGGCCAAGGGTCTCACCTAAATGGTCATAGCCTACAGTTTAAGTCTGGAGCATTTCTCCTTATAGTTTCTCTGTCTGGAAAGTTTTTTCCTCATTTCTTCAGCTAAATCCTACTGCTCCTTTAATGTCTCGTCTTAGTTTTGCTGCCTTTCAAAGCCAGTTGACTCTAACTAGGTCACCCCATTTCTGAACAATAGGGGTACAAATATCACTCACCTGATAGAGAGAACGTGAGGCTATGAACAGGTTTTGCATACATTCAAGAGGGATTTTTCAGCCATGCCCACCCCTCCTCTTTGGGCATATTGACTCTTCCCTGCCAGAAGGAAAGGCAGTCAGGGAGCTGTGGTCACCAAACATAGGAGTGGTCCTGAGTGCCCACCCCACCTCCATTCAAAATGTACCTGGACCACTTCTCACCAAGTGGCCAGGGAAGGAACATTGGTCAGCTGGGGCAGAGAGGTGTATATTGGAGAACAGCAGGGCATAGCTGGAAGGAGGGGACCCTATTCAAACAGGTGTTGTGACTGCTGCCATAGAACCTCAGCTAGCTAGCCCCTTCCTGACTCTAGCCTTGGTTTCCTTTACTGTAGAGGGAAGGGACAGATGTGACATTCTCTTGGGGCTCTTTCTGCTATGACAGTCTATGACACCATTTTTTTTTTAGACAGGGTCTCTCTCTGTTACCCTGGCATGCAGTGGTACAGATACAACTCAGTGCAGCCTTGACCTCCTGGGCTCAAGCAATCATCCCACCTGAGCCTCCTGTGTAACTCAAACTATCGGCACATACCACCATGCCTGGCTAATTTTTGTATTTTTTGTAGAGACAGGGTCTCACCTCCTGCCCAGGCTGGTCTCAAACTTCTGGGCTCAAGTGATCTATCCACTTACCTCAGCCTCCCAAAGTGCTGGAATTACAGGCTCGAGCCACTGCACCTGGCTGAGACTTCTTGATATCCATTTCCACTGATACTGAGATGACCACAGCTGATAGGTCTCTGGCTCCATCCTCCTGTTTCCAGGCAAAACAGCCCTTGAGAGATTCCAGAAAGCCATCAACCTTGAAGACTATAGGAGCCCTCCTGAGGAAATGTGTTCAGGAGACCTTCTATGACCATCCCTTTTCCTAAGTCATTCTCCCAGTGGGGAAATTCTCCCAGTAGCAGATTCTGGCAGACAGCAGAGACACTCTCCATGCGGGGCACTAGGCACCGGATGGATGAGATAATCATAAATCCACAAACTGCAACAGGATAAAATTATCATTAGATGAAGTTAAATTATTAATTAGCACCTCCAAAAAAAGACCGGCAGCACCTGGCCTTGAATCTTGGAAGCTGTCTTTCTGAAAGGAAGAGAAACATCAAAATAGCTTATCGATGCTCGGTAGTGTGGGCATAGCCTGTGGTTCCCAGAAGCCTGATGGTCAGAGGTTCCACCAGGCAGGCCTGCCCCACCTGCCCTCTCCTTGCAGTGGTGCCAGAAATAGCCAGTTTGGATAATGTTACCAGAGAAAGAGAAGCAACTGATGTGACCCATTAGAAACTGAGGCAAAGGACAAGGCTTCAGAAGGACCATAGAAGATGGCTCAGGGCTGCCTGAGGAATTTGTACACTGGGATGGGAAGGGGTAAGTCCTCATATGACCTGATTATCTAAGGACTAAGGAACACTCATTCATTCAGTGCTCTACTATTTTGTGCCTACTCTGTGCCGGGCACCAGGAATACAGAGGGAAAAGCCGTAATTCCTTGTCCTTGAGCACAGCGGCTGATGGGCTAGTCTGATGAGTCAGCTGTTTCTCCTCTCCACCTCTCCAATCTCAAGTCAAAAGACTTATCCTCTTTATCATCAACTTGTTTTCATCATTGTCATCATGATCCCACTACCACCACCAACTCCTACAACCCATATTTATTCATTGAATCCTGGAACCACAGCAGCTTAACGATGGGGGAGGAGGCTTTAAAGACCATCTTTCTAGCCAGGGCATCAATCCTTGCTATGGACTTTCATGTGAATTGTGATCCAGTAGAACACTCACAGCAATAAGCAGCTTACTCACTGCCTCGTAAATCAGCCCATTGCCTCTCTGGAGAGCAGTTCCTCACTCATTCATTTATGCATTCATTCAACAAGCATTTACCAAGCATCTACTAGGAGCCACCTCATTACTAGTTCTTGGAGGCACCCAGAAAAATGTGACTCAGTACCTTCTTTAAAAAGCTCTCGGGATGATGAGAAAGCCAAACAACCAACCCAGCAATGACAATCCAGTGTGGTCTGGAGGTTAGGTGCTGACTCCACCCCAGCACTGTAGACGTCTGATCTCGATTGTTCTGTGCACAGCAGTCCCGTGAGGCAGAAGTCATTGCTCTTCCCATCTTACAGATGAAGAAACTTCAGCACAGGAAGATTAAGTAACTTGCCCAAGCTTAGTCAGCTGGAAAGTAGAAGGCTCAGGATTTACACCTAAGCAGTCTGACTCCAGAGCTGTGTCTTCTGCTCCTTATATGAAATGTGTCATCCTCTTGTTGATTGATGCAGGCCAGCCTGCCAATCAGCCCTCAGTCCTGAGCACCGATTCTATGCTGTGTGCAGGTCTCTGCGCTTCAAGGTTGGGGAGCTCTCACCCCGAGGCATCCTCTCCTCCCCTGGGCTCACAATGGGCAGATGATTCTGGATCCAACAGGATGTGAGTGTCCACTTGGATGGAGATGGAGAGAGAGACAACTCTGTGTTCCACATGCTTCCTCCACGTGCCCTCCAAATGGCACAGACCATGTGGCCCAAACTCTCCTCCAGCCCCAATATCCATCCTGGCCCCAGCCAAATGAGGCCTGAATAATTCATGGCCAGTGTGCATGGCCCAGTCCTGGAGCAGCTTTCTGATGGCTAAATTGGAGAGCAGGGTGGAGGCCAGGGCAGCTGGACCTGGGAGGGGGCTGGACTGGGGTTTGGAGAGCCACTAACAGCCAGGAAGGGAAGAGTAAACAAGGCCTGATGAATTATTCAGCCAGGCAGCTGCTGATGCAGCCCCGGGGGTGTCATGACAATGTGCTAAGTGGGATGTCACCACTCACCCGGGGCCAGCATGGCGTGTCCAGTGTGGCCAGGCTCTGACCAGAGCCCAGAGGGCAAGGGGAAACTGGAGAAAGCACAGTCACAGCCCCCACCTTGGAGAGTGGCAGGAACCAGATGGCAGCCAGAGCCAGGCCAAACCTGCATCCTGGTGGTGGGTCTGCTGAAAGTACAGGTGGGAGGTAACACAGGGCCTGAAAGGGGTGGATTCTAGCCGAGTTCCAAGCATAATCAAAGCAGTGTACTCTCAAGCCATTTGACCTCAGTTTTCTCAACTAGAAAATGGAAAGCATGAGCTGGGTTGGGGTAAAACCTCAAACGCTACCAGATGGTTGGAATAATCGCTTCACCACGACCTGAACTCTCTAATCCTGGCACAGCACTGAGCCCATTCCTGAGCACGTGGCGGTAAATAGTACTCCGTTCACCCTACTTCCCATCCCTGGGGCTTGCCAACTCTCTGGGCCTCCAGAAACATCTTTGGTTCCTTTCTGCTGTCTTCTCACCTACTTCACTTTGCCTGCCAGTGACCCCTGATACAAGCATTTGCTCAGGCAGGAAGCTGAAATGTCCGCAAGTTCTCCACAGAGTCATAGCTTCATGCCACCTCTGCCAGCAGCACAGGCAAGAGGCACAAAACTGGCCAGCAGAGACCTGCTGCCCTCCAACGATGGCTGTGTGACCCTGAGCCAGCCCCTTTCTCTCTCTGGACATGGAGGTGTGGGGCTACACAAGAAGGTCCCTCAGATTTCTCTGGCTCTGACCTCAATGACAATAAGATAGATGGGAAAGAGGGGCCAGCTGACTGCTCCTCCAGGCAAGGCACCTGGGGCCGGATGTGGGAGGAGCCATACTTTTCTGTAACCCACAGAATAAGGGTCAGGCCTTCCTTCACAAGGTTCTGGCTCTTCGGTTTCTCTCTTTCACTGAAAGTCCCCATGCTCTAATGATAACAGAAAACGGTAACTGCCAACAGTGAGGACTCTTCAGGCCCACACTATCATGGCATGGGGCTCACAGACTCACAAGGCAGGGTCATGAGCATGGTTGTGATTCCCAGTATAAGGATGCTGTAGCAGCAGCTCAGCTCAGAGAATCCAAGTGCTTGGTCCAAGGCCACACAGCCAGCAATGAGCAGAGCCCGTTCCAGAATCCCAGATCAGACCTGCAGTCTCCATCATCTATGAGCAACGCTTGCTTCCAAAGCAGGACCACCCTGAATCCTCCAACCTGCTGCAGCTTCCATAAACTTACGTCAAGTTTACATAAACTTGACATAAACCTGTCAAGTTTACATCATTTGGTAAACTTGACAAGGATGAAGTCTTGGCTCTGCCACTCACCAGCTGTGTCCCCTTGAGCAAGACCCTCACCCACGCTGAGAGGCAGTTTCCTTACCTGGAATGCTGGGGTAATCATGCTAATCCCAGCCCGGTGCCGCAGTGGGGCTCTAACAAGCCTGCCCTCTGACTCACCCTCTAGGTGGCTTGGGCAGCTCAGGACCAGACTGGCTGAGGCAGAGAGAAGCAGCCTGGGTAAGGAAACAAGGGAAAAAGAAGGAGGGCACACTGGGCAGGAGCCTGGAACAGCTCCCGAAGTGCTCAGTCATAAATAAATGATATTGGCCACACCTGATGGTGTGGCTTCCCCAGCGCCCACCTGCCAGAGTGGGAGGGGTGGCTAATGGGGAGGTTTATCATAGGCCCAGTCTCCTTTGGGTCTTACATCTCGACCCTCATGCATCCTTAATAGGTTCAGGGGTGGCAGGCTGACCCTAAGGTCACAGGGCCATCCCCAGAGTTAGAGGGCCAGTACCTAGAGTGTTGACCCCCCGGGGGAGGTTCCTAGAAGGGACTGGCATCAGATCAGCAGGGGTTAAGTCACTGCCTCCATCAGTCACGGCAATGAGGAAGAGAGATGGGAGTCTGGCTGCCTGGGTTCCCAGCTACCCTCTTAGCAATGCTCCTTGTGCCCAGGGCCTCAGTTTACCTGCCTATAAACCAGACGGAATCCTGGAATTTGGGAAGCCATGGTCCAAATGAAGGGCTGTTGGTTTCTCCACCAGAAGAGGCTGGTAACATGCCCCAAGAACTGAGGCTTCCTAAGGTGGGGAAGAGCAAAACTGCCGTGGCCCCTAGAGACTGTCTGCCTCCTCCAGTGGTACCGGAGGGCAAAGTAAGGCCTATGGCACCCCCGTCAGGCTGCTGGGGCTTTGCAGACCCAGAGGGGAAGGCTCTGCCTCCTGAAGGAAAGCTCAGCATGGGAGGGGTTCCTGGAGCCCTGGGGAGCTGCAGCACACTAGGCTGTGTGACATTCAGGAGGCACCACCTCTCTGTGTCCCCATCTACTCCATTTATCACAAGCAGAATCATCGCACCTCAGTTTGGTGTTCCCACAGCCAACGTCAAAGGTGCCAGAGGCCTGCACTAAGAACCCTAAACACAGAGTGGCCTTGGCTGGGCCACCAGCTCACATGAGAGGCAGCTGAAGAGCCCATCACTGGCCCCTCACTTCCCTGTCCATAAGCAGGGGTATGCGGTTTTTGAAGCTCCTCCCTTGTCTAAGAGTCTATGGCTAGAAATAATCTGGTGGTTCCTCATATAAATTAAAAACAGAATTACCATACAAGCCAGCAATTCCACTTCTGGGTATACATCTGGAAAAACTGAAGGCAGAGACTCGAACAGGTATTTGTATGCTCATATTCATTGCAGCATGATTTGCAATAGCCAAAAGGTGGAAGCAACTCAAGTATCCATCACGGATGATGGGATAAACAAAATGTGGTAGATATGTACGATGGAATAGTATTCAGCTGCAAAAAGGAAATCAATTTTGACACATGGAGGAAACTTGAAAATGATATGCTAAGTGAAGTAAGTCAGTCACAAAAAGGTCGAATACCGTATCATTCCACTTAGAAGGGGGCACCTAGAATACTTTAACTCATAGAGACAGAAAATAGAATGACAGATACCAGGATCTATAGGGAAGAGGGAGTGGGGAGTTGTTAAATGAGTTT